>NC_056744.1:1511828071-1511898661 GCF_019279795.1 Protopterus annectens
GCAACCACATAACTGCTTAAAAGTGCCTTAGTCACTCTGATTGACAGGTCCTGTAGTCAGTTCAAAAGCAAAATAAAATCCCATTGTCAGTCCCAAACCCAGGACCTTGGAAACAATAGTCTGCATGACTTACCACAAAACCATGACTCTTATACAAGAGCATTGTGCTAAAATAAATATATCATGTAATAGCAGGAATTAATGTAAAGGGAATATAGGATGTGTAGTACACAAAGCATGTCATTTAGAATTACTGTCAAAACTAGTGGATTTCCATAATAGTAGTGTGTGAACAGAAACAGCCATGCTAGTTGGTAGCTAGTAGGTAATAATGTCACTGTAGCACCTTGCAAGCCACACACATACTCACAGCAGGATAATCAATGCCCATACCCCACAACCCCTTACAGGAACACATCCGGACCAAGTAATAAAATATGTGGAGCAAAGGCCCAAAACCAGGGACACATTACAAATAATGTTACAACAAATGCAGACAGTTCAGAGAGTAACAGGGTCTGCATTTTGTGGGATGTTTGGAAGGGTATGAAGTCTGAAACTTGAATGTTTGTCACTATATTCTGACTTGAGCCCAGAGTGATATGCCAGAAAAAGATGTGCATGAGATATTGACCAAAATATGAGGCAGAAATGTGGACAACCTGCAAATATTTGTACACATGAGAGGTCTGATACCACCATATTTGAATAGTTCAAATATGAACCAACGCTAACCCGGTTACAACTGCTTAAAAGTGCCTTAGTCACTCTGATTGACAGGTCCTGTAGTCAGTTCAAAAGCAAAATAAAATCCCATTGTCAGTCCCGAACTCAGGGCCTTGGAAACAGTAGTCTGCATGACTTATCACTAAGCCATGACTGTTATACCAGAACATTGTGCTAAAATAAATATATCATGTAATAGTAGGAATTAATGTAAAGGGAATATAGGATGTGTAGTACACAAAGCATGCCATTTAGAATTACTGTCAAAACTAGTGGATTTCCATAATAGTAGTGTGTGAACAGAAACAGCCATGCTAGTTGGTAGCTAGTAGGTAATAATGTCACTGTAGCACCTTGCAAGCCACACACATACTCACAGCAGGATAATCACTGCCCATACCCCACAACCCCTTACAGGAACACATCCGGACCAAGTAATAAAATATGTGGAGCAAAGGCCCAAAACCAGGGACACATTACAAATAATGTTACAACAAATGCAGACAGTTCAGAGAGTAACAGGGTCTGCATTTTGTGGGATGTTTGGAAGGGTATGAAGTCTGAAACTTGACTGTTTGTCACTATATTCTGACTTGAGCCCATAGTGATTTGCCAGAAAAAGCTGTGCATGAGATATTGACCAAAATATGAGGCAGAAATGTGGACAACCTGCAAATATTTGTACACATGAGAGGTCTGATACCACCGTATTTGAATAGTTAACAGCCTAGACATAGCAACAGTGAATGAGTTACAGGGATGCCCCACAGACTCCATGTGAAATGTACAAACAGTAGGCAGAAAGGTGTGACAACACATGCAATGGTAACTATGGAGTCCTGAAAGTATTCACCACTTGCATGGCAGAATAAGTGTAGTAATATATATGCTCATGCTAACCCACAGTCACAACTGCAGCATACCAGACAATTTAATGGGTGTACCCCACTGATCTGTACCATTCCATGGGGCAGATAACAGATGAACCTGAGAGTCTCTGGGGCCTGCTCAGCAGCATACTCAAATACCCTAATAGATGTCAAGGCCCACACCATGGCCAGACCACACTGCATGCTGTAACACCCTAGCAGATATAGTAAGCATTCCAAGGTGTGAATGTACATGGAAAATAGGAAAGCCACAGCAGCACACTACAGTCAGGACACCTAGCAGGCATACAAGTAGTGACTGTAAAGGGCAAATATTGAAGCCTTAGCAACAAAGTGCAAGCAAAAGTGAAAGGAAAGCACACACACACACATTAACAGTAGTAGTAGTTGTAGGTGTCAGTGTACATACACAGTTAGTACAGGAAACTGGAGAAATGAATGGAGGAATGTTAATCTACAACACAGCTGGAAATATGAGAGAAATACCAACCTTTACACTCACAGAACATTGTCCACAGCATACCAGCATGGTCCCCGCCCTTAAAATCTGAAAGGGCTACGCCTATCTCACATACCTTTTTATAGCACTGTTCTGAAATCACAGTGAGAACTGCAATCAGTACACAACAGGCTGCATGCAATTAGCAAATGCTGGCTAACAATTGGTGCAAAGGCTATCACATAGACATATGCAGATACCTACAAAAGTATGCTGTACTCCCAGTCCACACATGCAATACTTTCATTGCACCTTGAGGAGGACATGAGAGACAGACAGAAAGAGAGAGAGAGAGAGAGAGAGAGAGAGAGAGACAGAGACAGAGAAAATTGACATTAAGCAGACACAAACAAAACTGTTCAGCAACAGCCACCTGAAAGCTGACAACTGGCAAGTGGAGCAGCAGGACAGTAAACCAGATGGCAACACAAGCAGCTGTGACAAACACAGGTACTGTGAAGTAATACTATAAAGGTCTACATACTGTGAACCCTCCATATGTGTTATTGGTCTGTATCCATATGTACATGAAGATGTGTAAAGGGCAAGGGACATACAGCAACTATCATTGAAGGCTGTACATACATTTGTATGTGAGAGCATCTATGTGCACATATCGCTGTAGGTTGACTGTAGGTTGACTGTAGGTTGTAGTGCAATGTACAAAGTAGGTTTCACAGTTATGTATGTTTAGCAGTATGTTAGTGTGTGTATACAGTATGGTAGACAAACATGTTGATATACCTGTCTATCATATGGATACATATGTATTTCAAAATATGTATGTATACATATATATATATATATATATATATATATAGATAGATATATAGATATATAGATATATATATACATATATGATATGCATATATGTATACATACATAGAGAGAGATGTAGGAATACATAGACAGATGTAGATAGAATATGTACAAACATATATATGTAATGCACACATACAGATATAGATATATGTAGATACATATACATAGACAGACTGATCTGACTATCTACAGGTATGACTGTATATGACGACCTCAACACCCCCTGTCCCACCCCCTCTGTCACTCTCACCCCCTCTGTGTCCCCCCCTCTCCATATCTATAGCAATATATGTACATCAATATATATATGTGTATATGTATACAGACATATATATATATATATATATATATATATATATATATATATATATATATATATATATATATATAGATATATCTATATACACATATATATATATATATATATATATATATATATATATATATATAGAGAGAGAGAGAGAGATGTGTATATATATCCTGAGTGGGGCACATGTGTACAGATGTATTGCAACAGGTGCCTGGTGACAAAGGCATGGAGTGAACATCAGTGTCACAACCGGAGTGCCATACCCCATTTCAAATCACCTACACTAGTAACCACCAGATATGTGATTGGCTGCCCACCACTGCATGTGTCAGGGGTGAACAGGGTCATAAATGTGTACAATAGTGCCCCCAGTGATATTCACAATGGCACACTATTCCTGGAATACCTGCACATGGTATATCTCAGCAGACATGGTGTGCCAGCTATGGACATGTAGGTAGGTGTACCCCTCCACACCACATAATGGATGCCATGGTATGGACCTCACATGACAGCTACAGATATGGAGAAGGACACAGTGACATGTACAACACTGTGACAATGCACTCAAACACATTACCAATGCACAGTGACTGACAACACCACAGAGTACACACATACTACCCACATAGAGGTTACCACTCCTGGATTTACGTACGTAAGTCACACCCATGACAGATGTCCAACAATCATAGTAACACCTCACACCATCCACAACCTAAATGACTGTTGTGTGTCATCCATGCCACTGCAATAGAGAGCACATGTGTAGGTAAAGGTTCCTACCCACAGATAAGACATACCCTGCAATAAACCACACAGTGTTAAGAAGCAAGACCCCCATGAGTACATGTCACACATACCCCTGCTGAATGTTAGTCAGATAGGTAATATGCCATATGAGTCTCCCTGTGTAACTGTGTGACAGCAGCAGGTAGCATCACACCACATGTGTCACAATGGTCAGGCTAGCAGAACAGTATGCTGATGTACTCCAAGGGGCAATAGCATATTGTATAGTATTTACTGTAATGTAATGCATTGTGTTGTATTGTATTGGTATGATGAGGTGTCTCCTTCGTGGAGTGGAACCACTGCTGCTGTGCGCCAGTGTACAGGTACATATCCTGTAGTCAGGCTAGTGTTACATAACACTTCTATATGTGTGTTTAGCTCCTGTCAGAGTTTATGTAGCATGCAACTGGGGATACCATCAGGTCCCAGTCATGTTGTGTATTCTGCTTTCATGAGAGCGGCTCTCACCTGGACATCTGTGATGACAGGGAGGTTACAGTCAGCTGGGATAACTATGTCTTATTGTGGGGGAGAGGGCGGAGTGACACCTGCACTGAACCTGTCTGCCACAATGTTGTCAATATCTGTGGTTTCAGTGAAATATCTGTTGTTGAGTACTAACTAGGGGCATAGGGGATGGATCCTGACCAGATTGCTAAAATAACTGAAGAAGGCCTTCTGGTTATCTGTAGTGTCCCTCTTGATTTCCCTCTCAGAGTTGCCCATGGATGTTTGTATGATGGAAAATAGATCCTTACTAGTGTTGCTCAGACATGCCTTCCCTTTATGGAATTATGCTCTGTCTTGCAGTAGCTTCCATCTTTTCTAATACAATCTGCCTATGGCTGGGGTCCACCAGACAGGATGCTGTCCCTTTGTGGAGATTGTCCTGCTCATATATGGGATTGCATGATCCATGCATTCTCGGAGATGTCTGTAGAAAGTATTTGTGTAGGGGTCAGCACTGTGGGTTGTATCTGCCACTGGCCCAGTGGGCTGAAAGGATACCATGTCACTGTTACAAAGTGTAAAGTTTGCATCTGCAATGTTATTCACCATAGTCGTTTGTGCAGGTGGTGGAGGTGGGATATGTATATCCAGGGCAATTAGTGTGTGGTCAGCTCACAGTAGTTGATGATGAAGGCCATACAGTACCTAGATACAAACCCACAGAGTGAGGAGGTGCTCTGTACCTGAATCAGTGTTCTGACTGTTGTGGTTTAGTAGTATGTCATATGGAGTGTGCCAGGTACTGTTGCACAGTTGCTGGCTGAGCACTGATACCTGGCCATTTACATGTGTATCCACCAATAGACAGAAATATGCTATATATGTCAGATATGTTGTATCATAACAGTCGAGTAGCATGTGTAGTATGTGTGCCAAATTCTGCTGACATATATTGCTGATATCAGGTTATTTTCATTTTCAGGTACATGGCTAACCAGCGGAATCCCGCTTACTCCACAGCTGAGGATGAGGAGATACACCAGAGCCTGGTGCGGGATTATGCAATACTCTTTTCCTGCACCAGCCAGAATCAGCAGGAGAAGGCTGCACTGTGGCAAGACCTGATCCTTCGGGTAAATGATATAGGCACGCATAATAGGACATATGAGCAGGTACGACATAACTGCAGTGATTTAATCAGAAATGTCCGTCAGCATGTGTCGGATATCCACAGGCAACAGGTCGCCACAGGTGGTGGGGTGGCTACACATCCCCCACTCACCAGACTGGAGGGACTACTCATGAGTGTAGTGACTCCAGTCTGCCAGCAACAACAACAGCAGCAGACATGCATTATGATGGAGGCTGGAGCCAGAGCCACGCAGCAGCAAGACAGTGAGCGTGCAGGTAATATGCCATATGTATAGTTGACTGTTGTGTACACTGGTAGTGAATGCATGTGTGAGATGTGTCCTTGGTTTGTAGCTGTCACCATAGTATTTAATGTGCAAGTGTGATATCCCCAATATTAGCAGCTGACCTGTGAAAGGGGACTGTTGTACTACTGACCTGTATCATACTCAGTAACAATGGCACAGTTGTGCCCACTGACATTAGTTTCTTCATGTCTGCAGGTCCCTCCGGTGTAACAGCAATGCAGCCTATCCATGCTGGTGAGTGTGTATTAACAATACCTGTAATAGTCTTGATAGTAATAGTAATATTAGGCTCACTTAGTAGTGCTCTTTGTATGCATGTAGGTGTGTCTGTGTCTGTGTGTTGATATCATGCATACTGAGTAGTGTACAATTGTGTGCAACTGTGTGCATGTGTGCATGTGTGCATGTGTGCACCTGTGCATGTGAGCATGTGTGCATGTGTGCATGTGTGCACCTGTGCATGTCTGCATGTCTGGACCTGTGCATGTGTGGATGTGTGCATCACTGGTAATGTGTAGACATTGTAAACTGTGTTTCCTGTTTCCCTCCCACAGGTTCTGGTGCTACTCTGGTGTCATGCAGCAGGGAACCTGAATCAGGTGCCATGTGTACTGATAATGATGACATCTGTGTAATGGCACAGGAAGGTATGCCAGGGTCAGTCATTGGTCAGCCGATTGACAGTACACAGCTGTCGACCCCATCAATGCGCACAGTTATCCTGCCAATACACCCTTTGTCACCAATGTCCCTAGGTGATGGACAGCATACAGTGGGCATTGACCAGGGTAATGAGGTATCTGTGGCACATGCCTCCCCACACAGCAGCCATGGGCAAAGCCCAGAGATGGTACCACACAGACAGATGTCCATGGGTTCTCATGGGAGCATCCATGGGCGTACTGCCCCTGTCAGACGTGCCCACAGAGGTCTTACAACCTCAGCTATGTTTCGGGCTGTCATGCAGGCACAGTCACGTATGGAATGGTACACCAGACAGGGTCTGAGGGAGCTGACAGCATGTCGCACAGCCATAACTGACATTATGCATGACATTGCGGCTGCCATCCGTAATTTCACCGATGTCATAGACAGACATTGTGGGGACATATTAGACCGGTTCCACAACTACATGTCCATGAGCCAGGGCGATGGTGGATGGTTGAGGCGTCGATGTGGGTGTATGCCAGCAACAGCAGCAGCTGGCAGTCGTCACGGACGACAACAGGGCCGCGGCCACCCCCATAGTGCCAGCAGCAGCCCCAGCAATGCTGGCTCTGTGCTGTCATCAGACTGCCCCAGGAGACCACATGCACGTGGTTCTGGGCAGGCCCGACAGGGATCTGTGTCCAGTCAATGAACACCTGCTTCTGATGACAGTACCCAGTCTGGGTTGGTACAGGATATGGTCCGTAGCACCCCTGCAAGGCACAGGTACCGTGTCCGTGGCCAGAGACACTGATCTGTATGACCTGGCAGGTACAGTCTGTGGCTGTCCACAAACACCAGTATATGGCAGCCATGAGGTGGAACTGTGCAAATTAATAACACCTAGGGCTACTGCATACATGCACACACTGCATCAACATTGCCCCACCTTGTACTGCTGTCCCTCACCAACACACATACACATACATGTCAATCGGTGGTATCGGTGGCTGGCTCAGGCATACCAAGTTCACACCCTGTGCATATGATGAAACTGTGCCACCTCCTGCAATCTGTAACATCTGTGCAGGTACAGGTTAACATGTTGCTGATGCACAGGGTGACTACATAGACATGTAGTAATAATATTATGTTGTTAACAGTACTGTGTGCTGAAATAATTGTGGGTATATCACAGCATGCCTGATGCAGTAAGGGTGTGATTGTCATGTAATGTTGTCTACACCCATGGTAAGTACCATAGTTCATAGGTTCATAGGTTCATAGGTTTATACTAGGATATCTGCCCTAAGACATTTATAAGCCTAGCCCAAATTTGTGTGGCTTACGCCACCCCTTATATGAAAAAAGACTGTGCCCATTAGTTTGTTGTGCCTCTGTCCAGCAGTGACACAGAGATTATTCCCGGGATAAACCTACGATCTCCCATCCACAGGTCAAGATTTCTCTTGAACAGAGCCAGCGAGGTGCTCTGCCTCACATGGATCAGGATTTTATTCCACAGCATAGGGAGTCTCTGAGTGATAAATCTATCCCTCCAGCACGTCCTATTTATATGCGTGCTAAGGTTTAAGTCACTTGCTCTAGTGGTTTTGGTGGATTTGGATTATTTGAGGTGGAGCATGTCCATTAATTCCGGGTTGGACATGGCCTTGTATGTCAGGCACGTCACCTCTGAGCAGACGGTATGCAACTGAATAGAGCTGGAGTTTCCTCAATCTGGCAGCATATGACAGATTTTGAAGTCCCTTTATCTTTTTGGTGAGGAACTTTTGGGGTCTCTCCAATTGCTGCAGATGTCGGGTGAGATACATCCCGAATGGGGCATTGTACTTGATCACTGGTCTGATAAGTGAAGAGTACAGGGGAACAATGACCTCACTAGATCTGGATGTGAATCCCTTCATGATCAGGTGGGCAATGTAGAAGGTCTTTCTAACCACTTTAGCAACGTGAGTGTCAAAAGAAAGGCCACTGTCAACCTGGGTCCCCAGGTCCCTGATAAACTCTTCTGTGCTTAGTGGATTGCCACCTATATGCTAGCTTGGGGTTACCTTGTTTTTCCCGAAGTGTATGACTATACATTTTTTGGCGTTTAACTTCAGGCCATGGCTCTAGCACCAGCTATCTGTTTCCGTGAGTCCCTTCTGAAGGATATCCGTGTCCGATGCACTTTCCACTATGGCGCCCAGTTTGCAGTCGTCTGCAAACTTTGTCAGCCAAAGTCCTCCCATGTTGGCCTGTACTTCTGAGAAGTAGATGCCGAACAATAGGGGGCCAAGGACCGAGCTGTGTGGGACACCACTTGTGACCGGCTTGGAGTCTGACATTGTGCCAGCAACTCTAACCCTGTGGGTTCTGTCCTTAAGCCAGTTTGCAACCCATCTTGTGACATATGGGTTTACATTTAAGCTGGTAAGTTTTTCTACAATACCCGAGTGGGGTATTGTGTCGAAGGCCTTTGCAAGGTCAAGGTAGGCTCTATGGACTGCCTTTCCCTCATCAATGGCCTTGGTGACTGTTTCGAAGAAGTCGACCAAGTTCAAAAGGCATGATCTGCCCTTGACGAAGCCAAACTGGGTCGGGTCCAATGTCTGCAAGTCCCCTATATCTTTGTTTATGAGCTCCATTATGATCCTCTCCATAGCTTTGTAGACTAGACTTGTTAAGCTTATGGGGCGGTAATTACCAGGGTCCATAGAGGCACCACCTTTGTGGAGTGGGACCACAGTTGCCGTACACCACTCCTTGGGCACGTATCCTGTGGTAAGGCTGAGATTAAACAGCTGCCTTATGTGTGGGTTTAATTCCTCATTTAGCTCGTGTAGCACACAGCCAGGGACACCATCCGGTCCCATTGATGCTGTGTTTTTAGCTTTAGAGAGAGCAGCTTTCACCTGCACATTGAGATGTCTGGGAGGCTACACTCTGCTGGGATAGTTATCTCTCCTTTAGGGGGGGAGAGGGGAGTGAAGTTTGCACTGAACCTCTCTGCCAGTATGTTGGCAATGTCTGTGGGTTCAGTGATTTTTGTATCATTTTGGACTAATTCTGAGCATATCTGGGAGTTTCCACCCATGTTCCTAACATAGCTGAAAAAGGCCTTATGATTGTCCTTTGAATCCATGGCAATTTTTCTCTCAAAATTGGCCTTAGTTGATTTTATGAGTGCTCGTATTTTTTTACTAATAATGATCAGGGGTGACTTCCCTTTTATAGATTTAATTCTATCATGTAATAGCTTTCTCCTCTTATTGTAAAGTTTGTTAATGGCTGGGGTCCACCAGACTGGACGTTTGCCCTTTGTGGAAAGAGTCTTGGTTTTATTTGGGATTGCCTGATCCATGCAGTCCTGGAGGTGTTCATAGAAGGCATTTGTAAGGGCTTCCGCAGCTTTGGTTGTGGTTTCCACTGGCTCAGGGGCCTTGAAGGATACCACACTAGTCTTGAGTAGTGTGAAGTTTGCTTTAGAGAAGTTCATCACTGTGGTCTTTTTTGTTTGGGGTGGGGGCGGGATGTGGATTTCCAGTGAGATTAGTTTATGATCAGATCTCACCAATGAGGGATATACTTCTGGTGTGGAGCATTTTGTCCCCATGTTTGTGATAATGAGATCTAGTATATTTTCTCCTCTCATGGGAACAGTGACTAGCTGTTCCATGGCATTTGAATTTATGAACTCCAGGAACCATTGGGCTAGAAAGTTAGGGCTTGAGTAATGTTCCCAGTCTATATTCGGGTAGTTGAAGTCACCCAATATGATGGTGTTTGGAGATACATTTATACCCTCCAGTGTCTTCAGGAAGGCTGTGTGGGGTTCCTGAGTTTGAGAGGGTGGCCTGTAGCATGCTACAATTTGTAGAGCAGTTTTGCCTATGGTTAGTTGCACCTGGATGGTTTCCGAGCTTTGCGTTGCCACCAACCTGGAGGTGTGGGTATCCTTTATGAATATGGATACACCCTCCTTTTGTGGTGTGGTCTGGGTTTTGGGGCGGAACGCATGATATGAGGTAAAACCCTAATAGTGCGGGTGCTCTCAGGAGCCTTGAGCCAGGTTTCAGTTACAGCACAGACATCGATGTTCTCCATACTGAGAAGGGCCTTGAGTGCATGCATTTTGAGATTTAGACTTCTGGCATTGAGCAGCATTACCCTCAATTTCTTCCCATTTTTGTTTTCTAGGGTGGTAGGTTTAGAATTTGAGCCTTGCCTAAAAAGGCACTATGGGGTGGCAAGAGCCTTAGCCAATATCCGAATCCCAGGGGTGACAGGTGCAAGCCGTCCCTTGAAGCAGCGTGGCTTGTCAAGCATGTCATCCCAGGCAGACAGACACTGGATCCCCTTTGAATGACACCAGACATTAAGCCAATTGTTAAAGCTGATCATCTTGTCTCTATATTGTGGCATCATTCTTGGTGAAGGAAGGATACTGCTCAGGGTCAGGGTCATACCTGCCTGGGCTACATAATAAGAGAGCTCCTCTATGTCTCTTTTCATGTAGTCCAGGGAGGTACGTCTCAGGTCGTTCACACCAGCATGGACAATGACTGTGTCATATTTGTACTTGCCGTGGAGTGACCAGAGTGCTTGTGTTATGTGGCGGATTCTAGCGCCCGATATGCAGCTTACTGTGAACCTCTCCTTGTTCAGCCTGGTGAGTGGGACATCAGTGTGTCTGACTATGGAGTCACCTATGACCAGTATGTTTGGTGTTGTATTTGGCCTTAAGGGCTGTGACTGCTTTGCACACTGCTTTTGTGGTTTATGTGTTGCTTGTGGGGCGTCTTGAGGTAGCAGTTGTTTGGGTGTCTGCTTTGGAGGCCTCTGCTGTTTAGGTAAATTTTTACTCAGAGCCTCCGAGTATGTCTTTGTGTGTTTATGTGTTTGATTCAGTTGTGTGGTAGCATTATGTGAAGCTGGTTTTGTGGTGTGTGCAGTTGCCTTCCCCTCTTGTCTGGTCTTGCCAGTCCTGAGTTGAGAGAGCTCAGCCTCCAGTTTGGCTAAATAGCTGCATCTCTCGCAACTATTTGTGTTATGTGGGAGGAGGAGAGGGTTGTCTGTGTACATGAGGCAGTTATAACATTGCCTCAAGATTCCCAGATTCACCAGCTGGACCAGAGAGGAGATTGACAACTGACCTTTGGACATGCTAGAATAATATTGGGAATTCCTTAATAATTGAAAACAAGGGCCAGTGGGGAGTGAGGGTGTAGTGCTTTTAATTTTTAGTGCTGACTTATATAATTGCTTTAGTGAGCAAGTGCCAGGTAACTTGAGTGCAATGTGTTACAAGTAACTAAATGCAAAACGACAAACAGTAACTTTCTTTCAAGTGAAACAAGGAACTAGTACAGTAAGCAATGCAGATATCACTAGTGATCCACAGAAGTGCTGAGAAGCCGTATATTAGGTGGAATTAGCTTCCAGGGAAATAACAAGCAAACAAACAACAAGCATATAAACAAAGCTAGATTCAGCAGGCCTGGATCTAGTCTATGCTAGAGCAAACAAGGTGTACCAATTTCAGTAAGATACAGTTCAAATATTCAGGCACTATAAACCTTTAACCAGAAATTCCCAGCTCAGAAGGGCAGAGTCCAGCCTCTTCTCCCACAAGAGTGCAGACCATGAACCTTCTTAATGTAAAATAACTGGCCTGAAGCCCAAGTGCCTAAACCAGAACTAATACCTTTGGACACTGGGCTCTCAATCAGCAGTTCCCAACTTAGAAGGATGAAAGCTACCTGTCCTGCCACCACAGTGCTTGCCACAAACCTTCCTAATGTAAAACAACTGGTCTGAAGCCCAAGTGCTTAATCCAAAAGACTTAGAATGATAGCTACACTTTAATCAAGTTACAGCCAAGCAGTAATAAATACAATTGAATACTTTAGAGAATGTCTGGATTAGTGCTCAAGTTACACAAACAAAGCTAGATCCAGCAGGCCCGAATCCAGTCTATGCCACAGCAAACAAGGCGCACCAACTTCAGTAAGAAGCAGTTCAGATATGCATGCACTATAAGCTTTTAACCAGAAATTCCCAGCTCAGAAGGGCAGAGTCCAGCCTCTCCTCCCACAAGAGTGCAGACCACGAGCCGTAATAAATATAATTGAATACTTTAGAGAATGTCTGGATTAGTGCTCAAATTACACAAACAAAGCTAGATCCAGCAGGCCCGAATCCAGTCTATGCCACAGCAAACAAGGCGCACCAACTTCGGTAAGAAGCAGTTCAGATATGCATGCACTATAAGCTTTTAACCAGAAATTCCCAGCTCAGAAGGGCAGAGTCCAGCCTCTCCTCCCACAAGAGTGCAGACCACAAGCCCTCTTAATGTAAAATAACTGGCCTGAAAGCCCAAGTGCTTAAACCAGAATTAATACACTTTTAGAATAACAGACACTGAGCCCTCAATCAGCAGTTCCCAACCTAGAAGGATGTAAGCTACCTGTTCTGCCACAACAGTGCAGACCACAAACCCTCTCAGTGCAAAACAACTGGTCCGAAGCCCAAGTGTTTAAACCAAAAGGCTTAGAATGAGTTACACCAAGCAGTAATAAATACAATTGAGTATTTTTAAGATGATGCAAAAGTAAAATGAAGTAGGTAGAAACACAAGTACAGTAAAAGCAGATAATTTTTTTTTTTTATCTGAACAAGTGCTGAGATCAAAGAAACAGATTTGAGTGCTGAAACTAGAAAACTGGCTAGTTATAAGAAAAAAACAAGCTAGAAGGCTTCCCTCAAACACAGAAGGGCTTGGGGCTCAGAAGCCTACAAATAGTCTATACCACTTAACAGGAAAGGCAGGAAATAAGCTTAATTTTTTTTTCTGTTTCCCAGATGCTCTCTTTGTACACGGTAGGAGTGCCTGAAATCAGAATATGATCTCACTGCACTCAGTTGAGTAAGCAAATGAGATGGGCCCAGAGGCAGGCTGAGGGGCGGGCAGTTTCAAGGCCACTAAGATTAACACCAAAACAAAAACAGGGAGGGTGGGTGGGAATAACTGAAGAGCAGAATAACTGCAACTTGAGTTAAATATTCCTTCAACACAGTTTAAATCAAATTAAATACTGTATTTTTTTTTAAAAAAGTGCAGATAAATGTACTTAAATTCTCTTATACATCCAGTTGAATATAACCAAGTTCTTAGCTGGCCAAAGCTGAGGTTTTTAAACAATAAAAATTTCACAATGCACCACTTAAAAAGGCAAGGACAGGAAATCAAAGAATGTGGCTACCCCCACACCTGTAATTACTAGCAAATAACACACTAGCTTCAGTTCAAGTTACTAAAGAGCAGAATAACTGCCACATGAGTTAAATATTCCTTCAACACAGTTTAAATCAAATTAAATACTGTATTTTTTTTTTTAAAAAGTGCAGATAAAGGTACTTAAATTCTCTTATACGTCCAGTTGAATATAACCAAGTTCTTAGCTGGCCAAAGCTGAGGTTTTTAAACAATAAAAATTTCACAATGCACCACTTAAAAAGGCAAGGACAGGAAATCAAAGAATGTGGCTACCCCCACACCTGTAATTACTAGCAAATAACACACTAGCTTCAGTTCAAGTTACTAAAGAGCAGAATAACTGCCACTTGAGTTAAATATTCCTTCAACACAGTTTAAATCAAATTAAATACTGTATTTTTTTTAAAAAGTGCAGATAAAGGTACTTAAATTCTCTTATACCTCCAGTTGAATATAACCAAGTTCTTAGCTGGCCAAAGCTGAGGTTTTTAAACAATAAAAATTTCACAATGCACCACTTAAAAAGGCAAGGACAGGAAATCAAAGAATGTGGCTACCCCCACACCTGTAATTACTAGCAAATAACACACTAGCTTCAGTTCAAGTTACTAAAGAGCAGAATAACTGCCACTTGAGTTAAATATTCCTTCAACACAGTTTAAATCAAATTAAATACTGTATTTTTTTTTTTAAAAGTGCAGATAAAGGTACTTAAATTCTCTTATACATCCAGTTGAATATAACCAAGTTCTTAGCTGGCCAAAGCTGTATCATCTGCACATGTTGGCATACTGGTGGTAAGGATGTCAACATACAGCTACATACATAGGTAGCACAGGGGATAAGGTCTTGAATGTAGTAATATGCAATGATGGACATGTAAACTGCAAGTGGCATGTTGCCCACACTGGACTCTGCAATGCGGATGTTTGAGGATGTTGATATGTGTGCAGTACTACACAACTGGTACAGGACACACAGGAGCACCCTAGCACTGCAAGCTCACATCTCATACCATGCTAGACAGCCCCAACACACAAAACTAACTGTCACAGGAGGGAGAGTCCCCATACATGTCAGGGATACTGTGGTGGCAGGCCAGGTAGCATACATCCTACTAAGTATGGAACCACTGAGTGAAGGCTCAGTGTCTGTTATTTGACATGTGTATTACTGCAGACTGGACCCTAGCCATCTGACCTGTGTATTTCCATGTACATGTGCATAGTGCCTGCATATTTGCAGTGTTACCTACTGGAAGTGGTACAGCTTGTTTGTTGTACAATGGACTACATGCAGCCCTGCTTACTGTAGCTTTGTTTCCATGCATGTTTGCTTGCAATTACCCTGGAATACTGATCTCACCTGCAATGCATAGTTACAGAGCTTCTGTGGACACCTAGTGACATCTGCATAGCTTACTATATGTATGTCCATGTCTCACTTGACAGAATGTCACTGTTTGTCCTGTTCACATGTACGTTGCCTGTGACACATTGCATATGACTTACCTGGCATTTGTCCACATGAGCAGTCATATATGCTACTGCTAACTAATCACAGGCACTACACCCTCACATATTCATCTGCTGTTGAACCACCTGCTTCACTAGGGACGGCTTGCACCTGTCACCCCTGGGCTTTCAGATATTGGCAAAGGCTCTTGCTACCCCCATAGTGCCTATATTAGGCAAGGCTCAAATGACAAACCCACCTTCATAGGTATCACAAGGGATAAGAGACTAAGAGTAATGCTACCCATGACAGAAGTCTAAACCTCAAGATGCATGCACCCGAACCTCTCCTTGGCATGGAGAACATCGATATCTGTGCAGTAACAGATGCCTGGTTCAGGGCTACTGAGAGCACCCCAGAACTACCAGGTTATACCTCATACCATGCTTTTCAGCCCCAAAACTTGGAATGAACCACAAATGGAGGGGGAGTATTGATATTCATCAAAGATACCCACACCTCCAGGTTGGTGGCAAAGCACCAAGCATCAGAGACTATCCATGTGCAACTAACAATGGGTGAAACTGCCTTCCAGGTTATAGCCTGCTACAGACCACCCTCCCAAACCCAAGAACTGCACTCGGCCATCCTGTGAACAGTGGAAATATAAACTGAATGAAACCAACGAAAACAACCAAACCACTGTACAAATAGAAAACAGGAAACGGACTCCTTGCACCAGCAGACAAAAATGGTAAAATCTTAACGCAATTTTATTATTTTGTCAAGCGTTTTCGCCACGAAAATAATGTGGCTTCTTCAGAGAAAAAGTTTTTGAAACAACTTTTTCTCTGAAGAAGCCACATTATTTTCGTGGCGAAAACGCTTGACAAAATAATAAAATTGCGTTAAGATTTTACCATTTTTGTCTGCTGGTGCAAGGAGTCCGTTTCCTATTTTCTATTTGAACAGTGGAAATATGAAGGTCTCTCCAAACGCCATTATATTGGGCGATGTTAACTACCCAAACATGGCCTCGGAGCATGACTCTAGCTCCAACACCCTAGGCCAAAGAGTCCTAGAATATATGAGCTCAAATGCTATGGAACAACTTGTTACCACTCCCACAAGAAGGGAAAACATACTGGACCTGATCATCACCAACATGTGGACTCTATGCTCCAGACCAGAAGTGTATCCCTCACTGGTAAGATCGGACCATAAACTAATCTCATTGGATATTCACATCCCGACCCCACCCCCTGCCCAGAACACCACAGTGAACAACTTCTCTAAAGCAAATTCGCACTCCTCAAAACCGAGTTGGAAACTTTCAAAGCCCCCGGGCCTGTGGAAACTACAGACCAGACCGCAGATTCCTCTATAAACGCATTCTATGGACACCTTCAGGAATGCATGGATTATGTGATCCCGAATAAAACCAAGACCCAATCCTCCAAAGGCAGATGTCCTGTCTGGTGGACCCCAGCTATAAACAAACTACACAATAGAAGGAGGAAGCTACTAAATGATACAGCAAATTCCCAAATAGGGAAGGCATCACTGATCAGTATTAGCAAATAACTACAGGCACTCATAAGATTGTCTAAGGCCAGCTTCAAGAAAAATTGCACAGGACACTGAGGATAATCACAAGGCTTTCTTTAGTTATGTTAGGAACCTGGGTGGTAATTCCCAAATATGCTCAGAGGTAGTCCGAAATGTCAATAGAAACACCAAACTCACAGACATTGCCAACATTCTAGATGACAGGTTCAGTGCAAGCTTCTCAACCCCCTCCACACTGAAAGGGCAAATATATATCCCAGCAGAGTGCTTCCCCCCTGACATCTCAGATGCTCAGGTAAGAGCCGCCTTCTCCAAAGCATTAGACACTGCATCAATGGGACCAGACAGTGTCCCGGGCTGTGTCCTACATGACCTCCAAGATGTGCTACAACCAAACATGAACCTACTGTTCAATCCCAGCCTTACTACAGGATATGTGTCCAAAGTGTGGCGTACAGCAACAGTGGTCCCTCTACAGAAAGGTGGTGCCTCAACGGATCCTGGACACTATCGCCCCATAAGCCATACTAGCTTGGTCTGCAGAGCTATGGAAAGGATCATCATGGACCACATAAATATAGATATTGGGGACCTACAGACACTGGTTCATACCCAGTTTGGCGTTGTTAAGGGCAGATCCTGCCTCTCAAACCTGGTTGATTTCTTTGAAACAGTCACCAAGGCCATTGATGAGGGGAAGGTGGTTCACACAGACTACCTGGACCTCGCAAAAGCCTTCAAAACAATACCCCACTCGGGCATTCTAGAGAAGCTCACCGGCTTAAATATAAGCCCCTATGTCACTAGATGGATTGCACACTGGCTCAAGGACAGAACCCACATGGTTAGAATTGCTGGAGCCATGCCAGACTCCAAATCAGTGACAAGTGGTGTCCCACAAGGCTCAGTCCTGGGACCTCTCTTGTTTGGTATATATTTATCGGAGGTACAAGCCAACACGGAAGGACTGTGGCTGACCAGATATGCAGATGACTGCAAACTGGCCGCCATAATCGACTCTCCAGCCAACACAAGCATCTTCCAAAGGGGCCTCATAGAAACAGACAACTTGTGCCAGAGCCATGGCCTCCAGCTGAATGCAAAAGTGTGTATAGTCATCCCCTTTGGCAAAAACAAAGTGCCCACAAAGTACCACATAGGTGGTACTCCATTACGTACAGAAGAAGTGATTAGGGACCTGGGGACCCAAGTTGATAACAATCTCTCATTTGACAACCACGTGGCCAAAGTGGTTAGAAAGACATTGTATATTGCCCACCCCATCATGAAGGGATTCACATCTACATCAGGGGAGGACATCGTGCCTCTTTACTCATCCCTCATCAGGCCCATAATTGGGTACAATGCCCCTTTTGGGATGTACCTTACCAGACACCTGCAGCAACTGGAAAGACCCCACAAGTACCTCACCAAGAGGATCAAGGGGCTCAAACAGATGCCATATGCTGACCGGTTAAAGAAACCCCAGCTCTACTCAGTGGCATACTGCCTGTTCAGAGGCGATCTGTGCCTAATGTATAACACCATGTCAAACCCGGAATTAATGGGCATGCTGCACCTGAGAATATCCAAATCCCATCGGGCTACACGCTTGAGAGACCTGAACCTCAGCACTGAAATAAATAGGACATGCTGGAGGGACAGATTCATAACCCAGAGGCTCACTTCACTCTGGAATAAGATCCCAGTCCAGGTTAGGCAGAGTCCCTCATTGACTCTCTTCAAGAGGAATCTTGATGAGTGGATGGGACATTGTAGGTTTACCCCGGGTATCACTTCTGTGTCACTGTTAGACAGAGGCACAGTATACTAACCTTGGAAAAAGGCATGGCAAGATATATTTACAATGGATGGCCACAGCCAAACACATTCTGGCTAGGTTCTTAAATGCCCTAGGGCAGATATCCTAGTATGACGCCATGAACCTATGAACCTATGTACCTTGTTCCCCATTGGCCCTATGTGCTGTTAATCACCATGGCAATCACAATACTATGGTAGCATGTGCAAAGGTCAGTTGTCAGTCACCTCTATGCTACAGTTGTGGAATATGTGGGTCATGTGGCAATGTCACAGCTGCCACATGTACACAGTCAACCCTCTCCCCTACACATGGACGTACAACACATGTATGAGATGGAACCAAATAGTCAAACTGGGGACTAAGCACTCTGAACCCAGTACTGGCATAACCTGTCAGGTGGCATGCAACACTACAGTGACTACAATATCAGTCTGATGTAGACCTACACTGACAGCAATACAAGCACGTGAACACACTGGGCCATTCGTGGAGCCTTAGAATAGCATCCTGCCTGAGCGGCACACACCTCTGCAGCTGGCACACAGGCATACGTTATGCCTGAACACATCACACATAACACATAGCACACAAATCCTGTGTGCCAGTCAAAGCCTGTACGGCTAGACAACACTCCTGCCACAGTTGTGTTAGCTACGTTTATTGTCCGGTACAGTGTGGTCACGCTCACCAGGCTGGACAAGGTGAAAGTCACAGTGATATGCCTGTGGGGCACTATGGTCCACCACATAACACAAGCATACAGGTCAGTCAGAGGCATGGACACACATGACTCAGTCATTGTCCATGTCACATACCTTCGCCTGCTGTACTTGTAGGGTGCTGACATCATCAGTGTTTAGAAAGGGGAATGTGCATCCTGTAGTCTGTTCTCCTAGTTGCCAAAAAGGACATTTCCCTCACACACACACTAACGCCCCTCATTCAAACACACACACTTGTCATTTGCATGATTCAAACCCCTACCTAACTATGTTATGACACTCGAGATGGACGCATTAGCAGAGCGCGCTATTCGCATTATTGGGAGGTTTCTCTTCTCTTGCTGTACTTATAGGGTGCTGACATCATCAGTGTTTAGAAAGGGGAATGTGTATCCTGTAGTCTGTTCTCCTAGTTGCCAAAAGGGACATTTCCCTCACACACACTCTAACCCCCCTCATTCAAACACACACGCTTGCTATATGCAGGATTCAAACCCCTATCTAATGATGTTATGACACTCGAGACGAACGCATTAGCAGAGCGCACTATTCAAATATTGGGAAGTTTTCCTTCTCCTGCTGTACTTATAGGGTGCTGACATCATCAGTGTTTAGAAAGGGGAATGTGCATCCTGTAGTCTGTTCTCCTAGTTGCCAAAAGGGACATTTCCTTCATACACTAACCACCCTCATTTAAACACACACACTTGCCATTTGCAGGATTTAAACCCCTACCTAACTACGTTATGACACGCGAGACGGACGCATTAGCAGAGTGCGCTACTCACATTACCGGGAGGTTTCCCTTCTCCTGCTGTACTTATAGGGTGCTGACATCATCAATGTTTAGAAAGGGGAATGTGCTTCCTGTAGTCTGTTCTCCTAGTTGCCGAAAGTGACATTTCCCTCCCACAGGACTTGCACACACACCAACCCCACTCACACACACACACTGAGCATTTGCAGAATTCAAACCCCTACCTAACTATGCTATGACACTTGAAACGGACGCATTAGCCGAGAATGCTATTCACATTACTGGGAGGTTTCCCTTCTCCTGCTGTACTTATAGGGTGCTGACATCATCAGTGTTTAGAAAGGGGAATGTGCATCCTGTGGGGAGGCAGACACCAAGCACACTCTGGCTAAGCTGTCATTCCCTAGGGCAAACAGCCTAGTGTTGACCTCTACACCCATATGTTTAATTGTCATATGCACATTATTTGTTGCTGATAGACTGTTTGCACGTCTTTATTGCCATAGCATTCCCTGTTTGTATGAACAACTTGTGTATCTGTGGAAGATGTTTGCATATGGGAGGGATCCACTATATCATGTATGTCTCTGTAGTCATTTAACTGTGTGCACTGGGCAGATTGCTGTAATGTGGTTGGTTCCTGGAATAACACGTAAAAATACCAGATATGTGTGGCCAACTGCTAAACTGAGATTTGGCCTAAGTGTGTGAGCATGCCCAGTGTGAGCTTTCCATATGTTGAACTCTGCAGCCCACCACATTTGTGGATGAGTGTAAACCTCAACAAATATCTCTCGTTTATGGTTGTGTGTTGTGTGTCATGTTGTGTAGTTACTGTCCAACTGCTTTGTGTGTGAACACAACAGGATTATACTGTGCCTGCAGGGTTTGCATGGGATACTTTGCATACAGTTGTCAACATCCTTTCACAGTGACCTAACACTGTAGTACTGTATAGTGTACTGGTTCAGTACTTTGACTGTGGTGGACAGTATCCTGGGCTTTAGTCCTATCACTGCTTTACATTTTCATAGTGAGCACAACAGCCTGGTTAGGGGCCAGTTGTGCACATCTGACCATGTTGCATTATGTTCAGATATGAACTACTTAAACCAGGCTTGTCCAACATTGGTAGTGTATTCCACAACATAGGTGTACACTTGCAAACAAAAGCGATGTGCCCTAGGCCATTTCTAATGCTAGTCGGAGAGTGTGTTTGTCCTTCGACACACATTGTAAGTGGAGTTTGCCATGACATATGTCATGGTTAGTATACTGTGCCTCTGTCTACCTGTGACATGACAGTGATACCCAGGGTAAAGCTACCATCTCCCATCCACTCATCTAGATTCCTCTTGAGGAGAATCGATGCGTGACTCTATGGATAGCCTGTACTGGGAGTTTACTCATGGGTGAGGGTGGCTTCTGTGTTATGGATCATGCAGTACTGCTTGTCCTATGTAAGTCAGTGCTGGGGTTCAGGTCTCTCATGTGCATAGCTCACTGCCATTCAGATTGTACAAGGTGCAGCATGTTTATTGATACCAGCTTGGACATGGCTTTATACATCAGGCACAGCTTGCCTCTGGTTGGACAGTATGGCAGTGTGTGTAGCTGCAGTTTGTTTAATCAGGCAACACATGGCATCTGTGCAAGCTCTTTGATACTCCTGGTGAGGTACTGTTGGGGACTTTACAGTTGATGGAGGTGTCTGCTGAGGTACATCCCACAGGGGCTATTGTAGTCAATTGTAACACTGATGAAGGATGACTGCAGAGCCACAATGACCTCCCCTTATCTAGATCTGACAACCTTCATGATTAGGTGGGTATATGGTATGTTTCTGTAAACACTACAGCACATGTTTGTCCAATGCAGGATATCTATCACCTTGTGTCACCAGGTCTCTCATTACATGTTAAGTATGTAATGGGTTAACACCTGTGTGGTAATTGGTGGGCACTTACTGTATATCCACGGGGGTTGACTATACACTTTTCTGCAATTAGCTTGCTGACATAGCTATGGCACCAGTTGTCTGTTTCTTTGCGGCCCTTTTGTGGGATGCTTGTGTCAGCTGGAGGATCATATATGGTGAGCAGTTTGTAGTCCTCTGCAAACATGTTCAGACACAGTCCTTCCATGTTGGCCTGTACCTATGGGACATATATACCAGATGAGGGAGATCCCAGGACCAAGCCTTGTGGGATGCCAGTTATATCTGGTTTGTAGTCTGACATGGCTGCAGCATGTCTGACCATGTCTGTTCTGTCCTTGGTCTGGTTTGCAACCCCTCTACTGACATAGGGGTTTATATTTAAGCTGGTGAGCATATCTATAATGAACACGTAGGGTATTGTATAGAAGCCTTTGCAAGGTCCAGCTACGCTGTGTGGACCACATTGCCCTCATCAATGACCTTAATGACTGTTTCAAATGAGTCACACATGTTTAGGGGCAGGATCTGCACTTATGAAAGCCACACTGGGTAGGGTCCGGTGTCAGTAGGTCCCCAATATCTTTATGTCTGCGGTACATGCTGATCCTTTCCATAGCTGTGCAGACCGAGCTTCTCAGGATTCTGGGGTGATAGTTTTCAGTATCCATTCAGGCAACACCTTTGTTGAGAAGGACCACTGTTGTTGTACACTGCTCTTTGGGTACATATCCTGTGGTAAGGCTGACATTGAGCAGTAGTGTGATTTGGCATTCCATTTGTCTTGGAGTCCATGTTGGACTCAGCCCAGGACACCATCTCATACCATTGCTGCTGTGTGTTTTGCTTTGTAGATGCTGGCTGTTACCTCAGCATCTGCAATGTCAGGGGGGCCAGCAGTCTGCTGGAATAGATATATTGCATTCTGGGGGGGGGGGGTTTGCACTGCACCTGTCAGGATGTATGTTGGCAATATGTGTGCATGTTTGGTATGTTGTTTGTGATATTTGTGTGATTCAGAGCATATCTGTGAATCCCCAGCATGGTTCCTACCATCAGTTGTGGAAGCCTTGGGATTATCCTTAGTGTCCTGTACAATTTGTATCTTCATAGGTTCATAGGTTCATACTAGGCTATCCACTCTAGGGCATTTGTTAGCCTAGCCAGAGTGTGTGTGGCTTTCGCCACCCCTTGCTATGTGAATATTATGGCCATTTATGATTTGCTTTGCTGTGCCTCTGTCTGGACATGACACAGTGAATACCCCCAGTGTAACTCTATGATCATCCATCCACTTGGCAAGATTCCTGTTGAAGAGTGTCAGTGAGGGGCTCTGTCTAACATGGAGCAGGATTCTGTTCCAGGGTGTGGAGAGCCTCTGGATTATGTATCTGTCCCTCCGGCACATCCTGTGTTGAGGTTGACATCTCTCACTCTCACAGCTCCGATGGCTTTGAGTTTTCTGGGGTGGAGCATGTCCATTACTCCTGTGTTGGACATGGCCTTGTATGACAGGCATGCAATGCCTCTGTGTAGGCAGTATGTGACTGCATTCAGCTGGGGTGTCTACAGCCAGGCAGCATATGAGATATATTTGAGACCCTTTATCCTCTTGGTGAGGTACCTTTGAGGTCTTTCTAACTGCTGCAGGTGTCAGGTAAGGTACATCCCATATGAGGCATTGTACTAGATTATGGGTGTGATAAGAGAACAGTATAGGGGCACAATGACCTCTGTTGATGTAGATGTGAATCCTTTCATGATACGGTGTCCAATGTAGACAGTCTTCCTAGCCACATTGGCAATGTGAGTGTCATATAACAGGTTACTGTCCACTTGTGTCCCTAGGTCCCTGATTACTCCTTCCATACATAATGGTTTACCACCTATGTGCTAATTTGTGAGTACCTTGTTTGGTATTTGGTGGGACATTCATACTGTCCAGTGTCTTCAGGATGGCTGGGTGGGGTTCCTGTGTGTGAGAGTGTGGTCTATAGCATGCTACAGACTGTACAGCAGTCTTGCCTATGGTTAGTTGCACATGGGTGGACTCCAATGCCTTGTGCATTGTCAGTTACCTGGACGTATGGGTGTCTGTGCTGAATATGGATACTCACCCTCCTTTTATGTTTTGTTCCAGATTTTGGGGCCATGACGCATGATATGTGGTATAACCTGGTAGTGCTGGTGTGTTGTCAGGAGGCTTGCAGCAGGTTTCTGTCACTGCACAGACATCAATGTTCCTCCATACTGGGGATGGCCTCGGGAGCATGCGTATTGGGGTTTACACATCTGGCATTGGTCAGCATTACCCTTATGTTTCTTTCCACTTATGTTTTCTAGGGTGGTGGGTTAGTCTTTTCAGCCTTGCCTATGAAAGGCTCTATGGAGGTGGCAAAAGCCTTATCCAATATCCAGATGCCCAGAGGTAACAGGTGCAAGCCATCCCTGGAACAGCTGCGTGGATTGTCAAGCATGACATCCCAAGCAGACCGACATTGGATCCCCTTGGAATGATACCAGTAAGTGTGCCACTTGTTATAACTGATCATTCCGTGTTTGTACTGTGGCATCATTCTTGGTGAGGGTAGGATGCTGCAAACAGTGAGTGTTATACCGGCCTGGACTACATAATCAGAGAGCTCATCTATGTCTCTTTTCATGCAGTCCGGAGAGTTACATCTCAGGTCATTCACACCAGCATGGACTATGACTGCATCATATTTCTACTTGCTTTGGGGTGACCTGCATACTTGTGTTATGTGGCATATTGTGGCAGCCTACAGGCAGCTTACTGTACCCTTTCCCTTGTTCAGTCTGGTGTGCGGGACAGCAGTGTGTCTTGCTATGGAGTCACCTATTACAACTGTATCAGGCATGTTGTTTCTACTTCTGGCCTGTGAATGTTTGGCACACCAGCTTTGTGTACTATGTGTTGCATGTGCTATGTTTGGAGGTTGTTTGATTGGGTGTCTGCTTTGGAGGCCTCTGTTGGTGTGGTGTGTTTGTAATTTGGGCCTCCGGGAATGTTATTCTGTGTTTATGTCTTTGGTATGCAGTTGTGATAGGTCTATGTGGGACTGGGTTTGTGGTGTGTGTGGTTACCTTCTCCTCCTGACTAGTTTTGTGAGTACTGAGTTGAGGGAGCTCAGCCTCCAGTTTGGATAGATGGTTGCATCTCTCACATATATTTGTATTTCTTGGGGGGAGTTGGGGGTTGTCTGTGTACTTGGGGCAGGTGTAACATTGCCTCAAGATTCACAGATTCAACTTGTTGTGGCTGGCCTTAGTGGATTATATGTGTGGACATATTTTATTGCCATTCTATTGCTCAGTGATTACTTCATTTTTTATGTTTGCTCTATCATGTAGTAGCTTCCTCATTCTCTTGCATGGCTTGGTTCTGGCTGGTGTCCACCATGCCAGATGCCTGCATGTATGGCATTGTGTCTTGTTTTAATTTAGGGTTGCATAATCCAAGCATTCCTGGCAGTGTTCATGGAATGGCTGTATTACAGGTTCTGAGGTGTGGCCCATATTTTGCACCTGCACAGGACCTTTAATGGATTCCACATCAGTTTGGAGGAGTGCAAATATTGCTTTACACATGTTTTCCACTGTGGTTTTCTGGCCAGGGACTGTGGTCAGGATTTGTATATCCAGTGTGATTACTCTATGGTCTGGTTTTACCAGTGAGCAATACACTTCTCATCTTGCCATCCAGTTCCCATGTTGCTGATTATCACATCAAGTATGCTTACCCCTCTTGTGGGAGTGGTACGTTGTTCCTGGGCATTTTGGTTTATGGATTCTATGAACTTTTGTCCTACAGTGTTGGAGCTAGTATAATGCTCTCAGTCTATGTCTGGGTATTTTCAGTCACCCAATATAATGTGGTTTGGAGGACTTGGTATATTCATGTATTCCAGCATAGGCCAGGTGCAGTTCCTGGTGTTGGGACAGTAGTCTGTAGCAGGCTATAAACTGGGGGGCAGTTATAGCCACTGTTACCTGACCATGGCTAGTCCATTCTGCTTCTTGTTGTGGTACCAACATGGGGGTGTGGTTATCCTTGACAATTATTGCTAGTCACCCTCCTTTTGTAGCTTGTTCCATGTTTTGAGGCTGTACAGCACAGTATGAGGTGTAACCTGTTAGTGTTAGGGTGCTGTTGTGAGCCTTGACCCAGTTTTCTGTTACAGCACAGATATCAACATTCTCCATACAGGGTGAGTTTAGACTGCATGCATCTTGCTGTTTAGACTTATCCCTTATCTTATTCTTATCCCTTCTGATATCTGTGGAGGTAGGTTTTTGTTTTGAGCCTTACCTATTCAGGGCATGCTGTGGGTAACAACAGCCTTTGCCAGTATCCATACGGCCTGCACTGACAGGTGCACACCAGTCCTAGCAGGTGGAGTATCATGTCATGCTCAGCATAGTCATCCCAGGCTGGCACACATTGGATCCCCTTTGACTAACTGCGATACTTCAGTCAATTATTGCACTTGATCATCTCATTGTCATATTGTGGCATGATGCTTAGTGAGGGTAGGATGTCAGTCAGGGTCCTCAGGTGTGCATATAGTACATGGTGTTACATTACTTAACACATGGCATTCATGCCTCAGGTGGTGCTGCAGGGCTGCCTCTGTCGGATGCACATATTACACTCCCTGTACATGTTTGTGAGCAGGTCATGTCATTTTAGGTATCCCTGTTATTATTTGAGTGAGTCAGAGGGGGTATCATTCCCAGGGTTCCTACTGAGCCAGTGTATGTGCTATGCGTTGCCTCTTTGCCAAGGCCAGGGCATACTGGGCACGCCTCCTTCTGCCTACTAGGGCAGGCTCAGGTTGTTCCTCCTCTGAGTCACGCTCTGCCTGTGATGGCCTTGGCAATGGTGGGCGGCTCTTTGGCCCGGCCCTATGCTGGTCCTGCTGCAGCTGTTTTCGAAAGATCATATTATGTAGCATAGCACATACCATGACAATTTGGGTACATGTAGTTGGTGTGTACTGCAAGGCTCCACCAGATGTGTCCAGACACCGGAACCGTGACTTGAGCAGCCCAAACACACGCTCTATTACATTACGTGTTTGTGCATGTGCCTCATTATGGCATTCATGTTCAGGTGTGTGTGCGTTTCTGATGGGTGTCATCAGCCACGGCTCCAGTGCATAACCTGCATCCCCCACTAGGTGTCCGTGTGGGATGTCCCCACTGGCAAATGTCTGGTACAGCTGCGTCAAATGCCAGATGTGGGAATCATGGTAGCTGCCAGGGCAGCCAGCACACACATTCATTATTATGCCCTGGGCATCACACACAACCTGGCAGTTGATGGAAAGGAAGACCTTGCAGTTAATGTAGGCCCTACCCCGCTCACCGGCTGGTGCTTTGATGCGTATGTGCGTGCAGTCTATTGCACCCACTACCTCAGGGTATTCTGCTATTTGCTGGAAGAGACGCATATTGCTGGCCAATACCTCACGGGCATTGGGGAAATATACATAATCACCGACATGTGCTGACATGGCATCCAGGAACTGGTGCAGTACCCTGGAGGCTGATGCCTGTGATATCCCCATCATATCACCAGTTGGTCTCTGGAAGGTACCTGTTGCTAGTATTCTTAGGCCAACACATACCTTGGTTTCCACTGGGATGGGTTCCCCTCTGTTGGTTCTGTGTGTGAGGCGTGGCTATTTGCTGCAGGAGGTCTCTGTCCACTCTATAGCGCTCTACTATCTCCAGCTCATGTAACCTGTGGTAGGTGACCCTGGGCCTGTACACTCTTCTCCGTCTCCTCACTGTGGTTTGTCTGGCACCATCTGCATTGTCACCACCCTCAGCAAGTCGCCTATGTCTCATTATGACAGCTATGGCAGCCCCTAACATTTCTGCTCTGAGTTCAGCTTTTTCAGTTTTCACTTCTAATAGCTTACTCCTGTCTTGCAGTGTCTCTTGAGAGAAACATCTTGCACTGCTGTTTGCAGATTTGTAAGTGTTGGGCTGAGCTACTATTCTGCCTGTGTAATTGCCTGCTTCTAATTGTTTTCACCTGCTAGCTCCAGCAGTATTCCCTGCTAGCTTCCTACTAATTCTGTTGCTTCCTTTTTCCTCTCTGTTTCCTCAGGGGGGAGCAGCGTGAATACCAGCAGAAACATGCTCACAGTGGCTTACATGCGCGCACACATGCTTACACGGTTCAGAATCTGCTTATTCGGTTAAAATGTATGCACACCCACGCAAGCAGTGTTAAACAGCTACCAACATGCTCCCACATGCTCAGTCTGCCTTACACGCGCGCACACTGTCTTACTCGTGCTTCATGGCGCGCACACGTGCACATGCACGCTCAGCAAGAAACTTTGGTGTAGGCAACAGTGTACACCTTCCATTTCTTGACTTTACCATGCTTATGTTGTGGCCCTCCTCTTTCCATGATATGTGTCTGACATCTGTCATGTAACTCTGACCTCCAATGAACTGCATTTCTTTCTGCCATTCCCCCCTGTGATTTCACCTATCTCCTACTCTGTTCCCCCTCTTCTGTAACTCTTACACTACTCAGAATGTGCTCATTTGCTATGTGACAGTGGAATTCAGTATCCTAACACTCATTTGCATCAGATTGCCTACTAATGCTTAGTTACATCTCTTAGACTCAACTTCCCCCCTTAGCAACCACTACACGGTGGCCATGTTGTTTTTGGTCCGCTGGTCCCTGCATTGAAAATCCATGTATTGCATTAATCCCACATTTGTGGGTTTATAACCTTCATTTTTATGTTTTCTACAGCGCAGCCCGATTGCGCGGGGCTGCGCTGGGTTTAAACATCGGCGATCGTCGAAAGAAAAATTATATTTTTCTTACTTTTGCATCAGGTTACCTTGCCAATGGCCACAGATTTGGCCATTGGCATGCTGCCTGACACATATGCACCCTTTATTTGGAGCTGACATGGCTCCATTGTGGTTTTTGCAGAAACATACTCAGTTGTCAACTGAGTACATTTCTGCAGCTAAAACGGCTCTTATACGGGCTGTTTTGGGGTTCCTGGATCGCTAATCATCCTCATTTGCATGCTATTTGGCTGCAAGTGAGGTGATTAGCTTATCCACGCCCACTCCGTGTAAGAGACATTTTAGCTGGTTTCTTACACGGACTTTGGGCTGTTCCTGGATCGCAAAGGCTGCATGGAGTCTTACACGTCTCTTAGACTCCATGCAAGCCTTCGTGAATCCTGCCCAAAGTCTTTGCTGTAAGTTGAAAGAACTAAAATATTTATGAAAAACAGTGAAGTGACTTCCCTTATTTGCTTGAAAGAGATTGGAAGATGAACAGTTAATGTTGCTGTTCTATCCTTACGCTTTCCTGTTTTTGGCAAGACTTTGGTACTTTAGAGATAATACCAGAAGCATGCACTGGTTGTATTTTTCAAAATGTGATATAATTTAGTTGAAGGATACTTAATGTAATTTTATAATTTTAAATGTTTTACAAAATATAAATGGCATTATTTTGATTATGCAGGTAAAGATACAACATACCTGCATAGCACTGAAATGTATAGAAAGCCATAGTCATAAAATCTTTCAAAGATTTTATATTTAGAGTGTTTATGAATGCTTCTATTTATCTATGGATACTACACCATTTAGAACAGTGCCACCTGTTAATGGTCTTGAGAATTAAAGGAAAATGGAAGAGTAATACTCACTTTGCTGACATTATCATCAATAATACAATATATATCCAATCAAAATGAAGGACTGGAAGATCTAATTTACATACATAAAAAAGGCGGGGAAACAAAAGCATTGAGATGATTACATGCAAATCAATCTTGAGATAACAAGCCAGGATTGGAAGTTGCCAAGCATTGATCAATGATGATTGGTCAAACAGTATACAACTTCATATATAAAAGGAAATGTGAAGTCCCTAGTGTCTTATACGATCTGAGGAAGACAGCAGTCGAAAGCGCTTATTGGATATCTTCAAGGGACAATTTTGAGTTTTTTATTTTTCATTTTATTTCAAGTCTAAGTTTTATTCGTATTAAAGGACTACATTTTAATTGGAACACTTGTGGATTTCATTGATTGGCCATGCTTGGGTGGATTTTCTGTCTTTTTTCTGCCAATAACATATACTGTGGGTTATTTGTGACAGGATTGTGGGCTTGTGTGAGTTTTAGTTATCCCCCTTTATATCTACCAAAAGCATATACTGTGGGTTATTTGCGACAAGATTGTGGAGTTGTGTGAGTTTTAATTATCCCTCTTTATATCTACCAATAGCATATACTGTGGGTTATTTGTGACAGGTTTGTGGAGGTGATTGAGTTTTAATTTTACCCCTTTATATCTACTAATACATATACAGTGAGTTTTTTTGTGACAGGATTGTGGAGGTGTGTGAGTTTTGATTATCCTCCATTATATCTACCAATAGCATATACTGTGGGTTATTTGTGACAAGATTATGGAGGTGTGTGAGTTTAAATTATCCCCCTTTATATCTACCAATAGCATATACTGTGGGTTATCTGTGACAGTATTGTCGAGGTGCATGAGTTTTAATTATCCCCTTTATATCTACCAATAGCATATACTGTGGGTAATTTGTTACATGATTGTGGGGTTGTGTGAGTTTTAATTATCCTCTTTATATCTACAAATAGCATATACTGTGGGTTATTTGTGACAGGATTGTGGAGGTGTGTGAGCTTTAATTATCCCCCTTTATATCAACCAATAACATTTACTGTGGGTTATTTGTGACAGGATTGTGGAGGTGTGTGAGCTTTAATTTTCCCCCTTTATATCTACCAATAGCATATAATGTGGGTTATTTGTGACAGATTGTGGAGGTGTGTGAGTCTTAATTATCCCCCTTTATATCTAACAATAGCATATACTGTGGGTTATTTGTGGCAGGATTGTGCAGGTGTGTCCGCTTTAATTATCCCCCTTCATATCTACCAATAGCATATACTGTGGGTAATTTGTGACAGGATTGTGGAGGTGTGTCAGTTTTTATAATCCCAATTTATATCTACCAATAGCATATACTGTGCTTTATTTGGGACAGATTTGTGGATGTGTGAGAGTTTTAATTATCCCACTTTATATCTACAATAGCATATACTTTTGGTTATTTGTGACAGGATTATGGAGGCGTATGAGTCTTAATTACCCCCGTTATATCTACCAATAGCATATACTCTGGGTTATTTGTGACAGGATTGTGGAGGTGTGTGACTTTTAATTATTCCCATTATATCTAACAATAGCATATACTGTGGGTAAATTTTTACATGATTATGGAGGTGTGAGAGTTTTAACTATCCCCTTAATATCTACAAATAGCATATACTGTAGGTTATTTGTGACAGGATTGCGGAGGTGTGTGAGCGTTAATTTTCCACCTTTATATCTACCAATAGCATATAATTTGGGTTATTTGTGACAAGATTGTTGAGGTGTGTGTGTTTTAATTATCCCCATTTATATCTAAAAAAAGCATATACTGTGGGTTGTTTGCGACAAGATTGTGGAGTTATGTGAGTTTTAATTATCCCTCTTTATATCTACCAATAGCATAAACTGTGGGTTATTTGTGACAGGTTTTTGGAGGTGTCTGTTTTAATTATCCCCTTTTATATCTACGAATAGCATATACTGTGGGTTATTTGTGACAGGATTGTGTAGATGTGTGAGTTTTGAATTATCCCCCTTTATATCTACTAATAGCATATATACTGTGTGTTATTTGTGACAGGATTATGGAGGTTTGTGAGTTTTAATTATCCGCTTTACATATTACAATAGCATATATTGTGGATTATTTGTGACAGGGGTTTGTGGAGGTGTGTTACATTTAATTATCCCCCTTTATATCTACCAATAGCATATGCTGTGCATTATTTGTGACAGGATTGTGGAGGTGTGCGAGTTTTAATTATCCACCTTTATATCAACCAATAGCATATACTGTGTTTTTTTGTGACAGGATTGTGGAGGTGTGTAAGTTTGATTATCCTCAATTATATCTACCAATAGCATATACTGTGGGTTGTTTGTGACAGGATTGTGGAGGTGTGTGAGTTTTAATTATCCCCCTTTATATCTACCAATAGCATATACTGTGGGTTATTTGTGACAGGATTGTGGAGGTGTGTGAGTTTTAATTTTCCTCCTTTATATCTACCAATAGCATATACTGTGGGATATTTGTGACTGGATTGTTGAGATGTGTGAGTTTTAATTATCCTCCTTTATAAATACCAATATCATATACTGTGGGTTATTTGTGATAGGATTGTGGAGGTGTGTGAGTTTTAATTATCTCTCTTTATATCTGTCAGTAGCATATACTGTCTATTATTTGTGATAGGATTGTGGAAGCATGTTTGTTTTAATTATCCCCTTAATATCTACCAATAGCAAATACTGTGGGTTATTTGTGACAGGATTGTGTAGGTGTGTGAGTTTTAATTGTCCCCTTTTATATCTACCAATAGCATATACTGTGGGTTATTTGTGACAGGATTGTATAGGTGTGTGAGTTTTAATTATCCCTTTTTATGTCTGCCAATAGAATATACGGTGGGTTATTTGTGACAGGTACTACTGTATGGTACAGAAACCTGGGCAGTAAAGGCAGAGCAGTTGAAGAAGCTAGAGGTGATGGAAATGAAGTGCCTGAGAAAGGTGGTAGGATGCACATTGCGGGACAGGTGAAGAAATGAGGACATAAGAGCAAAAGCCAAAGTAGCTCCAATTGCAGAAAAGATCAAAGAAAACAGATTACAATGGTATGGGCACATGTGTAGAAAAGAAGAAGACAATCTGGTGAGGGAGATTTGGGACAGACAGGAAGGAGGTAAGAGGAAGTGAGGGCATCCAGCAAAGAGGTGGATGGATTGTGTGAAAGAAGATCTGCGACAGTCAGCCATGAGTGTTAAAGAAGGCAGGAGAGTGGCACTGAATCGAGAGAGTTGGTGACAGTTAATACAATACCCCGACCCCATGTAAATGGGAACAAGGGGATGATGATGATGATGATGATTTGTGACAGGATTTTGGAGGTGTGTGAGTTTTATTTATTCCCCTTTATATCTAACAATAGCATATACTGTGGATTATTTGTGACAGGATTGTGGAGATGTGTGAGCTTTGATTATCTCCCTTTACATCTACCAATAATATACACTGTGGGTTTTTTTGTGACAGGATTGTGGAGGTGTGTAAATTTTAATTATTCCCCCATTATATCTACCAATTGCATATTCTGTGATTTATTTTGATAGGATTGTGGAGATGTGTGAGTTTTAATTATCCTCTTTATATCTACCACTAGCATATCATGTGGGTCATTTTTGACAGGATTATGGAGGTGTGTGAGCTTTAATTATCCTCCTTTATTTCTACCAATAACATTTACTGTGGGTTATTTGTGACATGATTGTGGAGGTTTGTGAGTTTTAATTATCCACCTTTATATCTACAATATATTGTGGGTTATTTGTGACAGGATTGTGGAGGTGTGTGAGCTTTAATTATCCCCTTTATATCTACCAATAACATATAATGTGGGTTATTTGTGACAGGAATGTGGATGTGTGTGAGTTTTACTCATACATCTTTATATCTAAGAATAGCATATACTGTGGGTTATTTGTGACAGGACTGAGTGGGTGAGTGCATTTTAATTATCATCCTTTATATCTACCAATAGAACATGCTGTGGGTTTTTTGTGACAGGATTGTGAAGGTGTATGAGTTTTGATTATCCTCCATTATATCTACCAATCACATATACTGTGGGTTATTTGTGACAGGATTAAGGAGGTGTGTGAGTTTTAATTATCGACTTTTATATTTACCAATAACTTATACTGTGGGTTATTTGTGACAGGATTGTGGAGGTGTATGAGTTTTAGTTATCCCCTTTATATCTACCAATAGCATATACTGTGGGAAATATGTGACATGATTGTGGTGGTGTGTGAGTTTTAAATATCCCCCTTTATATCTACAACGAGCATATACTGTGGGTTATTTGTGAAAGGATTGTTGAGGTGTGTGAGCATTAATTCTCCCACTTTATATCTACCAGTAACATTTACTGTGGGTTATTTGTGACAGAATTGTGGAGGTGTTAGCTTTAATTTTCCCCATTTGTATCTACGAATAGCATATAATGTGGGTTATTTGTGACAGGATTGTGGAGATGTGTGAGTATTAATTATCCCTCTTTATATATACCAATAGCATATACTGTTTTTTTTTGTAACAGTATTGTGCAGGTGTGTGAGTTTTAATTATCCCCCTTTATATCTACCAATGGCATATACTCTAGATTATTTGTGGCAGTTTTCTGGAGGTGTAAGAGTTTTAATTATCCCCATTTATATCTACCAATATCATATACTTTGGGTTATTTGTGACGGTATTGTGGAGGTGTGTGAGTTTTAATTATCCCCCTTTATATCTACCAATCGCATATACTAAGGGTTATGTGTGACAGGATTATGGAGGTGTGTGAGTTTTAATTATCCCCCTTTATATATACAAATAGCATATACTGTGGATTATTTGTGACAGCATTGTGGAGGTGTGTCAGTTTTTTGAATCCCCCTTATATCTACCAATAGCATATACTGTGGGTTATTTGGGACAGATTTGTGGATGTGTGAGAGTTTTAATTATCCCACTTTATATCTACAATAGCATATACTTTTGGTTATTTGTGACAGGATTATGGAGGTGTTTTAGTTTTAATTACCCCCCATTATATCTACCAATAGCATATACTGTGGGTTATTTGTGACAGTATTGTGGAGGTGTGTGACTTTTAATTATCCCCATTATATCTAACAATAGCATATACTGTGGGTAATTTTTTACATGATTATGGAGGTGTGTGAGTTTTAATTATCCCCTTTATATCTACAAATAGCATATACTGTGGGTTATTTGTGACAGGATTGCAGAGGTGTGTGAGCGTTAATTTTCCACCTTTATATCTACCAATAGCATATAATTTGGCTTATTTGTGACAAGATTTTTGAGGTGTGTGAGTTTTAATTATCTCCATTTATATCTAAAAAAAGCATATACTGTGGGTTATTTGTGACAAGATTGTGGAGTTGTGTGAGTTTTTATTATCCCTCTTTATATCTACCAATAGCATAAACTGTGAGTTATTTGTGACAGGTTTTTGGAGGTGTGTGAGTTTTTATTATCCCCTTTTATATCTACGAATAGCATATACTGTTGGTTATTTGCGACAGGATTGTGTAGATGTGTGAGTTTTGAATTATCCCCCTTTATATATACTAATAGCATAAACTGTGTGTTATTTGTGACAGGATTATGGAGGTTTGTGAGTTTTAATTATCCTCTTTACATATTACAATCGCATATACTGTGGATTATTTGTGACAGGGGTGTGTGGAGCTGTGTTACTTTTAATTATCCCCCTTTATATCTACCAAGATCACATACTGTTAGTTATTTGTGACAGGATTGTGGAGCTGTGCGAACTTTAATTATCCCCCTTTATATCTACCAATAGCATATACTGTGGGTTTTTTGTGACAGGATTGTGAAGGTGTGTGAGTTTTGATTATCCTCCATTATATCTATGAATAGTATATACTGTTGGATATTTGTGACAGGATTGTGGAGGTGTGTGAGTTTTAATTATCTCCCTTTATATCTACCAATAGCATATACTTTTTTTTGTGACAGGATTGCGGAGGTGTTTAATTTTAATTTTCCTCCTTTATATCTATGAGTAGTATATACTGTGGGATATTTGTGACAGGATTGTGAAGACGTGTGAGTTTTAATTATCCTCCTTTATATCTACTAATGGCATATACTGTGGGTTGTTTGTGACAGTATTGTGGAGGTGCGTGAATTTTAATTATCCCCGCTTTATATCTACCGATAGCATATAGTGTGAGTTATTTTTGATAGGATCGTGGAGGTGTGTGAGTTTTAATTATCCCTGTTTATATCTACCAATAGCATATCATGTGGGTTATTTGTGACAGGATTATGGATGAGTGTGAGTTTTAATTATCCACCTTTATATCTGCAATATACTGTGGGCTATTTGTGACAGGATTGTGGAAGTGTGTGAGCTTTAATTGTCCCCCTTTATATGTACCAATAACATATACTGTGGATTATTTGTGACAGGATTGTGGACGTGTGTGAGTTATAATTATCCCCCTTTATATCTGCCAATAGCATATACTGTGTGTTATTTGTGACAAGATTGTGGGGGGGTGTGAGTTTTAATTATCCCTCTTTATATCTACTGTGGGTTATTTCTGACTGGATTGTTGAGGTGTTTGAGTTTTAATTATCCTCCTTCATATCTACCAAAAGCATATATTGTGAGTTATTTGTGACAGGATTGTGGACGTGTGTGAGTTTTAATTATCTCTCTTTATATCTGCCAGTAGCATATACTGTCTGTTATTTGTGACCGGATTGTGGGGGTGTGTTAGTTTTAATTATCCCCCTTAATATCTACCAATAGCATATACTGTGGGTTATTTGTGACAGGATTGTGGAGGTGTGTGAGTTTTAATAAACCCCATTTTATATCTACCAATAGCATATACTGTGGGATATTTGTGACAGGATTGTATAGGTGTGTGAGTTTTAATTATCCCCCTTTATATCTACCAATAACATATACTGTGGATTATTTGTGACAAGATTATGGAGATGTGTGAGCTTTAATTATCCCCCATTATATCTACCAATAACATACGCTGCGGGTTATTTGTGACAGGATTGTGGATGTGTGTGAATTGTAATTATTCCCCCATTATATCTACAAATAGCATATACTGAGAGTTATTTTTGATAGGATGTTGTAGATGTGTGACTATTAATTATCCTTTTTATATCTACCAATAGCATATCATGTGGGTTATTTTTGATAGGATTATGGAGGTGTGTGAGTTTTAATTATCCCCCTTTATATCTACCAGTAGCATAGACTGTGGGTTATTTGTGACAGCATTTTGGGAATGTGTGAGTTTTAATTATCCCCCATTACATCTACCAGTAGCATATACTTTGTGTTATTTGTGACTGGATTGAGGAGGTGTGTGAAGTTTAATTTTCCTCCTTTATATATAACAATAGAATATACTGTGGGATATTTGTAACAGGATTGTGGAGTGTGTGACATTTCATTACCCCCTTTATATATACCAATAGCATATACTCTAGGTTAATGGTGACATGGTTGTTGAGGTGTATGAGTTTTAATTATCCCCTTTATATCTACCAATAGCATATACTGTGGTTTATTTGTGACAGGATTGTGGGGGGGTGTGAGTTTTAATTTTCCTCCTTTATTTCTACCAATAGCATATACTGTGGGTTATTAGTAACAGGATTGTGGATGTGTGTGAGTTTTAATTATCCTCCTTTATATCTACCAATAACATATACTGTGGGTAATTTGTGACATGATTGTGGATGTGTGTGAGTTTTAATTTTTTCCTTTATATCTACAAATAGCATATAATGTGGGTTATTTGTGACAGGTTTGTGGAGGTGTGTGAGCTTTAATTATCCCCCTTTATATCTACCAATAACATTTACTGTGGGTTATTTGTGACAGGATTGTGGGGATATGTGAGCTTTAATTTTCAACCTTTATATCTACCAATAGCATGTAATGTGGGTTATTTGTGACAGGATTGTGGATGTGTGTGAGTTTTAATTATCCTCCTTTATATCTACCAATAACATATACTGTGGGTAATTTGTGACATGATTGTGGACGTGTGTGAGTTTTAATTTTTTCCTTTATATCTACAAATAGCATATACTGTGGGTTATTTGTGACAGGATTGTGGAGGTGTGTGAGCTTTAATTATCCCCCTTTATATCTACCAATAACATTTACTGTGGGTTATTTGTGACAGGATTGTGGGGATATGTGAGATTTAATTTCCAACCTTTATATCTACCAATAGCATATAATGTGGGTTATTTGTGACAGGATTGTGGAGGTGTGTGAGTTTTAATTATCCCCCTTTATATCTACCAATAGCATATACTGTGGGTTATTTGTGACAGGATTGTGGAGGTGTGTGAGTTTTAATTATCCCCCTTTATATCTACCAGCAGCATATACTGTGTGTTTTTTGTGACAGAATTGTGGAAGTGTGCGAGTTTTAATTATCCCTGTTTATATCTACCAATAGCATATACTGTGTGTTATTTGTGACAGGATTGTTGAGGTGTGTGAGTTTTAATTATCCTCCTTTATAACTACCTTTAGCATATACTGTGGGTTATTTGTGGCAGGATTGTGCAGGTGTGTGAGTTTTAATTATCTCCCTTTATATCTACCACAAGCATACACTATGGGTTATTTGTGACAGGACTGATGAGGTAAGTGAGTTTTAATTATCATCCTTTATATCTACCAATAGCATATGCTGTGGGTTTTTTGTGACAGGATTGTGAAGGTGTGTGAGTTTTGATTATTCTCCATTATATCTACCAATCCCATATACTGTAGGTTACTTGTGACAGGATTAAGGAGGTGTGTGAGTTTTAATTATCCTCTTTTATATTTACCAATAACTTATACTGTGGGTTATTTGTGACAGGATTGTGGAGGTGTGTGAGTTTTAGTTATCCCCTTTATATCTACCAATAGCTTATACTGTGGGAAATTTGTGACATGATTGTGGTGGTGTGTGAGTATTAAATATCCCCTTTTATATCTACAAATAGCATATACTGTGGGCTATTTGTGAAAGGATTGTTGAGGTGTGTGAGCTTTAATTATCCCAATTTATATCTATCAGTAACATTTACTGTGGGTTACTTGTGACAGGATTGTGGAGGTGTTAACTTTAATTTTCCCCATTTGTATCTACCAATAGCATATAATGTGGGTTATTTGTGACAGGAATGTGGAGGTGTGTGAGTATTAATTATCCCCCTTTATATCTACCAATAGCATATACTATGGGTTATTTGTGGCAGGATTGTGGAGGTGTGTGAACTTTAATTATCCCTTTTTATATATACCAATAACATATACGGTGGCTTATTTGTGACAGGATTGTGGAGATGTGTGTGTTTTAAATATCCCCCTTTATATCTACCAATAGCAAATACTGTGGGATATTTGTGACAGGATTGTCGAGGTTTGTGAGTTTCAATTATCCCTCTTTATATCTAACAATAGCATATACTGTGGGTTTTTTGTGACAGGATGGTGGAGGTGTGTGAGTTTTAATTACCCCCCTTTATATCTACCAATAGCATATACTTTGGGTTATTTGTGACAGGATTTTGGAGGTGTGTGAATTTTAATTATCCCACTTTCTATCTACCAACAGCAGATATTGTGGGTTATTTGTGACAGGATTGTGGAGGTGTGTGAGTTTTAATTATCCCCTTTATATCTACCAATAGCATATACTGTGGGTTATTTGTGACAGGATTATGGTGGTGTGTGAGTTTTAATTATCCCCCTTTATATTTATCAATAGCATATGCTTTGGGTTTTTTGTGATAGGATTGTGAAGGTGTGTGAGTTTTGATTATCCCCCTTTATCTCTACCAATGGAATATACTGTGTGTTATTTGTACCAGGATTTGAGTTTTGATTATCCCCCTTTATATCTACAAATAGCATATGTTGTGGGTTATTTTTGACAGGTTTGAGGAGGTGTGTGAGCTTTAACTATCCCCTTTTATATCTACCAATAACATTTACTGTGGGTTATTTGTGACAGGATTGTGGAGGTGTGTGAGTTTTAATTTTTGCCCTTTATATCTACCAATAGCATATACTGTGGTTTATTTTTGACAGTATTTTGGACGTGTGTGAGCTTTAATTATCCCCCTTTATATCTCCCAATAGCTATACTGTGGGTTATTTGTGACAGGATTGTGGTGGTGTGTGAGTTTTAAATATCCCCTTTTATATCTACCAGTAACATTTACTGTGGGTTATTTGTGACAGGATTGTGGAGGTGTTAGGTTTAATTTTACCCCTTTATATCTACCAATAGCATATAATGTGGGTTATTTGTGACAAGATTGTGGAGGTGTGTGCATTTTGAATTATCCCCTTTATATCTACCAATAGCATATACTGTGTATTTTGACAGGATTATGGAGGTGTGTGTGTTTTAATTATCCCATTTATATATACCAGCAGCATGTACTCTGGATTATTTGTGACAGGATTGTGGAGCTGTGTGAGTTTTAATTATCCCCCCTTTATATCTACCAATAGCATATGCTTTGGGTTATTTGTGACAGGATTGTTGAGATGTGTGAGTTTTAATTATCCTCCTTTATAAATACCAGTATCATATACTGTGGGTTATTTGTGACAGGATTGTGGAAGTGTGTGAGTTTTAATTATCTCTCTTTATATCTGCCAGTAGCATATACTGTCTATTATTTGTGATAGGATTGTGGAAGCGTGTTCGTTTTAATTATCCCCTTAATATCTACCAATAGCAAATACTGTGGGTTATTTGTGACAGGATTGTGTAGGTGTGTAAGTTTTAATTGTCCCCTTTTATATCTACCAATAGCATATACTGTGGGTTATTTGTGACAGGCTTGTATAGGTGTGTGAGTTTTAATTATCCGTTTTTATGTCTGCCAATAGAATATACGGTGGGTTATTTGTGACAGGTACTACTGTATGGTACAGAAACCTGGGCAGTAAAGGCAGAGCAGTTGAAAAAGCTAGAGGTGATGGAAATTAAGTTCCTGAGAAAGGTGGTAGGATGCACATTGCGGGACAGGCGAAGAAATGAGGACATAAGAGCAAAAGCCAAAGTAGCTCCAATTGCAGAAAAGATCAAAGAAAACAGATTATAATGGTATGGGCACATGTGTAGAAAAGAAGAAGACAATCTGGTGAGGGAGATTTGGGACAGACAGGAAGAAGGTAAGAGGAAGTGTGGGCGTCCAGGAAAGAGGTGGATGGATTGTGTGAAAGAAGATCTGCGACAGTCAGCCATGAGTGTTAAAGAAGGCAGGAGAGTGGCACTGAATCGAGAGAGTTGGCGACAGTTAATACAATACCCCGACCCAATGTAAATGGGAAAAAGGGGATGATGATGATGATGATGATGATGATTTGTGACAGGATTTTGGAGGTGTGTGAGTTTTATTTATTCCCCTTTATATCTAACAATAGCATATACTGTGGATTATTTGTGACAGGATTGTGGAGATGTGTGAGCTTTAATTATCCCCCTTTATATCTACCAATAGCATACACTGTGGGTTGTTTGTGACAGGATTGTGGAGGTGTGTGAATTTTAATTATTCCCCCATTATATCTACCAATAGCATATACTGTGATTTATTTTTGATAGGATTGTGGAGATGTGTGAGTTTTAATCATCCTCTTTATATCTACCAATAGCATATCATGTGGGTCATTTGTGACAGGATTATGGAGGTGTGTGAGCTTTAATTATCCTCCTTTATTTCTACCAATAACATTTACTGTGGGTTATTTGTGACATGATTGTGGAGGTTTGTGAGTTTTAATTTTCCACTTTTATATCTACAATATACTGTGGGTTATGTGTAACAGGATTGTGGAGGTGTGTGAACTTTAATTATCCCCTTTATGTCTACCAATAACATATAATGTGGGTTATTTGTGACAGGAATGTGGATGTATGTGAGTTTTACTCATACCTCTTTGTATCTACCAATAGCATATAATGTGGGTTATTTGGGACAGGTTTGTGGAGGTGTGTGAGTTTTAATTATCCCCCTTTATATCTACCAATGGCATATACTCTAGGTTATTTGTGACAGTTTTCTGCAGGTGTGCAAGTTTTAATTATCCCCCTTTATATCTACCAATAGCATATACTTTGGGTTATTTGTGACGGGATTGTGGAGGTGTATGAGTTTTAGTTATCCCCTTTATATCTGCCAATAGCCTATACTGTGGGAAATTTGTGACATGATTGTGGTGGTGTGTGAGTTTTAAATATCCCCTTTTATATCTACAAATAGCATATACTGTGGGCTATTTGTGAAAGGATTGTTGAGGTGTGTGAGCTTTAATTATCCCACTTTATATCTATCAGTAACATTTACTGTGGGTTACTTGTGACAGGAATGTGGAGTTGTTAGCTTTAATTTTCCCCATTTGTATCTACCAATAGCATATAATGTGGGTTATTTGTGACAGGATTGTGGACGTGTGTGAGTATTAATTATCCCCCTTTATATTTTCCAATAGCATATACTGTGGGTTATTTGTGGCAGGATTGTGGAGGTGTGTGAACTTTAATTATCCCTTTTTATATATACCAATAACATATACGGTGGCTTATTTGTGACAAGAATGTGGAGTTGTGTGAGTTTTAATTATCCCCCTTTTTATCTACCAATAGCAAATACTGTGGGATATTTGTGATAGCATTGTCGAGGTTTCTGAGTTTTAATTATCGTTCTTTATATCTACCAATAGCATATACTTTGGGTTATTTGTGACAGGATTGTGGAGGTGTGTGTGTTTTAATTTTCCCCTTTTATATCTACCAATAGCATATACTTTGGGTTATTTGTGACAGGATTTTGGAGGTGTGTGAATTTTAATTATCCCACTTTCTATCTACCAACAGCAGATATTGTGGGTTATTTGTGACAGGATTGTGGAGGTGTGTGAGTTTTAATTATCCCCCTTTATATCTACCAATAGCATATACTGTGGGTTATTTGTGACAGGATTGTGGTGGTGTGTGAGTTTTAATTATCCCCCTTTATATTTATCAATAGCATATGCTTTGGGTTTTTTGTGATAGGATTGTGAAGGTGTGTGAGTTTTGATTATCCCCCTTTATCTCTACCAATGGAATATACTGTGTGTTATTTGTACCAGGATTTGAGTTTTGATTATCCCCCTTTATATCTACAAATAGCATATACTGTGGGCTATTTATAACAGGATTGGGGAGATGTGTGAGTTTTAATTATCCCCAGTTATATCTACCAATTACATATACTGTGGGTTATTTGTGACAGGATTGTGGAGGTGTGTGAGTTTTAATTTTACCCCTTCTATCTACAAATAGCATACACTGGGGGTTATTTGTGACAGTATTTTGGACGTGTGTGAGCTTTAATTATCCCCCTTTATATCTCCCAATAGCTATACTGTGGGTTATTTGTGACAGGATTGTGGTGGTGTGTGAGTTTTAAATATCCCCTTTTATATCTACCAGTAACATTTACTGTGGGTTATTTGTGACAGGATTGTGGAGGTGTTAGGTTTAATTTTACCCCTTTATATCTACCAATAGCATATAATGTGGGTTATTTGTGACAAGATTGTGGAGGTGTGTGCATTTTGAATTATCCCTTTATATCTACCAATAGCATATACTGTGTATTTTGACAGGATTATGGAGGTGTGTGTGTTTTAATTATCCCATTTATATATACCAGCAGCATGTACTCTGGATTATTTGTGACAGGATTGTGGAGCTGTGTGAGTTTTAATTATCCCCTTTATATCTACCAATAGCATATGCTTTGGGTTATTTGTGACAGGATTGTTGAGATGTGTGAGTTTTAATTATCCTCCTTTATAAATACCAGTATCATATACTGTGGGTTATTTGTGACAGGATTGTGGAAGTGTGTGAGTTTTAATTATCTCTCTTTATATCTGCCAGTAGCATATACTGTCTTATTATTTGTGATAGGATTGTGGAAGCGTGTTCGTTTTAATTATCCCCTTAATATCTACCAATAGCAAATACTGTGGGTTATTTGTGACAGGATTGTGTAGGTGTGTAAGTTTTAATTGTCCCCTTTTATATCTACCAATAGCATATACTGTGGGTTATTTGTGACAGGCTTGTATAGGTGTGTGAGTTTTAATTATCCGTTTTTATGTCTGCCAATAGAATATACGGTGGGTTATTTGTGACAGGTACTACTGTATGGTACAGAAACCTGGGCAGTAAAGGCAGAGCAGTTGAAAAAGCTAGAGGTGATGGAAATTAAGTTCCTGAGAAAGGTGGTAGGATGCACATTGCGGGACAGGCGAAGAAATGAGGACATAAGAGCAAAAGCCAAAGTAGCTCCAATTGCAGAAAAGATCAAAGAAAACAGATTATAATGGTATGGGCACATGTGTAGAAAAGAAGAAGACAATCTGGTGAGGGAGATTTGGGACAGACAGGAAGAAGGTAAGAGGAAGTGTGGGCCAGGAAAGAGGTGGATGGATTGTGTGAAAGAAGATCTGCGACAGTCAGCCATGAGTGTTAAAGAAGGCAGGAGAGTGGCACTGAATCGAGAGAGTTGGCGACAGTTAATACAATACCCCGACCCAATGTAAATGGGAACAAGGGGATGATGATGATGATGATGATGATGATTTGTGACAGGATTTTGGAGGTGTGTGAGTTTTATTTATTCCCCTTTATATCTAACAATAGCATATACTGTGGATTATTTGTGACAGGATTGTGGAGATGTGTGAGCTTTAATTATCTCCCTTTACATCTACCAATAATATACACTGTGGGTTGTTTGTGACAGGATTGTGGAGGTGTGTAAATTTTAATTATTCCCCCATTATATCTACCAATAGCATATTCTGTGATTTATTTTTGATAGGATTGTGGAGATGTGTGAGTTTTAATTATCCTCTTTATATCTACCACTAGCATATCATGTGGGTCATTTTTGACAGGATTATGGAGGTGTGTGAGCTTTAATTATCTTCCTTTATTTTTACCAATAGCATTTACTGTGGGCTATTTGTGACATGATTGTGGAGGTTTGTGAGTTTTAATTTTCCACTTTTATATCTACAATATACTGTGGGTTATGTGTAACAGGATTGTGGAGGTGTGTGAACTTTAATTATCCCCTTTATGTCTACCAATAACATATAATGTGGGTTATTTGTGACAGGAATGTGGATGTATGTGAGTTTTACTCATACCTCTTTGTATCTACCAATAGCATATAATGTGGGTTATTTGGGACAGGTTTGTGGAGGTGTGTGAGTTTTAATTATCCCCCTTTATATCTACCAATGGCATATACTCTAGGTTATTTGTGACAGTTTTCTGCAGGTGTGCAAGTTTTAATTATCCCCCTTATATCTACCAATAGCATATACTGTGGGTTATTTGTGACAGGATTGTGGAGGTGTATGAGTTTTAGTTATCCCCTTTATATCTGCCAATAGCCTATACTGTGGGAAATTTGTGACATGATTGTGGTGGTGTGTGAGTTTTAAATATCCCCTTTTATATCTACAAATAGCATATACTGTGGGCTATTTGTGAAAGGATTGTTGAGGTGTGTGAGCTTTAATTATCCCACTTTATATCTATCAGTAACATTTACTGTGGGTTACTTGTGACAGGAATGTGGAGTTGTTAGCTTTAATTTTCCCCATTTGTATCTACCAATAGCATATAATGTGGGTTATTTGTGACAGGATTGTGGACGTGTGTGAGTATTAATTATCCCCCTTTATATTTTCCAATAGCATATACTGTGGGTTATTTGTGGCAGGATTGTGGAGGTGTGTGAACTTTAATTATCCCCCTTTATATATACCAATAACATATACGGTGGCTTATTTGTGACAAGAATGTGGAGGTGTGTGATTTTTAATTATCCCCCTTTATATTTACCAATAGCAAATACTGTGGTATATTTGTGATAGCATTGTCGTGGTTTCTGAGTTTTAATTATCCCTCTTTATATCTACCAATAGCATATACTCTGAGATTTTTGTGACCGGATTGTGGAGGTGTGTGAGTTTTAATTATCCCCCTTTATATCTACCAATGGCATATACTCTAGGTTATTTGTGACAGTTTTCTGGAGGTGTGCGAGTTTTAATTATCCCCCTTTATATCTACCAATATCATATACTTTGGGTAATTTGTGACAGGATTTTGGAGGTGTTTGAATTTTAATTATGCCACTTTATATCTACCAACAGCATATATTGTGGGTGATTTGAGACAGGATTGTGGAGGTGTGTGAGTTTTAATTATCCCCCTTTATATCTACCAATAGCATATACTGTGGGTTATTTGTGACAGGATTATGGAGGTGTGTGAGTTTTAATTATCCCCCTTTATATATACCAATAGCATATAATGTGGATTATTTGTGACAGGATTTTGGAAGTGTGTGACTTTTAATTATCCCCCTTTATATTTATCAATAGCATATGCTTTGTTTTTTTTGTGATAGGATTGTGAAGGTGTGTGAGTTTTGATTATCCCCCTTTATCTCTACCAATGGAATATACTGTGTGTTATTTTTGACAGGATTTGAGTTTTGATTATCCCCCTTTATATCTACAAATAGCATATACTGTGAGTTATTTGAGACAGGTCTGAGGAGGTGTGTGAGCTTTAACTATCCCCCTTTATATCTACCAATAACATTTACTGTGGGTTATTTGTGACAGGATTGTGGAGGTGTGTGAGTTTTAATTTTCACCCTTTATATCTACCAATAGCATATACTGTGGTTTATTTTTGACAGTATTGTGGACGTGTGTGAACTTTAATTATCCCCCTTTATATCTCCCAATAGCATATACTGTGGGTTATTTGTGACAGGATTGTGGTGGTGTGTGAGTTTTAAATATCCCCTTTTATATCTACCAGTAACATTTACTGTGGGTTATTTGTGACAGGATTGTGGAGGTGTTAGGTTTAATTTTACCCCTTTATATCTACCAATAGCATATAATGTGGGTTATTTGTGACAGGATTGTGGAGGTGTATGAGTATTAATTATCCCCCTTTATATCTTCCAATAGCATATACTGTGGATTATTTGTGACAGGATTGTGAAGATGTGTGAGTTTTAATTATCCCACTTATATATACCAGCAGCATGTACTCTGGATTATTTGTGACAGGATTGTAGAGCTGTGTGAGTTTTAATTATTCCCCCTTTATATCTACCAATAGCATGTACTTTGGGCTATTTGTGACAGGATTGTTGAGATGTGTGAGTTTTAATTATCTCTCTTTTATCTGCCAGTAGCATATACTGTATATTATTTGTGATAGGATTGTGGAAGCGTGTTCGTTTTTATTATCCCCTTAATATCTACCAATAGCATATACTGTGGGTTATTTGTGACAGGCTTGTGTAGGTGTGTGAGTTTTAATTGTCCCCTTTTATATCTACCAATAGCATATACTGTGGGTTATTTGTGACAGGATTGTATAGGTGTGTGAGTTTTAATTATCCCCCTTTATGTCTGCCAATAGAATATACGGTGAGTTTTTTGTGACAGGCACTACTGTATGGTACAGAAACCTGGGCAGTAAAGGCAGAGCAGTTGAAGAAGCTAGAGGTGATGGAAATGAAGTGCCTGAGAAAGGTGGTAGGATGCACACTGCGGGACAGGCGAAGAAATGAGGACATAAAAGCAGAAGCCAAAGTAGCTCCAATTGCAGAAAAGATGAAAGAAAACAGATTACGATGGTATGGGCACATGTGTAGAAAAGAAGAAGACAATCTGGTGAGGGTGATTTGGGACAGACAGCAAGAAGGTAAGAGGAAGTGAGGGTGTCCAGCAAAGAGGTGGATGGATTGTATGAAAGAACATCTGCGACAGTCAGCCATGAGTGTTAAAGAAGGCAGGAGAGTGGCACTGAATCGAGAGAGTTGGCGACAGTTAATACAATACCCCGACCCCATGTAAATGGGAACAAGGGGATGATGATGATGATGATGATGATGATGATTTGTGACAGGATTTTGGAGGTGTGTGAGTTTTATTTATTCCCCTTTATATCTAACAATAGCATATACTGTGGATTATTTGTGACAGCATTGTGGAGATGTGTGAGCTTTAATTATCTCCCTTTACATCTACCAATAATATACACTGTGGGTTGTTTGTGACAGGATTGTGGAGGTCTGTGAATTTTAATTATTCCCCCATTATATCTACCAATAGCATATTCTGTGATTTATTTTTGATAGGATTGTGGAGATGTGTAAGTTTTAATTATCCTCTTTATATCTACCAATAACATATAATGTGGGTTATTTGTGACAGGAATGTGGTTGTGTGTGAGTTTTACTCATACCTCTTTATATCTACCAATAGCATATACTGTGGGTTATTTGTGACAGGATTGTGGAGGTGTGTGAGTTTTAATTATCCCCCTTTATATCTACCAATGGCATATACTTTGGGTTATTTGTGACGGGATTGTGGAGGTGTGTGAATTTTAGTTATCCAACTTTATATCTACCAACAACATATACTGTGGGTTATTTGTGACAGGATTGTGGAGGTGTGTGAGTTTTAATTATCCCCCTTTATATCTACCAATAGCATATACTTTGGGTTATTTGTGACAGGATTATGGAGGTGTGTGAGTTTTAATTATCCCCCTTTATATATACCAATAGCATATACTGTGGATTATTTGTGACAGGATTGTGGAGGTGTGTGACTTTTAATTATCCCCCTTTATATTTATCAATAGAATGTGCTTTGGGTTTTTTGTGACAGGATTGTGAAGGTGTGTTAGTTTTGATTATCCCCCTTTATCTCTACCAATGGAATATACTGTGGGTTATTTGTGACAAGTTTGAGGAGGTGTGTGAGCTTTAATTATCCCCCTTTATATCTACCAATAACATTTACTGTGGGTTATTTATGACAGGATTGTGGAGGTGTGTGAGTTTTAATTTTCACCCTTTATATCTACCAATAGCATATACTGTGGTTTATTTGTGACAGGATTTTGGACGTGTGTGAGCTTTAATTATCCCCCTTTAAATCTACCAATAGCATATACTGTGGGTTATTTGTGACAGGATTGTGCAGATGTGTGCATTTTGAATTATTCCCTTTAAATCTACCAATAGCATGTACTGTGTATTTGTGACAGGATTATGGAGGTGTGTGCGTTTTAATTATCCCATTTATATATACCAGTAGCATATACTCTGGATTATTTGTGACAGGATTTTGTGGTGTGTGACTTTTAATTATCCCCCTTTATATATACCCATAGTATATACTGTGGGTTATTTGTGACAGGATTGTGGAGGTGTGTAAGTTTTAATTATCCCCCTTTATATCTACCAATAGCATATACTGTGGGTTATTTGTGACAGGATTGTGGAGATGTGTGAGTTTAATTTATCCTCCTTTATATCTACCAATAGCATATACTGAGGGTTATTTGTGACATGATTGTGGAGGTGTGTGAGTTTTAATTATCTCTCTTTATGTCTGCCAGTAGCATATACTGTATGTTATTTGTGACAGTATTGTGGAGGCGTGTTAGTTTTAATTATCACCTTAATATCTACCAATAGCATATACTGTGGTTTATTTGTGACAGGATTGTGGAGGTTTGTCAGTTTTATTTTCCCTTTTTATATCTAAGAATCAAAAGCACCAAAGGCTTAGCAGATTACTTGAAACAAACAATTTATTGAGTTAGCGCTTTCGGAAACAAACTGTGTTTTTCCTTCTTCAGACAAGGTACTACCATTTTGCAAAGCTTATAAATGACACATTCAATGCCAATTAACTGATTGTTGAAACTAATTGAATAGTTTTAAAGTGACAGATACAATTCAGTAGATTTTAAAAAGCCAAAGGAGTACACCTTAGGCAAATACACTTGAGTGACAGAGTCCTAACTATCAATTGAACCAAAATATAAGAATAGTGATGCTGTGTGTGAATATTAAAAAACAATTAATAAAATTTTTGTTAAACAAATCCAATAAAAAATACTTATTAGACCATTAAAAACAAATCTTCCATGACACTAATACTTTGACTAAACTGAAGGCTCACATGTAAAACCAGTAAAACTATTATCTGTTTAAAGCCAACTTCTTTAGAAAACATTTTATAGAGACCATTTCGTTTAACCCTGGGGTAAATAAGCAGCAGTAGAAATTTGCCATTTGAGTTCATCAATTTCTAGATTAATCTGCCAAGGCCCTCCTCTAATGTCTGTATTAATTTGTTTTAACACAGAGAACTTAAAAGCATGGTCTGGAAAATCTGCAATGTGCCTAGCCAAAGCATTGTTTGTGTCCCTTTTGTTAACAGCATAAATGTGCTCATAAATGCGTGTCCTGAGCTTTCTTTCGGTCTTCCCGATATAGAAAGCTTTACAGGCCTGGCACTTGGCACAGTAAACCACTCCCTTAGATTCACATGAAAATCTACCATTAGGTTTATATACCCTCTCCCTTATTTCAAAATGGGGATTCGAGTTGAGGTGCTTACACTGTTGACACCTCCCGCATTTAACCATGCCTTTACTAGTACTGGGGTGTGAGTTAATGGAATATTGCAGTAACTGTTTCAAGTTCTGCCCCCTTCTAAAGGTAATCTTGGGTTTATTACCAAAAAGTTTAAATAGGGAGGGGTCCTCCATAATGAGGGCTCAGATCTTATAAAGAGTTTGTCTAATAAAAGAGTGGTTAAGGTTGTAGGTAACAACAAAACTTGTGTGGTGGCAGTCTTTGGTGTTACATAAAGAAACAACCCTCTGGTGAATGGGAGAGAAATCCTTAGCCAAAGCTTGAGTTGTACCTAAAAGGGGTGTAAAATAGCCAATCTGCCTTTTAGTAATGACCTCGGAGGAGATACCAGAAACTAGGCTCAGAGGGTATCCTCTCTTAAGAAACATACGTTCAAGCTTAGAACATTCATCCATGAAATCTCTCTCATCGGAGATCTTTCGGGCTGCCCTGACTAACTGCCCCTTAACCACTGCTCTCTTTTGGTGGTAGGGGTGGCAGCTAGAAAAATGAAGGAAACAGTTGGAATAAGTGGGCTTCCTATAGATGGTACTTTTAAATCTTTTTCTACCCATATCCTTATGCAGACTAATGTCAAGAAAATTAATACATTCATTTTGTAGGTTGAATGTAAACTCCAAAAAATTAGTTGAAGCTGAAATCAATTCAATAAATTCTTGAACACCTTCAGTCGGCCCTTTCCACAAAATGAACATATCATCTTGGTACCTTGTGTACCACGCTATATTTTCTTTAAACACAGCCGTTTTAAAGAGGAAGGTGGTCTCCCAATGAGCCATTATGCAGTTGGCAAAACTGCCACCACAGGGGGATCCCATCACCACCCCTGATTTTTGCAAGAAGATCTCTCCCTCAAGCCACATAAAGTTGTTACTCAACACTAAATCTAACAAGGAGGTGACAACATAAATGATATTATTGTCGCATTTCCTTGCAGACATAAAATCCCTAATCCACTCAATCCCCAAATCCTGGGGAATCACTGTGTAGAGTTCCTTTACATCTACTGTCAACATTTTGTAATCTTCCTTGAAAGGGATGGTCGCAAGATGGGTTAAAAAACTCCAAGAGTCCTTGCAAATTTGGAGCTCGCTCTCAACTAGGGGCCTTAGGATGCTGTCCACATACTTGGCACAACCATAAGAAATGGACCCACGTCCATCAACAATGGGTCAAAAAGGGGGGTCAATAATCTGCTTATGGATTTTAGGAATGCCAAATAGGGATGCCATTCTGGGGGCTGGCATAGTCAGAAAATGGAACAACTCTAAGTCAATAGCCTTTTCAATAAAAAGTTCGTCTAAAGCAGCCCTAAACTTAGCGTAAGCCACATTAACCTCATTAAGACAAACTTGTTGGTAAGGCGAATTTTTAAGATATTCGGTCATACATGCCATATATGTACTGTGATTCATACAAACTAGGCCCCCTCCCTTGTCCGGTTTCATAATCCTGATTTTACAATCAATCAGCAATTTAATAAAATCACGCTCATTTTGAGTGATGTTATAACAGTGTTTCGTGGTTTTTAAACCTGAATCAGCACAAGCCCTAAAATCCAACTCACACATTTTCTCAAAAGCCAAAATATTAGGGTGCTCAGAGGTGGGTTAAAGGTACTTGAAACATGCAAAAAGTTGGCAAGGGAGGGGTCGGACCCAAAACAGCATTGAGGTTAATTTTGCGTACAAAAAGTTTCAAATCCACAATGGAATCTACTATGTTCATCCCTGAATCTGGAACGAAAGATAAACCCAAGGCAAAAAAGTCAATAATGTCTTGTGGGAAAGTCAAGTCAGAATAATTATAAATAAAAAGTCACCAGTAGAGTTAGGCAGCACTTGGGGTTCTAAAAACCCCTCTGCTACTACCTCCTGCGCTGGTTCCTTCGTTTGAGTGTTCATCCTTGTTGGTTGGACACTCTTGGATTGTTCTGCCCATTGCCCTGATGTAAGTGAAAACCCTGTTGCATGGACATCGAGGGCTGGTTAGACTGAGCAGAATTGTCTGTGTTTCTATTTTGGTTCCTATTAACAGCAGCTCGAGTGTTAACAGCAGGGAAGGTGTTAGAATTATTTGCATTGTTCCTGATTCTTTCACTTCGTCTGGGCACATTTTCCTCATTGAAACTGTCCAGCTCTTGATCCCCATTCTCACCTGGTGTGTCCTGATCCACATTGTGTGTACTCAGAAAATTGTTAACCAAAACAGGTGGGGGTGGGGATAGGCAGTCCCAGAAGAATACTGCTGAGTGTCTCTTAAAATTTTCTTTTTCTTAGCTGAAGCCAGCTTGATAATAGTAGCCTCAATACTGTTGAAAATCCTCAAATATTCATACTTGTAGCGAGGAAAATCAACATTGGATGTGATGTCAAACTCCATCTGTTCTAATTCAGCTTTAAAAATAGCCACCTGAACTTGGTACTGCTTAACCATTAATTTAATAAAATCAAAACCTTGTTTGTTAAACAGCTCAATAAGTTCCAAGTGGAATTCAGACGAGTTTACCAGCTCAACAGGATAACGCCATTGTCTAAGCCCCTTCGGAATAATTTCTTTCTTAAGGGCATTCTTCTAAATAGGAAATTTCTAGCTGCAGCTTTCTGCAGCGAAAAAGTTTGTAATCAAATGCATTAATAGTATTAGAAAGATTAGAGGGCATGTTATCTGAAAAAAAACAGTGGCGTTAGTTGAAACAGTATTGCCAAAAAAGTTTTCTTTACCTTAAAAGCTTCCTAGTGTTGGTGGCAAATCATTTGGAATAACATGGTTGTCAGTATTCGCAACAAAATGAGAGCCTTCATTCAAAGGTGTTGTCAGCGGTGCCTCGATGTTACCACTTGAAACGCCCACAGACCTTAAACTGCCTTCAGCATTGTTTCTGTTGGAAGAAACAAGCAAGCTTCCACAGCTCACATTAGAAAGTTGGAGAGACCTCCCAGAACAGCTCAAACCAGGAAGTTGTTGTGCACTAGGTTGCTGCACACAAGGATTCTGTAAAACAGGACTCAGTTGCCTGGCTGCCTCAGCCAAGCCATCTACTTTCTGCATCAGACTGTCAATGCGCCCCATTACCAAATCTAATAGGGCTGTTAGGTTGCCGGTGGCATTCGCCACTCCAGATCTTACATTTCCAATAGATCCTCCACTTGGAATGGGCTCTTCCTGAGTAAAGAGCAAGCCCTGTGAATCTGCTGCACTTTGGTTTGCCATGTAAATGAACTAGACAAAAAGGCAAACACACAAACTAGGAATCAAAAGCACCAAAGGCTTAGCAGATTACTTGAAACAAACAATTTACTGAGTTAGCGCTTTCGGAAACAAACTGTGTTTTTCCTTCTTCAGACAAGGTACTACCATTTTGCAAAGCTTATAAATGACACATACAATGCCAATTAACTGATTGTTGAAACTAATTGAATAGTTTTAAAGTGACAGATACAATTCAGTAGATTTTAAAAAGCCAAAGGAGTACACCTTAGGCAAATACACTTGAGAGACAGAGTCCTAACTATCAATTGAACCAACATATAAGAATAGTGATGCTGTGTGTGAATATTAAAAAACAATTAATAAATTTTTTGTTAAACAAATCCAATAAAAAATACTTATTAGACCATTAAAAACAAATCTTCCATGACACTAATACTTTGACTAAACTGAAGGCTCACATGTAAAACCAGTAAAACTATTATCTGTTTAAAGCCAACTTCTTTAGAAAACATTTTATAGAGACCATTTCATTTAACCCTGGGGTAAATAAGCAGCAGTAGAAATTTGCCATTTGAGTTCATCAATTTCTAGATTAATCTGCCAAGGCCCTCCTCTAATGTCTGTATTAATTTGTTTTAACACAGAGAACTTAAAAGCATGGTCTGGAAAATCTGCGATGTGCCTAGCCAAAGCATTGTTTGTGTCCCTTTTGTTAACAGCATAAATGTGCTCATAAATGCATGTCCTGAGCTTTCTTTCGGTCTTCCCAATATATAAAGCTTTACAGGCCTGGCACTTGGCACAGTAAACCACTCCCTTAGATTCACAAGAAAATCTACCATTAGGTTTATATACCCTCTCCCTTATTTCAAAATGGTGATTCGTGTTGAGGTACTTACACTGTTGACACCTTCCGCATTTAACCATGCCTTTACTAGTACTGTGGTGTGAGTTAATGGAATATTGCAGCAACTGTTTCAAGTTCTGCCCCCTTCTAAAGGTAATCTTGGGTTTATTACCAAAAAGTTTAAATAGGGAGGGGTCCTCCATAATGAGGGCTCAGTTCTTATAAAGAGTTTGTCTAATAAAAGAGTGGTTAAGGTTGTAGGTAACAACAAAACTTGTGTGGTGGCAGTCTTTGGTGTTACATAAAGAAACAACCCTCTGGTGAATTGGAGAGAAGTCCTCAGCCAAAGCTTGAGTTGTACCTAAAAGGGGTGTAAAATAGCCAATCTGCCTTTTAGTAATGACCTCGGAGGAGATACCAGAAACTAGGCTCAGAGGGTATCCTCTCTTAAGAAACATTCGTTCAAGCTTAGAACATTCATCCGTGAAATCTCTCTCATCAGAGATCTTTCGGGCTGCCCTGACTAACTGCCCCTTAACCACTGCTCCCTTTTGGTGGTAGGGGTGGCAGCTAGAAAAATGAAGGAAACAGTTGGAATAAGTGGGCTTCCTATAGATGGTACTTTTAAATCTTTTTCTACCCACATCCTTTTGCAGACTAATGTCAAGAAAATTAATACATTCATTTTGTAGGTTGAATGTAAACTCCAAAAAATTAGTTGAAGCTGAAATCAATTCAATAAATTCTTGAACACCTTCAGTCGGCCCTTTCCACAAAATGAACATATCATCTTGGTACCTTGTGTACCACGCTATGTTTTCTTTAAACACAGCCATTTTAAAGAGGAAGGTGGTCTCCCAATGAGCCATTATGCAGTTGGCAAAACTGCCACCACAGGGGGATCCCATCGCCACCCCTGATTTTTGCAAGAAGATCTCTCCTCAAGCCACATAAAGTTGTTACTCAACACTAAATCTAACAAGGAGGTGACGACATAAATGATATTATTGTCGCATTTCCTTGCAGACATAAAATCCCTAATCCACTCAATCCCCAAATCCTGGGGAATCACTGTGTAGAGTTCCTTTACATCTACTGTCAACATTTTGTAATCTTCCTTGAAAGGGATGGTCGCAAGATGGGTTAAAAAACTCCAAGAGTCCTTGCAAATTTGGAGCTCGCTCTCAACTAGGGGCCTTAGGATGCTGTCCACATACTTGGCACAACCATAAGAAATGGACCCACGTCCATCAACAATGGGTCAAAAAGGGGGGGTCAATAATCCGCTTATGGATTTTAGGAATGCCAAATAGGGATGCCATTCTGGGGGCTGGCATAGTCAGAAAATGGAACAACTCTAAGTCAATAGCCTTTTCAATAAAAAGTTTGTCTAAAGCAGCCCTAAACTTAGCGTAAGCCACATTAACCTCATTAAGACAAACTTGTTGGTAAGGCGAATTTTTAAGATATTCGGTCATACATGCCATATATGTACTGTGATTCATACAAACTAGGCCCCCTCCCTTGTCCGGTTTCATAATCCTGATTTTACAATCAATCAGCAATTTAATAAAATCACGCTCATTTTGAGTGATGTTATAACAGTGTTTTGTGGTTCTTAAACCTGAATCAGCACAAGCCCTAAAATCCAACTCACACATTTTCTCAAAAGCCAAAATATTAGGGTGCAGAGGTGGGTTAAAGGTACTTGAAACATGCAAAAAGTTGGCAAAGGAGGGGTCGGACCCAAAACAGCATTGAGGTTAATTTTGCGTACAAAAAGTTTCAAATCCACAATGGAATCTAGTATGTTCATCCCTGAATCTGGAACGAAAGATAAACCCAAGGCAAAAAAGTCAATAATGTCTTGTGGGAAAGTCAAGTCAGAATAATTATAAATAAAAAAGTCACCAGTAGAGTTAGGCAGCACTTGGGGTTCTAAAAACCCCTCTGCTACTACCTCCTGTGCTGGTTCCTTCGTTTGCGTGTTCGTCCTTGTTGGTTGGACACTCTTGGATTGTTCTGCCCATTGCCCTGATGTAAGTGAAAACCCTGTTGCATGGACATCGAGGGCTGGTTAGACTGAGCAGAATTGTCTGTGTTTCTATTTTGGTTCCTATTAACAGCAGCTCGAGTGTTAGCAGCAGGGAAGGTGTTAGAATTATTTGCATTATTCCTGATTCTTTCACTTCGTCTGGGCACATTTTCCTCATTGAAACTGTCCAGCTCTTGATCCCCATTCTCACCTGGTGTGTCCTGATCCACATTGTGTGTACTCAGAAAATTTTTAACCAAAACAGGTGGGGGTGGGGGATAGGCAGTCCCAGAAGAATACTGCTGAGTGTCTCTTAAAATTTTCTTTTTCTTAGCTGAAGCCAGCTTGATAATAGTAGCCTCAATACTGTTGAAAATCCTCAAATATTCATACTTGTAGCGAGGAAAATCAACATTGGATGTGATGTCAAACTCCATCTGTTCTAATTCAGCTTTAAAAATAGCCACCTGAACTTGGTACTGCTTAACCATTAATTTAATAAAATCAAAACCTTGTTTGTTAAACAGCTCAATAAGTTCCAAGTGGAATTCAGACGAGTTTACCAGCCCAACAGGATAACGCCATTGTCTAAGCCCCTTCGGAATAATTTCTTTCTTAAGGTATTCTTCTAAATAGGAAATTTCTAGCTGCAGCTTTCTGCAGCGAAAAAGTTTGTAATCAAATGTATTAGAAAGATTAGAGGGCATGTTATCTGAAAAAACAGTGGCGTTAGTTGAAACAGTATTGCCAAAAAAGTTTTCTTTACCTAAAAAGCTTCCTAGCGTTTGTGGCAAATCATTTGTAATCACATGGTTGTCAGTATTTGCAATAAAATGAGAGCCTTCATTCAAAGGTGTTGTCAGCGGTGCCTCGATGTTACCACTTGAAATAACCACAGACCTTAGACTGCCTTCAGCATTGTTTCTGTTGGAAGAAACAAGCAAGCTTCCACAGCTCACATTAGAAAGTGGGAGAGACCTCCCAGAACAGCTCAAACCAGGAAGTTGTTGTGCACTAGGTTGCTGCACACAAGGATTCTGTAAAACAGGAGTCCGTTGCCTGGCTGCCTCAGCCAAGCCATCTACTTTCTGCGTCAGACTGTCAATGCGCCCCATTACCAAATCTAATAGGGCTGTTAGGTTGCCGGTGGCATTCGCCTCTCCAGATCTTACATTTCCAATAGATCCTCCTCTTGGAATGGGCTCTTCCTGAGTAAAGAGCAAGCCCTGTGAATCTGCTGCACTTTGGTTTGCCATGTAAACGAACTAGACAAAAAGGCAAACACACAAACTAAGAATCAAAAGCACCAAAGGCTTAGCAGATTACTTGAAACAAACAATTTATTGAGTTAGCGCTTTCGGAAACAAACTGTGTTTTTCCTTCTTCAGACAAGGTACTACCATTTTGCAAAGCTTATAAATGACACATACAATGCCAATTAACTGATTGTTGAAACTAATTGAATAGTTTTAAAGTGACAGATACAATTCAGTAGATTTTAAAAAGCCAAAGGAGTACACCTTAGGCAAATACACTTGAGTGACAGAGTCCTAACTATCAATTGAACCAACATATAAGAATAGTGATGCTGTGTGTGAATATTAAAAAACAATTAATACAATTTTTGTTAAACAAATCCAATAAAAAATACTTATTAGACCATTAAAAACAAATCTTCCATGGCACTAATACTTTGACTAAACTGAAGGCCCACATGTAAAACCAGTAAAACTATTATCTGTTTAAAGCCAACTTCTTTAGAAAACATTTTATAGAGACCATTTCATTTAACCCTGGGGGTAAATAAGCAGCAGTAGAAATTTGCCATTTGAGTTCATCAATTTCTAGATTAATCTGCCAAGGCCCTCCTCTAATGTCTGTATTAATTTGTTTTAACACAGAAAACTTAAAAGCATGGTCTGGAAAATCTGTGATGTTCCTAGCCAAAGCATTGTTTCTGTCCCTTTTGTTAACAGCATAAATGTGCTCATAAATGCGTGTCCTGAGCTTTCTTTCGGTCTTCCCGATATAGAAAGCTTTACAGGCCTGGCACTTGGCACAGTAACCCACTCCCTTAGATTCACACAAAAATCTACCATTAGGTTTATATACCCTCTCCCTTATTTCAAAATGGTGATTCGTGTTGAGGTACTTACACTGTTGACACCTCCCGCATTTAACCATGCCTTTACTAGTACTGGGGTGTGAGTTAATGGAATATTGCAGCAACTGTTTCAAGTTCTGCCCCCTTCTAAAGGTAATCTTGGGTTTATTACCAAAAAGTTTAAATAGGGAGGGGTCCTCCATAATGAGGGCCCAGTTCTTATTAAGAGTTTGTCTAATAAAAGAGTGGTTAAGGTTGTAGGTAACAACAAAACTTGTGTGGTGGCAGTCTTTGGTGTTACATAAAGAAACAACCCTCTGGTGAATGGGAGAGAAGTCCTCAGCCAAAGCTTGAGTTGTACCTAAAAGGGGTGTAAAATAGCCAATCTGCCTTTTAGTAATGACCTCGGAGGAGATACCAGAAACTAGGCTCAGAGGGTATCCTCTCTTAAGAAACATACGTTCAAGCTTAGAACATTCTTCCATGAAATCTCTGTCATCGGAGATCTTTCAGGCTGCCCTGACTAACTGCCCCTTAACCACTGCTCTCTTTTGGTGGTAGGGGTGGCAGCTAGAAAAATGAAGGAAACAGTTGGAATAAGTGGGCTTCCTATAGATGGTACTTTTAAATCTTTTTCTACCCATATCCTTATGCAGACTAATGTCAAGAAAATTAATACATTCATTTTGTAGGTTGAATGTAAACTCCAAAAAATTAGTTGAAGCTGAAATCAATTCAATAAATTCTTGAACACCTTCAGTCGGCCCTTTCCACAAAATGAACATATCATCTTGGTACCTTGTGTACCATGCTATGTTTTCTTTAAACACAGCCGTTTTTAAGAGGAAGGTGGTCTCCCAATGAGCCATTATGCAGTTGGCAAAACTGCCACCACAGGGGGATCCCATCGCCACCCCTGATTTTTGCAAGAAGATCTCTCCCTCAAGCCACATAAAGTTGTTACTCAACACTAAATCTAACAAGGAGGTGATGACATAAATGATATTATTGTCGCATTTCCTTGCAGACATAAAATCCCTAATCCACTCAATCCCCAAATCCTGGGGAATCACTGTGTAGAGTTCCTTTACGTCTACTGTCAACATTTTGTAATCTTCCTTGAAAGGGATGGTCGCAAGATGGGTTAAAAAACTCCAGGAGTCCTTGCAAATTTGGAGCTCGCTCTCAACTAGGGGCCTTAGGATGCTGTCCACATACTTGGCACAACCATAAGAAATGGACCCACGTCCATCAACAATGGGTCTAAAAGGGGGGTCAATAATCCGCTTATGGATTTTAGGAATGCCAAATAGGGATGCCATTCTGGGGGCTGGCATAGTCAGAAAATGGAACAACTCTAAGTCAATAGCCTTTTCAATAAAAAGTAAGTCTAAAGCAGCCCTAAACTTAGCATAAGCCACATTAACCTCATTAAGACAAACTTGTTGGTAAGGTGAATTTTTAAGATATTCGGTCATACATGCCATATATGTACTGTGATTCATACAAACTAGGCCCCCTCCCTTGTCCGGTTTCATAATCCTGATTTTACAATCAATCAGCAATTTAATAAAATCACGCTCATTTTGAGTGATGTTATAACAGTGTTTCGTGGTTCTTAAACCTGAATCAGCACAAGCCCTAAAATCCAACTCACACATTTTCTCAAAAGCCAAAATATTAGGGTGCAGAGGTGGGTTAAAGGTACGTGAAACACGCAAAAAGTTGGCAAGGGAGGGGGATGGACCCAAAACAGCATTGAGGTTAATTTTGCGTACAAAAAGTTTCAAATCCACAATGGAATCTACTATGTTCATCCCTGAATCTGGAACGAAAGATAAACCCAAGGCAAAAAAGTCAATAATGTCTTGTGGGAAAGTCATGTCAGAATAATTATAAATAAAAAAGTCACCAGTAGAGTTAGGCAGCACTTGGGGTTCTAAAAACCCCTCTGCTACTACCTCCTGCGCTGGTTCCTTCGTTTGAGTGTTCGTCCTTGTTGGTTGGACACTCTTGGATTGTTCTGCCCATTGCCCCGATGTAAGTGAAAACCCTGTTGCATGGACATCGAGGGCTGGTTAGACTGAGCAGAATTGTCTGTGTTTCTATTTTGGTTCCTATTAACAGCAGCTCGAGTGTTAGCAGCAGGGAAGGTGTTAGAATTATTTGCATTGTTCCTGATTCTTTCACTTCGTCTGGGCACATTTTCCTCATTGAAACTGTCCAGCTCTTGATCCCTATTCTCACCTGGTGTGTCCTGATCCACATTGTGTGTACTCAGAAAATTGTTAACCAAAACCGGTGGGGTGGGGGATAGGCAGTCCCAGAAGAATACTGCTGAGTGTCTCTTAAAATTTTCTTTTTCTTAGCTGAAGCCAGCTTGATAATAGTAGCCTCAATACTGTTGAAAATCCTCAAATATTCATACTTGTAGTGAGGAAAATCAACATTGGATGTGATGTCAAACTCCATATGTTCTAATTCAGCTTTAAAAATAGCCACCTGAACTTGGTACTGCTTAACCATTAATTTAATAAAATCAAAACCTTGTTTGTTAAACAGCTCAATAAGTTCCAAGTGGAATTCAGACTGGTTTACCAGCCCAACAGGATAACGCCATTGTCTAAGCCCCTTCGGAATAATTTCTTTCTTAAGGCATTCTTCTAAATAGGAAATTTCTAGCTGCAGCTTTTTGCAGCGAAAAAGTTTGTAATCAAATGCATTAATAGTATTAGAAAGATTAGAGGGCATGTTATCTGAAAAAACAGTAGCGTTAGTTGAAACAGTATTGCCAAAAAGTTTTCTTTACCTAAAAAGCTTCCTAGCGTTGGTGGCAAATCATTTGGAATCACATGGTTGTCAGTATTCGCAACAAAATGAGAGCCTTCATTCAAAGGTGTTGTCAGCGGTGCCTCGATGTTACCACTTGAAACGCCCACAGACCTTAGACTGCCTTCAGCATTGTTTCTGTTGGAAGAAACAAGCAAGCTTCCACAGCTCACATTAGAAAGTGTGAGAGACCTCCCAGAACAGCTCAAACCAGCAAGTTGTTGTGCACTAGGTTGCTGCACACAAGGATTCTGTAAAACAGGAGTCCATTGCCTGGCTGCCTCAGCCAAGCCATCTACTTTCTGCGTCAGACTGTCAATGCGTCCCATTACCAAATCTAATAGGGCTGTTACGTTGCCGGTGGCATTCGCCTCTCCAGATCTTACATTTCCAATAGATCCTCCACTTGGAATGGGCTCTTCCTGAGTAAAGAGCAAGCCCTGTGAATCTGCTGCACTTTGGTTTGCCATGTAAATGAACTAGACAAAAAGGCAAACACACAAACTAAGAATCAAAAGCACCAAAGGCTTAGCAGATTACTTGAAACAAACAATTTATTGAGTTAGCGCTTTCGGAAATAAACTGTGTTTTTCCTTCTTCAGACAAAGTGCTACCATTTTGCAAAGCTTATAAATGACACATACAATGCCAATTAACTGATTGTTGAAACTAATTGAATAGTTTTAAAGTGACAGATACAATTCAGTAGATTTTAAAAAGCCAAAGGAGTACACCTTAGGCAAATACACTTGAGTGACAGAGCCCTAACTATTAATTGAACCAACATATAAGAATAGTAATGCTGTGTGTGAATATTAAAAAACAATTAATAAAATTTTTGTTAAACAAATCCAATAAAAAATACTTATTAGACCATTAAAAACAAATCTTCCATGACACTAATACTTTGACTAAACTGAAGGTTCACATGTAAAACCAGTAAAACTATTATCTGTTTAAAGCCAACTTCTTTAGAAAACATTTTATAGAGACCATTTCGTTTAACCCTGGGGGTAAATAAGCAGCAGTAGAAATTTGCCATTTGAGTTCATCAATTTCTAGATTAATCTGCCAAGGCCCTCCTCTAATGTCTGTATTAATTTGTTTTAACACAGAGAACTTAAAAGCATGGTCTGGAAAATCTGCGATGTGCCTAGCCAAAGCATTGTTTGTGTCCCTTTTGTTAACAGCATAAATGTGCTCATAAATGCATGTCCTGAGCTTTCTTTCGGTCTTCCCGATATAGAAAGCTTTACAGGCCTGGCACTTGGCACAGTAAACCACTCCCTTAGATTCACACGAAAATCTACCATTAGGTTTATATACCCTCTCCCTTATTTCAAAATGGTGATTCGTGTTGAGGTACTTACACTGTTGACACCTCCCACATTTTACCATGCCTTTACTAGTACTGGGGTGTGAGTTAATGGAATATTGCAGCAACTGTTTCAAGTTCTGCCCCCTTCTAAAGGTAATCTTGGGTTTATTACCAAAAAGTTTAAATAGGAGGGTCCTCCATAATGAGGGCCCAGTTCTTATAAAGAGTTTGTCTAATAAAAGAGTGGTTAAGGTTGTAGGTAACAACAAAACTTGTGTGGTGGCAGTCTTTGGTGTTACATAAAGAAACAACCCTCTGGTGAATGGGAGAGAAGTCCTCAGCCAAAGCTTGAGTTGTACCTAAAAGGGGTGTAAAATAGCCAATCTGCCTCTTAGTAATGACCTTGGAGGAGATACCAGAAACTAGGCTCAGAGGGTATCCTCTCTTAAGAAACATACGTTCAAGCTTAGAACATTCATCCATGAAATCTCTCTCATCGGAGAACTTTCGGGCTGCCCTGACTAACTGCCCCTTAACCACTGCTCTCTTTTGGTGGTAGGGGTGGCAGCTAGAAAAATGAAGGAAACAGTTGGAATAAGTGGGCTTCCTATAGATGGTACTTTTAAATCTTTTTCTACCCATATCCTTATGCAGACTAATGTCAAGAAAATTAATACATTCATTTTGTAGGTTGAATGTAAACTCCAAAAATTTAGTTGAAACTGAAATCAATTCAATAAATTCTTGAACACCTTCAGTCGGCCCTTTCCACAAAATGAACATATCATCTTGGTACCTTGTGTACCATGCTATGTTTTCTTTAAACACAGCCATTTTAAAGAGGAAGGTGGTCTCCCAATGAGCCATTATGCAGTTGGCAAAACTGCCACCACAGGGGGATCCCATCGCCACCCCTGATTTTTGCAAGAAGATCTCTCCCTCAAGCCACATAAAGTTGTTACTCAACACTAAATCTAACAAGGAGGTGACAACATAAATGATATTATTGTCGCATTTCCTTGCAGACAAAAAATCCCTAATCCACTCAATCCCCAAATCCTGGGGAATCACTGTGTAGAGTTCCTTTACGTCTACTGTCAACATTTTGTAATCTTCCTTGAAAGGGATGGTCGCAAGATGGGTTAAAAAACACCAAGAGTCCTTGCAAATTTGGAGCTCGCTCTCAACTAGGGGCCTTAGGATGCTGTCCACATACTTGGCACAACCATAAGAAATGGACCCACGTCCGTCAACAATGGGTCTAAAAGGGGGGTCAATAATCCGCTTATGGATTTTAGGAATGCCAAATAGGGATGCCATTCTGGGGGCTGGCATAGTCAGAAAATGGAACAACTCTAAGTCAATAGCCTTTTCAATAAAAAGTAAGTCTAAAGCAGCCCTAAACTTAGCATAAGCCACATTAACCTCATTAAGACAAACTTGTTGGTAAGGTGAATTTTTAAGATATTCGGTCATACATGCCATATATGTACTGTGATTCATACAAACTAGGCCCCCTCCCTTGTCCGGTTTCATAATCCTGATTTTACAATCAATCAGCAATTTAATAAAATCATGCTCATTTTGAGTGATGTTATAACAGTGTTTCGTGGTTCTTAAACCTGAATCAGCACAAGCCCTAAAATCCAACTCACACATTTTCTCAAAAGCCAAAATATTAGGGTGCAGAGGTGGGTTAAAGGTACGTGAAACACGCAAAAAGTTGGCAAGGGAGGGGGATGGACCCAAAACAGCATTGAGGTTAATTTTGCGTACAAAAAGTTTCAAATCCACAATGGAATCTACTATGTTCATCCCTGAATCTGGAACGAAAGATAAACCCAAGGCAAAAAAGTCAATAATGTCTTGTGGGAAAGTCATGTCAGAATAATTATAAATAAAAAAGTCACCAGTAGAGTTAGGCAGCACTTGGGGTTCTAAAAACCCCTCTGCTACTACCTCCTGCGCTGGTTCCTTCGTTTGTGTGTTCATCCTTGTTGGTTGGACACTCTTGGACTGTTCTGCCCATTGCCCCGATGTAAGTGAAAACCCTGTTGCATGGACATGGAGGGCTGGTTAGACTGAGCAGAATTGTCTGTGTTTCTATTTTGGTTCCTATTAACAGCAGCTCGAGTGTTAGCAGCAGGGAAGGTGTTAGAATTATTTGCATTGTTCCTGATTCTTTCACTTCGTCTGGGCACATTTTCCTCATTGAAACTGTCCAGCTCTTGATCCCTATTCTCACCTGGTGTGTCCTGATCCACATTGTGTGTACTCAGAAAATTGTTAACCAAAACCGGTGGGGTGGGGGATAGGCAGTCCCAGAAGAATACTGCTGAGTGTCTCTTAAAATTTTCTTTTTCTTAGCTGAAGCCAGCTTGATAATAGTAGCCTCAATACTGTTGAAAATCCTCAAATATTCATACTTGTAGCGAGGAAAATCAACATTGGATGTGATGTCAAACTCCATATGTTCTAATTCAGCTTTAAAATAGCCACCTGAACTTGGTACTGCTTAACCATTAATTTAATAAAATCAAAACCTTGTTTGTTAAACAGCTCAATAAGTTCCAAGTGGAATTCAGACTGGTTTACCAGCCCAACAGGATAACGCCATTGTCTAAGCCCCTTCGGAATAATTTCTTTCTTAAGGCATTCTTCTAAATAGGAAATTTCTAGCTGCAGCTTTTTGAAGCGAAAAAGTTTGTAATCAAATGCATTAATAGTATTAGAAAGATTAGAGGGCATGTTATCTGAAAAAACAGTAGCGTTAGTTGAAACAGTATTGCCAAAAAAGTTTTCTTTACCTAAAAAGCTTCCTAGCGTTGGTGGCAAATCATTTGGAATCACATGGTTGTCAGTATTCGCAACAAAATGAGAGCCTTCATTCAAAGGTGTTGTCAGCGGTGCCTCGATGTTACCACTTGAAACGCCCACAGACCTTAGACTGCCTTCAGCATTGTTTCTGTTGGAAGAAACAAGCAAGCTTCCACAGCTCACATTAGAAAGTGGGAGAGACCTCCCAGAACAGCTCAAACCAGCAAGTTGTTGTGCACTAGGTTGCTGCACACAAGGATTCTGTAAAACAGGAGTCCATTGCCTGGCTGCCTCAGCCAAGCCATCTACTTTCTGCGTCAGACTGTCAATGCGTCCCATTACCAAATCTAATAGGGCTGTTACATTGCCGGTGGCATTCGCCTCTCCAGATCTTACATTTCCAATAGATCCTCCACTTGGAATGGGCTCTTCCTGAGTAAAGAGCAAGCCCTGTGAATCTGCTGCACTTTGGTTTGCCATGTAAATGAACTAGACAAAAAGGCAAACACACAAACTAAGAATCAAAAGCACCAAAGGCTTAGCAGATTACTTGAAACAAACAATTTATTGAGTTAGCGCTTTCGGAAATAAACTGTGTTTTTCCTTCTTCAGACAAAGTGCTACCATTTTGCAAAGCTTATAAATGACACATACAATGCCAATTAACTGATTGTTGAAACTAATTGAATAGTTTTAAAGTGACAGATACAATTCAGTAGATTTTAAAAAGCCAAAGGAGTACACCTTAGGCAAATACACTTGAGTGACAGAGCCCTAACTATTAATTGAACCAACATATAAGAATAGTAATGCTGTGTGTGAATATTAAAAAACAATTAATAAAATTTTTGTTAAACAAATCCAATAAAAAATACTTATTAGACCATTAAAAACAAATCTTCCATGACACTAATACTTTGACTAAACTGAAGGTTCACATGTAAAACCAGTAAAACTATTATCTGTTTAAAGCCAACTTCTTTAGAAAACATTTTATAGAGACCATTTCGTTTAACCCTGGGGGTAAATAAGCAGCAGTAGAAATTTGCCATTTGAGTTCATCAATTTCTAGATTAATCTGCCAAGGCCCTCCTCTAATGTCTGTATTAATTTGTTTTAACACAGAGAACTTAAAAGCATGGTCTGGAAAATCTGCGATGTGCCTAGCCAAAGCATTGTTTGTGTCCCTTTTGTTAACAGCATAAATGTGCTCATAAATCGTGTCCTGAGCTTTCTTTCGGTCTTCCGATATAGAAAGCTTTACAGGCCTGGCACTTGGCACAGTAAACCACTCCTTAGATTCACACGAAAATCTACCATTAGGTTTATATACCCTCTCCCTTATTTCAAAATGGTGATTCGTGTTGAGGTACTTACACTGTTGACACCTCCCACATTTTACCATGCCTTTACTAGTACTGGGGTGTGAGTTAATGGAATATTGCAGCAACTGTTTCAAGTTCTGCCCCCTTCTAAAGGTAATCTTGGGTTTATTACCAAAAAGTTTAAATAGGGAGGGGTCCTCCATAATGAGGGCCCAGTTCTTATAAAGAGTTTGTCTAATAAAAGAGTGGTTAAGGTTGTAGGTAACAACAAAACTTGTGTGGTGGCAGTCTTTGGTGTTACATAAAGAAACAACCCTTTGGTGAATGGGAGAGAAGTCCTCAGCCAAAGCTTGAGTTGTACCTAAAAGGGGTGTAAAATAGCCAATCTGCCTCTTAGTAATGACCTTGGAGGAGATACCAGAAACTAGGCTCAGAGGGTATCCTCTCTTAAGAAACATACGTTCAAGCTTAGAACATTCATCCGTGAAATCTCTCTCATCGGAGAACTTTCGGGCTGCCCTGACTAACTGCCCCTTAACCACTGCTCTCTTTTGGTGGTAGGGGTGGCAGCTAGAAAATGAAGGAAACAGTTGGAATAAGTGGGCTTCCTATAGATGGTACTTTTAAATCTTTTTCTACCCATATCCTTATGCAGACTAATGTCAAGAAAATTAATACATTCATTTTGTAGGTTGAATGTAAACTCCAAAAATTTAGTTGAAACTGAAATCAATTCAATAAATTCTTGAACACCTTCAGTCGGCCCTTTCCACAAAATGAACATATCATCTTGGTACCTTGTGTACCATGCTATGTTTTCTTTAAACACAGCCATTTTAAAGAGGAAGGTGGTCTCCCAATGAGCCATTATGCAGTTGGCAAAACTGCCACCACAGGGGGATCCCATCGCCACCCCTGATTTTTGCAAGAAGATCTCTCCCTCAAGCCACATAAAGTTGTTACTCAACACTAAATCTAACAAGGAGGTGACAACATAAATGATATTATTGTCGCATTTCCTTGCAGACAAAAAATCCCTAATCCACTCAATCACCAAATCCTGGGGAATCACTGTGTAGAGTTCCTTTACGTCTACTGTCAACATTTTGTAATCTTCCTTGAAAGGGATGGTCGCAAGATGGGTTAAAAAACACCAAGAGTCCTTGCAAATTTGGAGCTCGCTCTCAACTAGGGGCCTTAGGATGCTGTCCACATACTTGGCACAACCATAAGAAATGGACCCACGTCCGTCAACAATGGATCTAAAAGGGGGGTCAATAATCCGCTTATGGATTTTAGGAATGCCAAATAGGGATGCCATTCTGGGGGCTGGGATAGTCAGAAAATGGAACAACTCTAAGTCAATAACCTTTTCAATAAAAAGTTCGTCTAAAGCAGCCCTAAACTTAGCGTAAGCCACATTAACCTCATTAAGACAAACTTGTTGGTAAGGCGAATTTTTAAGATATTCAGTCATACATGCCATATCTGTACTGTGATTCATAAATCTAGGCCTCCTCCCTTGTCCGGTTTCATAATCCTGATTTTACAATCAATCAGCAATTTAATAAAATCACGCTCATTTTGAGTGATGTTATAACAGTGTTTCGTGGTTCTTAAACCTGAATCAGCACAAGCCCTAAAATCCAACTCACACATTTTCTCAAAAGCCAAAATATTAGGGTGCAGAAGTGGGTTAAAGGTACTTGAAACATGCAAAAAGTTGGCAATGGAGGGGGACGGACCCAAAACAGCATTGAGGTTAATTTTGCATACAAAAAGTTTCAAATCCACAATGGAATCTACTATGTTCATCCCTGAATCTGGAACGAAAGATAAACCCAAGGCAAAAAAGTCAATAATGTCTTGTGGGAAAGTCAAGTCAGAATAATTATAAATAAAAAAGTCACCAGTAGAGTTAGGCAGCACTTGGGGTTCTAAAAACCCCTCTGCTACTACCTCCTGCGCTGGTTCCTTCATTTGCAGTCCTTGTTGGTTGGACACTCTCGGATTGTTCTGCCCATTGCCCTGATGTAAGTGAAAACCCTGTTGCATGGACGTCGAGGGCTGGTTAGACTGAGCAGAATTGTCTGTGTTTCTATTTTGGTTCCTATTAACAGCAGCTCGAGTGTTAGCAGCAGGGAAGGTGTTAGAATTATTTGCATTGTTCCTGATTCTTTCACTTCGTCTGGGCACATTTTCCTCATTGAAACTGTCCAGCTCTTGATCCCCATTCTCACCTGGTGTGTCCTGATCCACATTGTGTGTACTCAGAAAATTGTTAACCAAAACAGGTGGGGGGGGATAGGCAGTCCCAGAAGAATACTGCTGAGTGTCTCTTAAAATTTTCTTTTTCTTAGCTGAAGCCAGCTTGATAATAGTAGCCTCAATACTGTTGAAAATCCTCATATATTCATACTTGTAGCGAGGAAAATCAACATTGGATGTGATGTCAAACTCCATCTGTTCTAATTCAGCTTTAAAAATAGCCACCTGAACTTGGTACTGCTTAACCATTAATTTAATAAAATCAAAACCTTGTTTGTTAAACAGCTCAATAAGTTCCATGTGGAATTCAGACTGGTTTACCAGCCCAACAGGATAACGCCATTGTCTAAGCCCCTTTGGAATAATTGCTTTCTTAAGGCATTCTTCTAAATAGGAAATTTCTAGCTGCAGCTTTCTGCAGCGAAAAAGTTTGTAATCAAATGCATTAATAATATTAGAAAGATTAGAGGGCATGTTATCTGAAAAAACAGTGGCGTTAGTTGAAACAGTATTGCCAAAAAAGTTTTCTTTACCTAAAAAGCTTCCTAGCATTGGTGGCAAATCATTTGGAATCACATGGTTGTCAGTATTCGCAATAAAATGAGAGCCTTCATTCAAAGGTGTTGTCAGCGGTGCCTCGATGTTACCACTTGAAATGCCCACAGACCTTAGACTGCCTTCAGCATTGTTTCTGTTGAGTTTTAATTATCCCCTTTATATCTACAAATAGCATACACTTTGGGTTATTTGTGACAGGATTGTGGAGATGTGTGAGTTTTAATTTTCCTCTTTTATATCTGCCAATAGCATATACTGTGGTTTATTTGTGACAGGATTGCGGATATGTGTGAGTTTTGAATTATCCCCTTTATATCTACTATAGCATATACTGTGTGTTATTTGTGACAGGATTATGGAGGTGTGTGAGTTTTAATTATCCCATTTATATATACCAATAGCATATAATGTGGATTATTTGTGACAGGATTGTATAGGTGTGTGAGTTTTAATTATCCCCCTTTATGTCTACCAATAGAATATATGGTGGGTTATTTGTGACAGGTACTACTGTATGGTACAGAAACCTGGGTAGTAAAGGCAGAGCAGTTGAAGAAAATAGAAGTGATGGAAATGAAGTGCCTGAGAAAGGTGGTAGGATGCACATTGCGGGACAGGTGAAGAAATGAGGACAAAAGAGCAGAAGCCAAAGTAGCTCCAATTGCAGAAAAGATCAAAGGAAACAGATTACGATTGTATGGGCACATGAGTAGAAAAACAGAAGACAAACTGATGAGGGAGATTTGGGACAGACAGGAAGAAGGTAAGAGG
>NC_056744.1:1511899161-1511939161 GCF_019279795.1 Protopterus annectens
TCCATGCAAAATAACCCACAGTATATGCTATTGGTAGATATAAAGTGGGATAATTAAAACTCATACACCCTCACAATCCTATCACAAATAACTCATAGTATATGCTATCAACAGCCATAAAGCTGGATCATTATAGCTTACCTACTTTTTCAGTGCTATCAAAATATTACACCGTTAATATTACCATTACCTGTAAAGGTGTATTTTGGTAACTCACCTACCTACACAGTACAATCATGATTACCCACAACCTACCTACACAGTATGGTCATGAATACCCACAACCTACCTACACAGTACGGTCATGACTACCCACAACCTACCTACTCAGTACGGTCATGAATACCCATAACCTACCTACACATTAAGTCATGAATACATGCAGACTACCTACACAGTATGGTCATGAATACCCACAATGTATCTACACAGTCCGGTGATGAATACCCACAACCTACCTACACATTACGATCATGAATACACACAACCAACCTACACATTACGGTCATGAATACCCACAGCGTACCTACACAGTACTGTCTTGAATACCTGCAATGCATGCTAAACCAACTTCTTAATGACTGATTCACAGAAAAGATAAATATGATACAAAATTATAGGCAGTACTTTTGAAAACAACCAAATTAGTAGAATTTGCAGGCATATATTTTTATAAGTATTGTTTCCTACACATTTACTTAAAATTAAATATATTAAGAGTACTAATATTGTTATTTGTTTATAGGTTTTGTTTATTTACTTGGTTAAATATTTTCTCATTAATAACCTCAAATATGAACTGAAACCAAGGTACCAAAAAGTGCTAGTAACAAAATACAGAACAATACCCAAAAGGGTAAAAACAGCAATCCACAGCTTAGATGCAAAAGTTTAATATGAACCATACCAACACATAAATGCTTTTACAAATATCACTGCATTTCCGTACCTTCATCAGATGCAGACAATCAGCATTACACATTATGTTACACAACTTAATTTTAATGCATATTATGAATGTATTTGTGAAAAAGCTTTTAAGTATGTATTTCTTAATGGATATTTTTTTTCGCATAAGAGGCTTCAAGAAACAATTACTTTATTGTATTAATAGGGTAATGAGGGGGGTATATAAGTTGTGTAATGCTGATTTTCTGCATCTGATGAAGTCTGTATACCAGGGACGAAAACGCAGTGATATTTATGAAAGCGCTTATGTGTTGGTGTGGTTCATATTAAACTTTTTCATCGAAGCTGTGGATTGCTGTTTTTTACCCTTCCTAGGTACTTTTCCAAATTTTCTCATTAATGTCAGAGCAATGTTTGAAGATGTTATCTTCTCTGCTAATGGCTTAAATGTAACATGCATGGAGAACATTTAGCTTTTGGTAGGCTACAACTTGGTCTGCTAAAGTTTCAAGCTGACACACACATGCACATACAAACACAGACATAAACACATACAAACACTGGCACACACACACACACACACACACACACACACACACACACACACACACACACACACACACACACACACACACACACACACACACACACACACACTCACACACACGCACACACGCACACACGCACACACGCACACACACACACACACACACACACACACACATGCACACACACACACACACACACACACACACACACATGCACACACTAATGCACACATGTACGCATGCATGCACACATGCACACACAAATACAAACACACACACACACACACACACAAACACATGCACACACACACACACACACACACACACACACACACACACACACACACACACACACACACATACACACATACACACACATGCACACACACACATGCACACACATGCACACACGCACACATGCACATGCATGCATGCACACACACATGCACACACACACACACACACACACACACACACACACACACACACACACACACACACACACGAAAACTGTTTCTGAGTTGTAGTCATCATACTAAAACATCGGAGCTGTATATTTTTTCTCAGTGGGTTTTTCCAAGTGTCTTTTTTTAACCAATAAGAAATAAATGATGTACGTTCTCTTCTAGAATTAAGAGGATATTTAAGCACTGTATTTAACACCAGTAACTTAACAACGCCCAACAAAGGGCTCCTGCTAGCCTGAAACCTTGAGTAATTACAAAGCCTATGTTTGTCCAATACAAGGTATTAATTCACATACGTCCTCTTTGTCTTTGTATTTTCTGTTAGTTCCTGAACATGAGATTTTGTAATTTTTTTAAGCATTTGAATGATTGTGCCTTGTCACTAAACAAATTTGTAAGATAACAGACAAGTCATGTGAAAATCTGATTAAAGTTAGTGAAACAATATTTAAAATCAATTATTACTACTACTAAATTCAGCATCACTTTATTTTATTTTATTAAATTATTTATTTATTTTTATGAGATACTCTCTTGCACATGTATCTTACAGATCACGTGTAATATTTCCAAATGAAGGCTAAAGTTCAGATGGTTCTGATTTCGTAGCTTTCTATGCATGGATGACAAAATGACCATAAACATTCTATGTGTTACTAAATGTAAAAGAAATCACTAAATAATGACTTGGAAAACACATTTAGTTATTGCAGAATGTAGATCTCTTATTTTTTCAACTATATATTTCCTGTATGTTGCACATTGAATTTCAAATCTCTATTGAAGGTTCTATTTCATTTCAAAAATACAAAAAAAAAAAAATACAAAACCATTAGATAACCTGGCATGTGATATCAACAGAACTTGCTGGAGAGACAGATTTGTCTCACAGAGATTGTCCCACTATAGGAACAAGCTTCTTATTCATTTAAGCAAAGCCTCTCATTGGCCCTATATAAGTCTAATTTGGATGACTGGATAGGTAACTGGAAATTCACCCTGGGGTTCCACCTATGTCCCTCTTGGAGAGGGGCAAGAGGTGCTAGTTTTAGTGCCTGCTTGAACCAGATACCCTTGGGAACATGGGCTGAAGTTGGGCCCTGGGGTTGTTAGTCTTGTAACCTCCTATGTTCCTATTATAATATTAAAGCAAATATAAAATAAATCACCTTTTTAATCTTAGCTGGGTTGTTACTGAGATGGATGAAAATCCAGACGTTTCACTGCACTTTTTGAACACTGTCAGTTATGCAAATACTGTGAGGCAGTTAGTGCAGAGGATTAAGTCTATGATTGTAAACAATCTGGTTCCTGTACTTGAGGGATCAAGTGCCTCAGCCTACAGTTGGCTACTGCATGACTTTGAGCAAGTCAGTTACCCAGTCAATTTTCCTGGAGAAATGGGCTAAGCTTATTAATACTCTCATGAATAACATGGTTGGTGACAACACCTGAACACACAGACCATGTCCTTATACATAATCTTACTAAGAGTAACACTGCTAATAGTAATAGCTTTCAGGCTGGTTGTCATAGAAACATACTGATTTCCTACATATGATGGCTGAAACCTTGATCAGATTGTAATTGCTTGAACACAATTGGCCAAATTCTGGTTTGATTGTAGGCCATGTCCTAGACCCGCAGTTATGTTTAGATCTGTGTGCAACACCACTGTGCACTGTTGTGGGGAGTTTCTCTCGTTCCCACCTTTGCGTGACTTTGGAGTTGGTATATGTAGATTAGCAAGTGTGTGGATATTAACTGCACCACATCATTAGTGCAGGGACGTTTGCTCCTTCATTATTTCAGCCTGCGTTGGTGGATTTTATGTTGTGCTCTTGATCATAGGTTCATAGGTCTGTACTAGGCTAATGGCCTTGGAGCCTTTACAAGTATAGCCCATAGGATTACCCTGGCATCATGCCACCCTGCCTTAGTTTCCAGTGCCTCTGTCGAGTAGAGTTACTGGAGTTATCCCCGGGGTGAATTTTCTATTTCCCATCCACTCATCAAAATTTCTCTTGAAGAGGGCCAGTGAGGTGCTCTGCTTGACATGTAAGGGAAGTCTATTCTATAGCATGGGCAATCTCTGGGTTATGAACCTGTCCCTCCAGCATGTTATGTTAATTGTGGTAATGAGGTTGAGGTCTCTAGAACATGTGGTATTGAGGGATTGGGATTTCTTTATATGTAGCATTTCTAACAGAGGTGGGTCAGACTTGGAGTCATAAGTCAAGCAGAGATCACCTCTAAGTAGGCGATATGAGACAGAGAATAGTTAGAGTTTTTTTAGTCTGTCCATATAGGGCAAATGTTTAAGGCCTAGGATCCTCTTTGTGAGGTACATTTGCGGCCTCTCAAGTTGTTGCAGGTGTTTAGTGAGGTACATGCTAAATGGGGCATTGTACTCAATGACTGACCTAATGAGGGAAGAGTAGAGGGAGATAATGACCCTCTTTCTTCCTGGATGCAAAACCCTTAGTAATGAGATGTGCCACATAGAAGGAATTCCTGACCACAGTGGCAATGTGGTGGTCAAAATAGAGGTTGCTATCAACCTGTGTTCCCAGATTTCTTATAACACCTTCTGTGTTCGGTGGACTACCATTGATGTGGTAATTCATGGCAACCAGGTTTTTCCCAAAGGGGATGACAACACATTTTTTGGCATTGCGCTTAAGGCCATGGTTCTAACACCAGTCATTGGTCTCAGTGAGGCCTTTCTGTAGAATGTCAGCATCACTCGGGGAGTTAATAATAGCTCCCGTCTTGCAATCATCTGCAAACTTTATCAGCCAGAGTACCAAACAGGAGAGGACCCAGGATCAAACCCTGTGGAACTCCATTCATGACAGGTCAGCAGTCTGACTCAGAGTCACCTACTTTCACACTGTGGGTTCTACCTGTGAGCCAGTTTGCAACCCACCATGTGATATAGGGGTCGATGCCTAGCTTAGTGAGTTTTTCTATGATTCCTGAGTGGGGAATGGTATCAAAGGCCTTGGCCAGATCAAGGTAGGCTGATGAACCACCTTGCCTTCATTCACAGCTCTGGTGACTGACTCAAAGAAGTTGACAAAGTAGAGCAGGCATGATCTACCCTTCACAAAACCAAACTGTGTGGGATCCAGAGTTTGGAGATTCCCTATATCCTTGTTTATTAGGTCCATGATGATGCATTCCATAGCTTTGCATATTAGACTCATCAGGCTAATGGGGCGATAGTTTCCATGGTCTGTAGTCACTCCTCCTTTGCGGAGAGGGATGAATGTAGCAGTGCGCCACTCGGTAGGGACAAAGCCTGAGGTTTGTGATTGCAAATATTTTTTGAGTGACCGGGTCTATCCATTAATCCTTTTACTAACTTTTACACATGAGTTTGTGGTATCACTTCAAAAGTGACAATTATCAAGAGCCATTTTAACACCACTGGGTGGTTAGCGTTGCTGTGTTTTTTTCTTCCATATCACACTCGCACCTGTGGCCAATTTAGAGTGTTAAATTCACCTATTGAATGCCTTTGGAAAGCAGGAGGAAACTGGAGCAGCCAAAGAAAACCCACATGAATAAAAGGAGAACATGCAGACTTCACACAGAAGGTACCCTAGCTGAGACTCAAACCAGGGAACTTCTTCCTATAAGGTGACAACACTATCCACTGCAACACTGTGCCACCACTGAGTGATCATGTCTCAGTCATTAACAGGGAAAAGGCAACACCAGATGTTCCAGAGACAATTATGCCTGGGTATTTTGGAATTGCCCAGTGCCAGTAATGCCATTTTGCATTATCACTTACTTAACTCAGATGAATAACAATTAATATTATACAGACATCTTTAAATAGTATGTAATGAAATAATGACTTCTTACCTATGGCATGATTGATTGTAATAGAATTCTCTGAAAAAGAAAAGTATGCTACATGTTACTGATAGGAAACTAAAATAATCAAAATAAGGTCAGACAGTAATACTTCATTATAGTTTATGTATTCATTTTTATTGACATTTGATTACCAGTAAAGTCTGACTGGGCAAGAGACTATTTTCAGTGGAGGCTTTTGGAGAAAAGCTCCAAAGTATTACAAAACATTTTAAGAACAATAATTTTACATTCTTTAAAAATAATACAAAAAAGGCAAATACAGTTTAAATACTTACACCAAATTAGACATAATATGAAATCATTTGTTGAGAATAGATACAAGTTATATGACAATGATTTAATAGTTAGAGAAATTGTAGCCAGATTGTAGAAAAATTAAAGGTAAAATAGTATAAATCAAACAGGAACTGCAATATGAAGTGAGAGAAAAAGCAGGTTTATGTTATATTTAGAAAGAAAGCCTGGGAGAGAAATTGATAAAAGAAAGGAAGTGAGTGAAGAAGGGTGTGTATGGAGATGTGAGGTATGAATAGGTATTTGTTCACATTTATTGATATAGGTTATCCTGGTGTTGAGGAAGAACAAAGCCAGCTTTGGGCTAGGAAGTCTTTCAGAATGGCTACGAAGGATGGGAAGGAGGGCATTGACCTGATGTATTGAGATAAGGACTTCCAGGCCTCAGCAGCATGGTACGAGTACAAACAATGCCCAGCAGAACTGATAGGTTTGTGAACAGACAGGAGCTCTTGGTCACTGGAGCACAATGACTGACTGGGAACATAGTTGTGTAGAGTGTTATTTAGTGCTGGACAAGCAGGCAGATTCTAAATAATTATATAATTGGTAAGAAGCTTGTATATGTTAGTTGATGAGGTAATTCTAACCAATTTAGGCTTTTTTAGTGCTATACAGTAATGGGTTATGAAAGAGATATTTGCAGCAAGTTTAGCAACTTTGTTATAGCACTGTTCAAGTTTTGATTTTTGCAAAGCCTGGAGGTTAGTAAGGATGGGAGCACCATAAAAAAGTTTGGGGAGGAGATAAGTAGTGGCAAGTATAGTTTTAGTTGGTTCTGTGACAAAGTTTTTGGCTCCATAAAGCATCCCTACTTTTGATGAGTAATTCTTATGTAATTTTGTATACGGAGGTTGAATATAAGATTATCACCCCTAATAATTTGCTATTAATTGTATTAGCGAGATAGGACTTTAAATTTAGTTTTTTCATCAGAAAGGGATTTGGTAAAAGTGGTATCTCCATATTATCGCAACCAGATTTATAAGCAGACATGATTTGCAAAGCTAAACATGTTAACACTTGGTGTTCATTCCAGAAAAGGCAATTCAGTCCCAGTTCTCCAAAATGAAAAGACCTGGAACTAACAGACGCAGTGAAACTGTTGTCTCAGAAGCATTACCTGTTTTCAAGTGAGGCAACCTCTACTTTAATGACGGTCCAAATTCAAAATCTGCCATGCTTTCACATGAAAATGGAAAATGAAAAGTTATCAGAACCCCCAATTTCTGAGAAGTTACTAAACAAGCAGAAGAACAGTTACACCAGTTAAACAATTTTGCAATATATGTTGGAAGAGGATGACTACTACATTCAAATGTGTATAAATAAGCCCTTTATAAATCTTTAAAATATAGGATTTAAAATGATATTTTGTGGTGTAGATATAGGTCTAATAACTCTGTAAATACCCACTATCCTGGCACATATCAGTAAAAAAGACAAACAGTTGTGAATAAACATGTTAAGAAGGGTTATTCATAACACAACTGTAACAATGGCACCCAAAAAAACAATCGATAATAATAACAACCTGATCTAGTTTACTTATTTAAACAAAGGCAGAACTTTTTTTGAGCTGTAATAAAAGTAATGAGAGAGTTTTATAGGTTCATAGCTTGGTACTAGGCTATCAGCCCTATGGCCTATACAAGCCTAGCCATAACAATTCCCTGGCTATTTCTTCCCACAGTATCTACTTCCCTGGTCCCCTGTCTAGCAGGGTGACTGACATGATCCCCAGGGTGAATTTCCTATCTCCCATCCAATCATCAACGTTCCTTTTGAAGAGGGCCAAAGATTCGCTCTGCTTGACATGTATGGGCAGTCTATTCCAGAGTCTGGGGAATCTCTGGGTCAGGAACCTATCCCTCCAGCATGTTTTGTTCATTGTGATGACAAGGTTTAGATCCCTGGAGCATGTGGCTCTGAGGGATTGGGATTTCTTTAAGTGGAGCATGTCCAACAGTTCAGGGTTTGACATGGCCTTATATGTTAAGCAGAGATCACTTCTGAATAGATAATATGCGACAGAGTACAGGTGGAGTATTTTTAGACAGTCAGCATTAGGCATTTGCTTTAGGCCTGTGATTCTTTTAGTGGTATTTCTGCGGCCTTTCCAGTTTTTGTAGATGTCTTGACAGGTACATACCAAATGGGGCGTTGTATTCTATAATGGGTCTAATGAGGGATGAGTACAGTAGACAATGACTATGGCCTTGCAGATCAGGCTCATCAGGCTGATGGGGCAGTAGTTTTTGGGATCCAAGGTGGATCCACCCTTGTGGAGACATTCATAGGTTGGTACTAGGCTATCGACCCTAGGGCCTATACAAGCCTAGCCATAACAGTTCACTGGCTATTTCTTCCCACATTATTTACTTCCATAGACCCCTGTCTAGCAGGGTGACTGACGTGATCCCCAGGGTGAATTTCCTATCTCCCATCCAATCGTCAAGATTCCTTTTGAAGAGGGCCAAAGAGGCACTCTGCTTGATATATGGGCAGTCTATTGTACTTACTGTGTCTTAACTTTGTTCATAGAATTCCAGCTTGCTAATGGTAGGATGGGCATAAGTATACAGTGGGATGAAGTCTAGGTGTTACAGTGCAGTTATCAGTAATACAATGGTAGGATGGTCATAAGTATACAGTGGGATTAAGTCTATGTGTTACAGTGCAGTTATCAGTATATCCTTTGAAGAATAATGAATGGAAGGATTTTATAATGATTGCAGGTTGTCTTTTAATAGTTATCAGGTACCATAAAGTTGTCACTGGACAGTGGTCACTCATTGAGGGTGTTGCCAGTAATATTAGTGATTACTATATCAAACATGACACTCTTAGTTGTAACAAAAGTTGGTAGTTCCTTTGTTTATGATTTGATTCAGAATTTTTAATGACGCATACCTGTTTTTCGGGCATTTTAGTGGATCAGACCAATTAAAGTTCAGATCAAAACAGTTATAAGCTTTTGACCCATGGGTAATCCATGTTTGGATTCAATAGTGTTTTGTATTAATTTTCAATTGGAGGGGTGAAATATAAAGAGAAGCCAGCAGATGTTTTCCTTTCCCTACCATCATAATTTATAAAAATAACCACTTGCGGCACTCCGTTCTTGTATCACTGCTATTATCAATAAATGTGGATATTAGACTGATGTGTTGCTCTACGCCAGAGTCAGTAGACCACAATCTGGGTTATGATAAGTCAAACAGAGGATAAAGAAATCATATCCATTAGAAATTTTGGGAGAGATCCAACTTTTTCTTTAAGTCATGTCTCAAAAATAAAAAGTTCAGTAGGTGTATGTTCAGACATCCAATATAATTGTTTTAATTTATAATTATTTCACATATATTAATGTGTGCAATAGAGAACACATAAATGCTTGCTGTTGAGGGAGAAGTGTGTTCATATTAGATATCAGGTGGCCCAGCACTGGCTTGCAGGTGTGCATGTACCATACTTTGAAGTAGCAACGCACTCATTTGAATTTTAGATGAATGTGTAAGGGTGCTACCAGGGAAGATATGGTGCAGAAGTTTGATTCTATTGTGAAATGTGACAGGTTATTGCTGGCTCAAAGTATAAGTCTGAAGGACAGCTGCTCTGTATTTGTACAGTAAATGAGTAGTAATGTAGACATTTAAATGTAATAGTTTGATTGAAGAAAGGAGCAATTCTCGGCTGGGGTGCCTTCTGTGTGGAGTTTGCATGTCCTCCCTGCATTTCCGTGGGTTTCCTCTAGGTACTTCAGCTTCCTTGCACACTCTAAAGGCATGCATTTGGAGCATTTCTCCCCAGGCCTCCCCTGAAAATAGGCTTTGTCCTAGTTGGACTTTCTCAGTCAACAAATGTTAAATAAATAAATAAGACATTTTAATATAAGACACATTTTCATAGTAGTTGAGGGTGGGTAGATTTAGCCACCTGGACTTGAGATGGAAGAATAAATAACTAAGTGTGCACATGGTAAAAAGTTTATGGAAGTGAGAGAATAGACAGAAAGTGGGGTAAGTGGCAAGAAGTGGTATAATGAGGAAAAAGGGAGGTGGTTAGAATGCAAAACCAGGGATTCTGAGCTAAATAAAATGATTCGGGGGTGGTTGCGAATGGGAATACGTAGTAAAGGAAATCTACTTTCCAAACTATTCAATCAAAAAAAATCTGTATGGAGGCTCTACGTCTTGTTAGATAAGATTATATATTTAATGATTACCACTGCAGATTTCACTACACCATGCTGCTTTGCAATCAACACTCACTTCTCCACCCCCTCCCCCCCAAAAGGGCAAGTATCTATCCCAGCAGAGGGCTGCCTCCCAAACATCTCTGATGCTCAGGTAAAGGTTGCCCTCTCCAAAGCAAAAAACAAAGCTTCCATGGGACCAGATGGCGTCCCGGGTTGTGTCCTACATGAACTCCAAGAGGAACTAATCCCTCAAATAAAACAGCTATACAATCTCAGCCTCACTACAGGATATGTGCCCACAGAATGGCATACAGCAACAGTGGTCCCACTCCACAAAGGTGGAGCCTCTACGGACCCTAGAAACTATTGCCCCATAAGCCTCACTAGCTTAGTCTACAAGGCTATGGAGAGGATCATCATGGAGCTCATAAACAAAGACATTGGGGACCTACAGACACTAGATCCTACCAAGTTCGACTTTGTCAAGGGCAGATCCTGTCTTTTGAACCTAGTTGACTTCTTCGAAACAGTCACCAAAGCCATAGATGAAGGGAAGGTAGTCCACACAGCCTATCTGGACCTTGCAAAGGGATTCGACACAATACCCCACTCAGGCATCATAGATAAGCTATCCAGCTTAAATATAAACCCCTATGTCACAAGATGGGTTGCAAACTGGCTCAAAGACAGAACCCACAGAGTGAGAGTTGCTGGAGCCATGTCAGACTCGAAACTGGTCACAAGTGGTGTCCCACAGGGTTCTGTCCTGGGACCACTCTTGTATGGTATATACTTTTCCGAGGTACAGGCAAACGTGGGAGGGCTATGGCTCACCAAGTTCGCAGATGACTGCAAACTGGGCGCCATAATCGACTCTCCAGCTGACACAAACATCCTTCAAAAAGGTCTCACAGAGACAGATAACTGGTGCCAGCACCATGGTTTAAAGCTAAATGCCAAAAGGTGTATAGTCATACCCTTTGGCATTTCTCCCCGGGCCTCCGCTGAAAACAGGCTCTGTGGAACCTAGTCGGACATTCCCGGTCAACAAATGATAAATAAAAAATAAATAAATAAAATAAATAAAATAAATAAATAAAAACAATTTGCCCACAAATTACCACACAGGCGGAAACCCATTGAGTAGAGAGAAAGTTATTAGGGACCTGGGGACCCAAGTTGATAGCAATCTCTCCTATGACAACCACATTGCCAAAGTGGTTAGAAAGACCTTCTACATAGCCCACCTCATCACGAAGGGTTTCACATCTAGATCAAGAGATGTAATCGTGCCCCTTTATTCGTCCCTCATCATGCCCATCATAGAATACAATGCCCCTTTTGGGATGTACCTTACCCGACACCTGCAGCAATTAGAAAGACCCCAAAAGTATCTCACCAAGAGGATCAAGGGTCTCAAACAGATGCCATATGCTGCTCGGTTAAAAAACTACAGCTCTACTCAGTTGCATACTGCCTACTTCGAGGCGCTCTATGCTTGACATACAAAGATATGTCAAATCCAGAATTAATGGACATGCTCCACCTCAGTAGATCTAAATCCCTTAGAGCCACACGCTCGAGGGACTTGAACCTCAGCACAGAAATAAATAGAACTTGCTGGAGAGACAGGTTCATAACCCAGAGGCTCCCTTTGCTCTGGAATAGAATTCCAGTTCATGTGAGGCAGAGCACCTCACTGAATCTCTTCAAGAGGAATCTCGATAGGTGGATGGAGGATTGTAGGTTTGTCCCAGGGATTACTCCTGTGTCACTATTAGACAGAGGCACAGTAAACTAAACCTTAAAAAGGGCACAGTATACTTCAATCAAGGGGTGGCGTAAGCCATACAGAATCGGGCTAGGCTTATAATTGCCCCAGGGCAGATAGCCTAGTATGAACCTATGAACCTATGTGAAATTGTACTAAGGCTCAAAGACAAGTGCCTTCTCATATAAACTGCCCTTCATAAAACTAACATCTTCATGCAGCCCAATTCTGCCAGGTATAGGACAGCAAAGAGGGAGGCAGACAGCAGGCCATGGGGAAATAGTAAATAACATGAAATACACCAGGGCAATGAGGAGAGATGCCTTAGACAGTACAGCTATGTCTACCCTGGACATATTAGATGCATGCTTACAATGATGAGTGAGATTATTATTCATTACATTGTTCACATAACTAAAGAAGCAATTCACTAAAATAAACTGTCCTCTATGAAATGAGAATGCACTTCAGTAAAGAGATCACTGGGAGTGGGAAAATCTCTACTCAGTTGACTTGTGCATGTGGGCATGTTATGGGAGCAGAAGACTGCATTCTACTGGGGGAGGGGTAGAACTTTCAGTAAATGAGTGCCTCAATTTACAACATATATGGATCATATATCTAAGCTTTTAGTAAAGTATTTAGAGTGTTTGTATGTTTAGCACTTTGCACTCAGCTTGTATCTTACAGATAAGGTACAGAATTAATTCTGGTAGTCTGCGTCTAGGCAGTCTCATATGAAAATAGAGAATGGTATATTTTTATTTAGTTGTATAAACTCCTTTGATGATAACTGTAATGAAGTATTAATGTGTGACCTTATTTTGATTATTTTAGTTTTCTGTCAGTAACATACTTTTCTCATTCAGAGGACTTTACTACAATCAATCACGCCCCAGGTAAACAAAAAAAATCATTCTTTGGTTACACTATGTTTAAAAAGACATCTGTATAATATTAAATATTTGTATCAATTAAATAAGTGATAATAATGCCATTACTGGCAGCGGGTATTTCCAAAATAGCCAGATGGATTTTGAAGCCTCTCCATCAGAGGGCATCATGATCCCTGGAACACCTGGTATTGCCTCTTCCCTATTAATGATCGAGACATGATGAGTCAGTAGTGGATCAGTGGTGCAGTGGATAGTGTTGTCACCTCACAGCAAGAGGTTCCCCCGATTCAGTCCTCAGCTTGGCTACCTTCTGGGTGCAGTTTCTATGTCCACCCTGTATTCATGTGTCAGTAAATAAACTATAATGAAGTGTTATGCTCTAACCCTATTTTGATTATTTTAGTTTCCTATCAGTAACACGTAGCATACTTTTCTCTTTCAGAGGACTCTACTACAATCAGTCATGCCACAGGTAAAAAAAATAATTCTTGGATTATATATTATTTAAAAGATATCTGTATAATATTAATTGTTATTCATATGAGGTAAACAAGTCACAATGCATAATAGCATTACAGGTACTGGGCAATTCCAAAATACCCAGGTGCATTCTGAAGCCTCTCCATCAGATGACATCATTTTCTCTGGAACATCTGGTATTGCCTTTTCTCTATTAATGATTGAGACATGATCACTCAATGGTGACACAGTGGTGCAGTGGATAGTGTTGTCACCTCATAGTAAGAGGTTCCCTCATTCAGTTCTCTGCTAGGGTACCTTCTGCTTGTAATTTGCATGTCCTTCCTGTATTCATGTGGGTTTTCATTGGGAGCTCCAGTTTCCTTCCACATTCCAAAGACATTCAAGCAGTGGATTTGACACTCAAAATTGGCCACAAATATGATACGGAAGAAACAACACAGCAAGGCTAGCAACCCAATGGTGTGAACATTGGCTCTTGATGATTGTCACTTTTGAAGTGATGCCTTAACCTCATGTGCAAAAATGGGAAAAAGGGATAATGGATGGACAAGGTCACTCAAAAAAATCCTTGCAATCACAACTGACCATGAGCACAACATAAAATCCACCAGTGCATATTGAAGTAATGAAGGACCAAGCTTCCTTACACTAATGATATGGTGTAGTAAATATCCGAACACCTGCTAATCTACATATGCCAACTCAAAGTTCACACAAAGTGGGAAAGGGAGACACTTTCTACAACATTGGTCTTTGACATGGCCTACAACAATCAAACCAGAATTTGGCCAATTGTGTTAAAGCTATTACAATCTGATCAGTTGGTCAACCATCATGTGTAGGAAATCAATATGTTTCTATGACAACCAGCCTGGAAGCTATTAGTATTATTAGTGTTATTCTTAGTAATATTATGTACAGAGCATGGTCTGTGTGTTCATAGGTGATCACTAGGCATATTATTCATGAGAGTATTAATAAGCCTAGCCTTATTCTCCCAGGAAAAATGACTGGGTAACTGACTCACTCAGAATTCAAAGCCTTAATCCTGTGCACTAACTGCTTGACAATATACACATAACTGACAGTGTTCAAAATAGTGCAGTAAGCCCCCCCCCCCCCCCCCCCCGATGGATTTTACTCAATCACCTTCAGGTCATAGTTAAGATTAAAAAACTGATTTTTTTTATATTTGCTTTACTATTAAGTAATGCTTTTGGTGTCATTTGTAATTTTGAAATAAAATAGATCCTCCAGCAGAGATTTGAAATTCGATGTACAACATGTAGGAAATATAGGAGTTACATGCTATAATAACTAAATGTGTTTTCCAAGCCATTATAAGAATTTTTGTTAGACTTACTAAAACACAAAATGTTTATGGTAATTTTTGTCATCCATGAGTACCAAGCTAAGAAATGAGTTAGTTACTTAAGCTACTGATGTTCGACAGGAGCATACATATCACTTTGTGCCTAGAACAGAAAGTACAGCATTTATTTCTTATTGGTTAAAAAAAGTCAGATGTAAAATGCCACTGAGAAAAATGTGCAGCTGCTATGTTTAGTATGATGACTCCACCTACAATTTCACCAACACCCTCCCACTTACATACAACAGGCCTCCCTAATACAGTAGGCAGATGACTCCAGACTCAGTTGTATATCTGATAATGTGGCATGCCTCCAAAAAATTACTCAAGAAGCTTAAATAGCAACTGAAACATGGCTTTGTAACCCAAACATATGCTCAACCTATAAAAAAAAAAAACTGAAAGCTATTACTTTTTTGGTACTTGCTTATTATCGCAACCTGATTTGTAAGCAGCCCTAATTTAAACATGTTTTCATTCATTTTACAAATTTGCAGAGCAGCTTTAAGCAAACTGGAATTCTATGAACAAAGTTAAGGCACAGTAAGTAAAACAGACTGCCCATATATCAAGCAGAGCACCTTTTTGGCCCTCTTCAAAAGGAACCTTGATGATTGGATGGAAGATAGGAAATTCACCTCGGGGATCACATCAGTCGCCCAGCTAGACAGGGGTCCAGGGAAGTAAATACTGTGGGAAGAAATAGCCAGGGAATTGTTATGGCTAGGCTTGTATAGGTCCTAGGGCCATACCTCCCAACCGTACAAAATTACTCAGTTTTTACCAAGTTTTGGGGTCCAAATAATGGGGTGCCGCTATTCCCGAGTGGCACCCTTTTATTTCTGATTTTTTTCCAGTTGTTTTTCTTTTTTAAGCATTTTTTCACTTTTTGAGCTGCTGTCATCACGTCCACAATGACGTCAGCTCCATCGTGGCTACCAGCCTGTCGCAATTGAGCTCTAGGGCTCACATGCACACATTTCCACATTTCTGGCTAGGCTACCAGCCTGTCAGAATTGAGCTCGGTTTGCTGGCTTGTTAAAATACGAGTAGGGACTTTCGGCTCGCTGGCTTGTTTAGATGCGAGCGGGAACTTTCTGGTTGTAAATGAAATGATCTCTGGCTGCAATGAAATGATTTTTGCATGCGATTATCTTCTGGCTACAATGATCTCTCCTGCAGCATGAACAGAAAGGGAAACATCTTGTGTTCTACCTTTGAGTAGCATGAACAGTGTGTGTGTGTATGTGCGTGTGTGTGTGTGTGTGTGTGTGTGTGTGTGTGTGTGTGTGTGTGTGTGTGTGTGTGTGTGTGTGTGTGTGTGTGTGTGTCTGTGTTTCACCAGAGATCTTTTACTGCTCAGAAAACCAACTCTTTGCCCTAAAGTACTATTACTTGTCATTTTTTTTTTTTTACTTTTTATCTCTAACCCAACCTATTTTCATTCTGTCACCACCAATGCAATCCACAAATGCAAAAAGTAAATTTAATCCATATTGTGAACTGGTTCTCTTTCTGTGAGGCTCACTTCTGATCCTTCATTCACCTTTCTCTCTAAACCTAATCCACTTGTGCCAAAAAGGAAGTGTACAGCTGGCAAGTCACTATTTTGCATGCTTTCCTAAACTTCGTTTTACCCTTCATGCATTTGTCTCCTCTCACCACCCTCTGAACACACAGTTTACCACTACAGATTACAAATAAAGCCTCCTATCCCATACTTCATACTAATTAAGTACTTGGAAGGAGACTTTATGCAATACAGTAGACAAATACTCAGAAATAATTACTGTCATCCGTTTTGTATCGCTTTAAAGGGTCATCTGGGGGTACAGCTGTTTTGCACTTAATTTTTGAAATATGTGATTCCCTACATTTCACTTTGAATGACACAGTCACTCAGAATCACAAGCACCAAATCTCAAAGCAGATTGCTGTTTTATGGTTACACTGCTTTCATAGGAATAATAATGTACTTTAATCAGGCGGTACTAGCACTTTTTTTCTTTAATGTATGCTTTCACTGTAAAAATTTTTCAAAACATACCGAGTCTTGCCCTATCTCCTATAGCGATAAAAGTATTCCTGCAAAGAAGGAAATATATATATCGAGATTCTACAGACTTCCTTAAGCAACCTCTTATTTGGTCTGTCAGAGAGGGCTTCTTGAATGGTTGCCGATTCAACATAAACACAAGCTAAAGTACATAACAAAATCTCAATCCTGTGTGACCTGGTAGCTAGAAGTACTCTGACTCAAACCCTGTACCTTGGGTACAAGGTAAAAAAAAGCCTAAAGTCCCTAGCCACCACCACCACTTGTGAACTCATATATTTTGTCTGTTCCGCATAAAATCTTTTTGTGGCAAATCACTGAAGGATTGAATTCACTAAATAATGACAGGCATTTTAATCTCAGACGTCATATTCTTCAGAAAATAAATGGTAACATAAAACCTTTTATTCTAATAATTTTCTAAGTTTATAAGATTAGTATTTGAAATTTGTCCTTACTTTGGGGCTGTATACCCCCCATTATTGGCTTTGTCCAGGTTTTTTGTACTAAGAGTTGAGAGCTATGATAAGAAGTGAGAACTGAATTCTGTATTCCCCCATTATTGGCTTTGTAAAGGTTTTTTGTGCTAAGAGTTGAGAGCTATAATAAGAAGTGAGAACTGAATTCTGTATTCCCCCATTATTGGCTTTGTAAAGGTTTTTTGTGCTAAGAGGTGCTATATTTAGAAGCGAGACTGAATTCACTAAATGATAGCCATTTAAGTTTCAGTTTTTTTAACTTTCAGGAAACTGCTGCTTTGGCATAGTGGTATGGTGCTTTGACTCTAATGCACAAGATCTTGGGTTAAAAACTTAGCAGTCAAATACATGGTGGTAATGCAACATTTTATTCTAGCAACTTTCCAAAGTTATACAAGCAATGTTTAAAATGTGTCCCTGGTTTTTGTCGTTTTGTCCCGCACAAAAATGTGATAAGCTGTGCAAGATGCCTATGGCTTACAACTATTGTCATTCTATATATATATATATTGTGTGGGTGTGGAAGTAGACTTTTATGATGGAAATGTTCCGAATTGGGCAGTTTTGTCATTACTGGTTAATGGATTTTCTTTCATTGCCTACTGGAAAAATGTTTGAACAATAAATTTAAAATATGCTCAGTCTAACAAGTGTGCTGCTGTATTATACAAGGAATATAATTTAATAAAGTCAGGAAGGTGCATCAAAGAACACATGTATATTTCTTGTTTTATGTGCAAGGGGCCAATGATTCGAAAACAGCCCAAAGGTAATCTTTATCCCCCACTGGCCAGATGCATTTTCTTTGGATGTGGTGGGTGGGTTTCAATGATGTTTCAATGAATGTGAGTTTCAATGGCAGAGAAGTTTTAATGCCAAGTCTATTTTCATTGTGAGACAGTATTGCTTTGTTTAGCAGCTTTGTTTAGCAGATGTCTTTAGTGTTTGTGCATTGTGCTATAAAATGTAAAAATAAAACCCAAATAATCATTGTAGACGTAAAGCAGTATGCATGCATGCATTAGTGTTTATGGTAAATGGAGTGAAATAGCCAGGTAACGGGACATTGGAATGGCTGCAGTGGGACTCTGGTGCCATATATTGGTTCTCTGTTCTTCAGTTTGCATTTGAAAGTTGGTATCCCACAATTCCATTGGAGTGGACAGGGTTATGTAGTTGTGTATGCAAATTTTATGTTAATCAGCGTACAGATTTGTACCTATTTTTCATGGGCCTTGTCCATATTTTTGATGTTTGCAGGTTGAGAGATATGCCTTTGGCCAATAGCCTAGTACCAACCTATTAACCTATTTATCAATAATTAGTGTAGCTAAGCAGATTTGTGCACTGGTAAGCTGTACTTAGCATCTACCCCTTTAAGCAATGCTTATCTTAGCTAAGCGGGTTTGCCCGTCACTTAGCTTAGCTCAGCATACTCAAAATCATCCAATCACAGCAAAGGGTGAGAAATCAGCCCTATTTAATCCTTGTACACAGGAATACAACTATAACCAGTTGTAGCTGATCATTGCAGGCACTATGGCTGATGTTCGTGCAGGTGTGCACTTTTGGGCACAGTGTTGGGGCATCCAGGAGTCCAGGGTCATAGTGGACTCCTTGTAAAAGACCATGAAGGGAGACTGCTGCAGGATCAGTAACCAGGGCTCCCAATACAAAGCAGAGGCCTGGAACCATCTCGCAGGTGAGCTCACCAGTGCTACTGGTATCCCTCGGACTGGTGACCATGTCCGGCACCATTATGCTGACCTGAAGCATAGGATCTCTTGGACCGGTGGATTCAAGGCACACAGGTATGGAATGTCCCTGAAGTGTGAAAGTATCAGTATCAATTAGTGTTCTGCAAAGTCCAGCCTGAGTATGTAATCAATAGCTATGCATAAATGTTTATTTATCTCCTATACAGCTGCAGATGAGAGGGCTGCAAATATTGATGCACATGCTAGCAGGCTGCTAAAGCTGCACCGGGAGACTAGTGAACAAATATTTCACTTGCATTAATCAGGATACATAAATAGAAAGTAGTAGATTGTCAACAAATAGCAGGTAAAATGTGTACTGTGTGCAATGAATAAAGGACTGTCATCAGGTGAAAAAAGGTCTCTGCAACATTGAATAAAAATAACCCCCCCCCCCCCAGACTGTTATAAAAACCTGAAGGGAATAGGAATTTTTTCTCCCATTGCTTCACTACTACATTAGCATATAAGCCACCACAGGCTGAACCCATGGCCACTCCCTCTTGTTGTAGAAAAATCTCGTTATTAAATAGAATAAAATTATTCTTAAGTATTATCTCCACGAGTTGTGTATAAACTAACACATCACGTTTTTATATGTATATAAGGTATTACACCCTTTTTTGGAACACATTTTTATTTTATGGGATGGGCCTTATGGTTTAATTAATGGCTTTATGTCATTTACTGACTCTACTACACAGTTTTTGAAGTTCACTCATAATTTTGATTTACATGAGATCCCATTCCTTGACATTCTTTTAATTAAAGTCCATCAAAATAAAAAAATTACATACAATATTTACGGAAAGGAGACATACTCCAATTCCTTGTTCCACTATTCAAGTACCCACCCATTAAAGCAAAAGAAAGCTATTTTTAAGGAGCAGTTTGTTCATGCTGCATGGATGGTTTTCACCATAGTCAGAGCAATGTACCACTACACCACCTGAGCTGTAGTAATATATGCTGTTTTTTTCAAATATATCATTCAGTACATGTATAGAATATTAGGGAATAAATACTGTTGAATCAGTCATGTTTAGTATATATAACTATACACATATAGATGTGTATGGTGATAGATAAATATGAAAAAGTATATACAGCAGACATATGGAGCTATATATACAAAACAAATACATATAGAATTTTATTTATTTATTTTTATTTTATTTACATTTGTTGACCAGGATAGTCTAACTGGATTTATGTCCATTTTCAGTAGAGTTCCAGGAAGATATGCTCCAAAAGATTACTAGACTACTAACATACAGGTACTAGTTGTTATACAGTTAAATACTTCAAACTTAAAACAGTTCAGGAATCTTCACAGTTTATACAAAAAACATGTTACAAGCATTAAATAAGATATTTTAGACTTCATGTACAAGACTTCATTACTAACTAGAAAGTAATTGTTAAACAAATGCATACTTCAAGTTTCAACAGTTCAGCAATGCTCACAGTTTAAACAATACTTGTTGCCTGCCTTAGGCAGGATGCTTTAGAATTATATGCAGAAGAATTTAACTAGGTATTTTAAATTATCTCTATTAGGATAAGACATGCTTTGCCAAGGATAGGCCTTGATCTAAAAAGACACAGATAGAGCAGGAATTAGGTCTTAAGAGAGGGTATTTGGGACATAGTATGAGATTAGTCTGGATTTGTACAGGGACATAACCAATGGGTTTTAAGATAGAGTTTCAGATTGTGTTTAAAAAGTGTAAATGAAGACAGTGATGTAAGTTCATGGGGGAGTTGGTTCCAATACTTTCCAACTGCATTTGAGAACAGAGCATCTCCCGCCATGTTATTAGATTTACATGTTGATACTAGTACTTTATTAGATGAGCGTAAAGTTGAAAGGTTCTTATATTGGGTAATGAGACTAGCAAGTATTGGGGTATTGGTAGGCTGGAAAAGGGTTTCGTGCACAATGGTGAGTTGTTTAAAGTGAATCTGATTCAGAAGCTCTAACCAGCCTAATTGTTTCAGGTTATGGCAGTGATGGGTCCTAAAGGAGGAAGCAGTAGCACATCTGGCAATGCTATTGTAAGCGTTGGCTAGCTTGTTAAGGTTATTTTTTGACAAGTTAGTATATATGGAAGAAGCATAGAGAAGTGTGGAGATAAGGTGGGAATAGGCAATAGTGGTTCTGGCTAGTGGGGAGAGAAATGGTTTTATCCTACAGAGGGAGCCTAGTTTCCTGTTGACCGTTTTTATGGTATTGTTGATATGGGTTTCAAAGTTCAGGTTGTTATCAATGGTTACCCCTAGAAGTTTAGTTGTTGGATGAGGAGATATGAGTGTACCATTATTGGATAAGACTGAAAAGTTCATTGGGAGTGATTTATGGGTAGGAGTGAAGAGGATGAGTTTGTTTTTTGGGGGTTCAAGAGGAGGCAGCATTGTAAAAACCAGTTTTCTGTTTTATTGAACATTGTCTGAGTTAGAGTTTGTAGTTGGGATTGAGATTTAGCTAAGCAGATTATTGTTGAATCATCTGCATATTGTACACTGTTAATTAAAGGAATAGCTAGGTTGCAGTCATTGATAAATATTGAGGAAAGGAGGGGCCCAATACAGAGCCCTGAGGAACACCTAGGGTAACTGGGAGATGGGATGAGAGGTTGTTGTCCCATAGCACTGCCTCCTGTCTATTATCAAGGTAGGACTGGGACCATTTTATCGTCTTTGTGTCCAGAGATAAGGATTTTAGAATATTGAGAAGTAAGTGGTGGTTGACCATGTCAAATCCTTTTGAAAGGTTGATAAAAAGTGCTGAAGAGAGAAGACTGTTATTACGGTTTTTACTGATGCTGTCAGTGAAGGATAGGAGTGCAGTTATTGTACTGTGGTAAAGCCTGAAGCCATGTTGAGATTTGGACAATAAATTGTTCTGGAGTAGGTGGTCTAGTAACTGTCTATAGATGCACTTTTCCATTATTTTAGCCAATGGAGACAGTAGTGCTATGGGACGATAGAATATTCTATGGAGTTCCCACCCTTGTGTAGGGGATAATGTAGGAGATTTTCTAGATGGTGGGAATAGTGCTTTCTTGTAAGGTTCTATTTATCAGCAATGATACATGATAAGCTACGACTTTGGCTGCCTTTTGCATGTATTCAGCAGGTAGCTGGTCAGCTGAGGGGGTAGTAGGTTTTAGTTTACTTAAGAGGTTGCAGATATAGAATATAGACATATATATTGTCACATAAATATATGTATAGATATCAAAAAAGGATTATATATAAGTATATATACATATAAATATATGGTGTATATATACGCCATACCTCTCCACCTCTTAGTGCAAGAATTCTGGACAAAGGCTGTCAAAATGGGGGACACTGGGCCAAGACCAGGGACATAATATACGTACTGCAGTTATAAATATAGAATGTTGCTACTGTAACAGGGTCTGTGTCAGCATACATGTTCAGAAGGATGTGAGTTCTGAAACTGAGATGTATGTTATAATTTACTGTCAGAAATCCTCAGATCCTCATAGTGATTTACCACAGAAATGAAAATAATGATTCTGTGGAACAGACCAGAAATATGAGCAATAAACCTGGACAGTCTTAAACAATGTGGCCAGTCGAGAGGTATGCCTGGAACCCCTTAGTGCAACAAATCTGGACCATGCCTGACAAAGGGGGGGGGTCCATGAAACTGGGAACATATCCCAAATATTGGAGTAGATAAGGTGGCACAGTTGATGCAGTAACACCCTTCTGTGCGTTGTAACATATATTGAATAGAATAGCCCACGTCCATAACCACATTACTCTCCACCAGTTGCTGACATAAATCCTGACATCATCCTGCTGATGTGTCAGAAATTCACCACATGTATGGGGGTCAGTCAACAGTACATCTGATATATATCTGGACATAATATCACAGTAGGGAAACTACACTGAGCTGCTAGACATATCACCAAGCACTGTCTAAACTACAGCAGACTGACACAACACTAACCCAATTTTGTTATGGGGGACTATACATGTAATTGCAAATATATCAAGCACCACAGGGATCTAACAACACTGAAAGACACCAGTGTGAAAGTGCATACCCATAATCAATCTCACCACATTCAAATTGACATACTAGCAAGCCACATGAACAGTACAGTATATGGACTGTGTGAACAAAATAATCAGTATGTTTGCCACTCACACACTACCCCTACATATACTGGCCCAATTTACAGTGGTTTAAACTTTTAAATTAATTCATCTTTAAGGTTCATGTAATTAAGGCATTTTGCATGTGTAATTGAATTTGTTCACTCATTGGTTCATTTGAATTAGATTAGTTTATTTATTCATCAAAGGAAGAGAGGTTAGGTATCTGATGAAGTTATTGTGATGAAAACATATGTGGATTAACTTTACAGCGTTATTGTGCTATTGCTTGTGCTTTGCAATTTCATTTGCTGTGCTGTGCTGCTGTGATTTACCTTGCTGTGGATTGTTTTTCTGTGCTTGTTAATTAAAGCAGTCGTCCGTTTTGCTGAGCTCCGTGTGTGCCTTACTTCAGGTTTGCCAGTTTTTATCTTGGGCATTCAGACCACTGGTTTGGTATACCAATTTACAGTGTAGTCTGACGCCTCACTGTGGTATGGGACATGTGTCAGTCTGCCCCTACAAACATATACACCTGACAGAGCACCAGAAACTGGAGCAGCATGCAAAGTCAGATAGAAAAGGACCCATAGCACTTACATCTACCTCCCCCTCCCTACACAGGCCAAGTAACACATTCACAATGCACTGCTACACAATCCTGACAGTTTGTTAACAATTGCAACTACACAGTCCTCTCAACTGTATAGAGTCCCACAGAATGTCCAGGCTTTGTTCTCATATATAAGGCTTCCTACACATAACATGTCTGGCACTCTGATACATCACTGGGATGATATCAGGAATGAAGTCACTATATAATGATATACTATACCTATCCACCTCTTATAGCATGAAATCTGGACAAAGTCTGACATACTTTGGGGCAAAGGCCCAAACTCAGGGGAATTATTGACATATTGCTGTTATAAATTGATAAAGTTGCTGGTGTAAACACAGTAAAAGTGAGTGACAAACCGAGCAACGTCAAGGAATAAAATAAAATAAATTCTGATTTTGTTAGCGCTTTCGGAGAGGTCAATGCCTCCTCTTCTTCAGACAACAAGCAAAACAATTAGTAACATTATATAGACAACCAATCAATCACTTAAAACAATTAGTCTCTTCTTTACCATTCTTTAAAGAGACAAGTATTAAGCCCAGTTCGAAAAAATGTGAAGCACTGTTCAAACAAACAATACTTTTTCTATGTAAAATGCTTCATTAAAAAACATGCATATATGTACAATGTAATAAATCTATTTTGTATTGTTTTATAAATCCCTTAAGTATTATAATATTAAGATTAAGATGGCAAAGGACACATAAGTGGATGTAACCCATATACATAAAAATAAAAATTAAAATATCAAAACCTTAATATGAGAAAATGTGTATATTTCATGAATAGTATCTAATATGATATATCTCCATTGTATAATAAACAATTAATAAATATAATTGATATATGCCTATTCAAATACAAAAAAAAAATACGAACAATACACATTTTATGGTGTTGCAAATTAGCCATTATGGAACACCATTACTATAACTCCTGTCCATAGTCATCTAAGATGAACAGGCCTAAAGTTGAAACAATCATATAACTGCAAAAATTGTACCTAAAGTAGCATTGACAATTGTACAAGCAATCAAGTAAGTAAATAAATACATACATTTTTTTTATTATTTATTATTATTATTTATTATACCTAAAAAGGATCCTGAAAATAGGAGCAAAGCCAACTATATGGTGCATATTCTACTTCATATATATGTATTTTCTAGTATACTTATTATAGAGGGTATCAAATTTATAATTTGGTATGGTACAATAAAATATATTATATAGTCCTATATACCATAACTTATTATAAACATTCAAAAACAGAAAAATATATATGTATAAATAAAAAAACAATATGTTAAGAATATGAATATGTATATGTACATGTGTGAACAAGGGTAGACTACCTTCGTAAGGCTAGGTATTTCAAAATGCTTTTTATTGAGACATATTCATTGAGGCCTGGGAAAATGTGGGCGGTTCTCCTAATTTGCCACATAATTTCATCTATATGAAGTTGTATTTGCCAAGGCCCACCTCTTACATCCACATGTCTTTGTTGTAATATACAAAATTTAAACCTATGACCAGGATACTCGTTGATATGTCTAACCAAAGCGTTAGTTGTGTCTCTTTTATTAATAGCATATTGATGTTCATAAATGCGCTGCTTGATCTTTCTCTCAGTTTTACCAATGTAAAACGCAGCACATTGGTCGCAGCAAGCTGTGTAAATCACACTCTTAGTATCACAATTATACCTGCCATTAATGTGGTATGTCCTCTCTCTAATAGTAACCTTAGTGTCATTGTAAATATATCTACATTGTTGGCACGACCCACATTTATTCATTCCATAATTCTTACCATATTTATTGTTTTTCTTTCTTTCTAATAGGGCTTTTAAATTAGCTCCTTTCTTATAAGTTATTCTAGGCCTTTCTCCCAATATCTTAAAAAGCCCACTATCTTCAGTTATACTGGACCTATTCTTGTTTAACATTTCCCTTATTCTAAAATGATCTAAAGAATAAGTACAAAGGAAACTAGTTTTAAAACCATACTATGTTGGTCCCCCATATTTTCAACAATTTGTTAGGTGTAATTCTCCAAAAGGGGTTTAAAGTGGCCAATAGATCATTTATGACTGACTTCCCAAGTGATATTAGCCATCATGGATTCAGGATAGCCTCTATTAATAAACATGGCCTCTAAAAACTTACATTCATTTGCAAAATCAGACTCGTCTGATACCATTCTAGCCGCCCTTACCATCTGTCCTTTAACAACAGCTCCTTTTTGATGGTAGGGATGGCTACTAATAAAATATAGAATATAATTGGAGTAAGTGGGTTTTCTGTAGATTGTACTTTTATATCTACAATTACCCATATCCTTAAACAGACTGATATCTAAAAAATTAATATTAGTATCATCTAAACTATAAGTAAATTCAAATAAATCAGTCATTTGAGATATACTAGTAATAAAAGTTGGAACTAAAGCTTTAGGCCCCTTCCAAATCAGGAACATGTCATCCTTCATCCTGGTATCGAGTGTACCGGGCGACATTCTCCTGAAATAAACTGTTAGTAAATAGTAGTGTTTTATCCCAGTGGGCCATTATACAATTGGCAAAGCTACCTCCGCAGGGTAACCCCATTGCCACCCCGGTGTTCTGTAGGTAGAGATGTCCTTCAAAGAACATATAGTTGTTAGTTAAAACAATCTCAAGTAGGGTTCCTACCACATATATAGTTTTCTCATCAATATGTCTTAATGTGAGGAAGTCCCTAATCCATTCAAGTCCTAGGGCTTGGCGTATTACAGTGTATAAATCCTTTGCATCAATCGTAAGGAAACAGGAATCTCCCTGAAAATGTAATCTATTTATGTCTGTCAAAAAACTCCACGAGTCCCTACAAATTTGAGACTCTTGTTCTACAAGGGGCCTTAAGATATTGTCTATGTATTTGGCACATCCATAAGTTACAGAGCCTCTTCCATCCACAATGGGTCTAAATGGGGGATCATTACATCTCTTGTGAATCTTGGGTGATCCAAAAAGGGCTGGTGTTTTAGGAGCAATCATACTTAGATATTGGTGCAAATCTATATCAGTAGTACCTTCCAAAAATAGATCATCTAAAATAGTTCTAATTTTTTATATGCTATATTCAGTTCATTAATGCTAACGTGTGTAAGCATTAGTACAAAGATGTTTATTAATACTTTCAATATATGTATTTTGATCCATGAATACCAGCCCTCCCCCTTTATCGGGTTTCATCACCCTGATGTTAACATTTGTGCAGCAAATCAAGAAAGTCACATCCATTTTTTGTAATATTAATATTATTGTTCCTTTTAATAACTTCATCATTCGCAATTAATCTTAAATCCATCTCGCATATTTTTTCGAAGGAGCTTAAACTTGCATGTAATGGTGGATTAAAAAAACTAGAAGCCCTAACAGAACTTGTTAAGGTTGAATTCCCTCCCATAAGGGCATTCAAGTTTAATTTGTGCACAAAAAGTTTGAAATCCACTATAGCTTTAACAATGTCCATTTTCTTATCAGGGACAAAGGACAGTCCTTTGGAGAAGAAATCAACCATATCTTGGGTGATAGTTAGAGCTGTATAATTATATTATCTTAAAGTCCCCTTTCGAGGTGATAAGTATTTGGGGTTCATCAAAATGGTATCCAATCATCTCTGGCCATTGTGATTCCTCTGAAAACCCTGCTAGTTGGATGAACTTTGCTGGCTCTCATTGTTATTAAGACCCCCTTGTTGTTGAAAAAGTTGCTGGTGTAACAAGGCTGTTGTAAGATATCTGTTCTGAGGGATATGAAGTCAGAAACACACATGGATGTTACCATTTACTGACTGCAATCCTTAGAGTATGCTACTGAATTTCCAAGGCCAAAAAATGTGTGAGTAACACACCAAATATAAGAGTCCAAACTCTGGCAGCCTGCGGGTAGCCCTACAGTTGAGAGGTATGTCAGCCACATAACATTATCAGACTTAAATTCATGCAGAGCAGCCATATCATAGCAAACCCTGTCAAACTAGCATTAGTTCAACTGTATAACAGCAATACTTACATTCTGCCCCTATGTCTGGAACATTCTCCCCCCAGTTTGTTGGGCTGTCTCCACAGTGTTTGTTGTAAGAGGTATTTCCAACTACCCTCTGTGATGCTGTTTGTCACACACCTATATGAAGTTCTCCTCACAGGTAAGGAAGAGGGACAACACCCACATGAAGTACTCAGTTATAGGCATGTGTTTCCATGCTGCCGGGTATGGGAATGATACCACAGCTGTTCTACATGCAATTAGCAAGTGGGGGACTCCAACTGGTGCACAGGCCATCAGCTCCTCATGAGCATTACCTACAAAAGGCAAGCTGCTGTCTATACAAAACAGATGTGTATTCTACATCTGTTTCAGAGAGGGTGAGAGAGAGAGAGAGAGAGAGAGAGAGAGAGAGAGAAACAAATTAAGAGACAGACAGACAGGCACACACACTGAAACAGATGGAGTATACCAAATGAACCAAAAAAAACACAGGTATGTCAAACAATTAAGCATGCATTGGAATGTAGTAGGGGGTATGTAAACATGGAAAATAGGAAGTTCAAACAATATTATGTCTCAACAACACATGCTGTACTGATATATTGCTGAGCAGAACCCATGGCCATAACATCTGTGTCTGTCTTCAGTGACATAGAACACAGCTCAGGGCCCTGAGTCACCCCAAGAAAGGGTGGCTCACATATGACCACTACTGGAGTGTGTGTTGTACAATACTAACTGTGACACTGCTAGGCCAGCTACTGGGATGTCGCAGATATCCATATGTTAATTGTCAATACAAATATACGTTTGTCTCAGACATGTGATGGACATATACAAGGTATTTCTATACTGAAATACTATCACAGCTGTATGTGTTGAACTGCATGTGATATACTGAGCTCATAACATTCAACTGTCCAGTGTTATGCACAGTGACCATATGTGTGCCTCATATTTGTTGTTATGTCATCAGGAGTTGTGTTATGTCTGGCAAATAACTGTAAACCTGTGAACACTGACATTTCTACATCACCTTCTCTTTCTTTTGGATGTAACCATAAGTGGTCGCCACAGCAGATCATCTATATCCATGTCTTCCAGTCCTCTGCATCTTGCTCTGTCACACCAACCACCTGCATGTCTGCTATCACCGCATATGGGCACCTTATCTCAGGCCTTCCTCTTTTACTATTACCTGGCAGCCTCATCCTTTCCCAGATATATTCAACATGCTTACTCATCACATGTCCATACCAAAATAATCCTGCCACTCTCTGGCTTTGTCCTCAAGCTGTCCAACCTGGGCACCTGGGCTGACCCCCTAACATACATATTACTTATCCTACCCACCCTCGTCACACCCAGTGCAAATCTTAACATCATTAACTCTGCTACGTCCAGCTCTGACTTGTGCCTCTTTTTTCAGTGCCAATGTCTCAAACCCATATAACATAGCTGGACTCACTACCCTCTTGTCGACCTTCCCTATCACTCTTAATGGTACTTGTCAGTCACAAATAACTCCTGACACTCTTCTCCACCACACACATCCTGCCTGTACTCGTCTTCACCTCTCCCCCACACTTGCCATTACTCTGAACTCTTGTTCCCAGTATTTGCACCTAGCCACCTTTGCAATATGCACTCCCTGTATCCTCACAATTCCTCTATCCTCCCTCCCATTCACACACATATATTCTGTCTTAGTCCTGCTAACCATTATTCCTCTCCTCTCTAAATGATACCTCCACCTCTCCAGGATCTCCTCAACCTGTTTCCTACTCTCACTACAGGCCACAATGTCATCTGCAAACAGCACAGTCTATGTGGAATCACGTCTTATCATGTCTGTTAATCTATCACCATTGCAAATAAGAAAGGGCTCATAGCTGATCCCTGCTGTACTCCCACCTCCACCTTAAACGCACCTGTCACTCCCAATGCACAACTTACTGCTGTCACACTAGTTTTATACATATCCTGTAGCATTCTTACAGATTCCTCCACCACTCCTGACCTCCTCATACAATACCAAAACTCCTCTGTAGGGATCCTGTCATATGCTGTATGTAAGTCCACAAAGACACAATGCAGCTACTTCTGACCTTCTCTGTATGTCTCCATCCACAGTCTCAGAGCAAACACCACATCTGTACTGCTCTTTCTTGGCATGAAATCATGCTGGTGATCAGTAATCCTCACCTCCCATCTTAACCTAGCTTCCATCACCCTCTACCATTACCTCATGCTGTGACTGATCAGTGTTATCCCTCTGTAGTTACTACAGCTCTGCACACCACCCTTATGCTCATAATCAGTACCCAAACACATTTTATCCACTCCTCACACATTCTCTCACTTTCCAAGATTACAGTAAACAATCTGGTTAAAAAGACTGCTGCCATGTGTCCTAAACACCTCCATGCTTCCACAGGTATGTCATCAGGACCAATAGCCTTTCCATTATTAAACCTCTTCATAGCAATCCTTACTTCCCCCTTGATAATCTGTTGCATGTCCTAATTCACCATACCCACATCATCCAACCTTCTCTCTGTCTCATTATTTTCATTCAACAGCCCATCAAAGTACTGATTCGACCTGCTCGACATACCCTCCTCGCTTGAGAGTACACTTCCGCCATTATCTTTTATCAGCCTTATTTGCTGCACATCCTTCCTAGCTATGTGCCTCTGTCTAGCCAACTGGTACAGGTCCGATTCTCCATCCTTGTTGTCCAACCTTACATACAACCCTTCAGATGTCCCATCCTCAGCCTTTACCACCACTCTCTTTGCCATGCACCCCATCTCCCAACACAACTATCAACATTCTTCATCTGTCTTACAATCCCAGTTCTCCTTGGCCAATCTCTTTCTCTGTATACTCCCCTGTACTTCCTCATGCCACCACCAGGTCTCCTTGTCCTCCTTCCTCTGTCCAGATTTCACACCAAGCCCCATTCTACTCATCTCCATTACTAGCTCAGATGTAGTTACCAAGATATTTTCTAAGTTGTCACTGCCACCCACAGCCTGTCTTAACTTTTCCCTGAACTCAGCCTCACAAGCATCCTTTCTCAGTATCCACTTTTTGATCCATGGTGCTGCCCTCACACTCCTGCCCCTCTTCTTGATCACCACCATTATCCCACAGACCAACATTCCATGCTGCCTAACTACACTTTACCCTGTCACCACTTTACAGTTACCAATCCCCTTCAAACAGGCCCACTTGCATAGGAGATAATCCACCTGTGCGCATCTTCTTCCACTCTTGTATGGCACCCTATGCCCCTTGGTCTTGTAAAACTATGTATTAACCACAGACATGTCCAACCTCTGTTGCAAACTCCACCACCATCTCACCTTCTGCATTCCTTTGCTTAAACCCATACTTACCCACCACTTCTGCATCCCCTCTGTCCCCTTCACCAACATACCCACTGGAATCTTCTCCAATCACCACTCTCTCACCCTTGGGTACACTCATCACCACTTCATCCAACCCCACCAAAGTACGTCTGTCTCATCCATCACACATGCAATTAGCAGAGCATATGCACTAACAACTGTCATAATTACACCATCAATTCCCAGCCTCCTAAACATCACTCTACCCGACACTGTTATCACCTCCACAAACACTCTTGGCATAATGTTCCTTCAGGTTAACCCCTACACAAGTTCCCCCCCCATACATACCATGACAGAACTATTTGTACCTGACTCTCATACACACAGCTGTACACCCCTTCCATCTGGTGTCTGGCACACACAATATATCCACCTTTCCTCTATCCAGCATATCAGCTAGCTCTGTCCCATACCAGTCATACTCATAACATTAACAGTTCCTACCCTCACTACCACACCCCTAGCCTTTCTCCTCTCTGCCTGCCATATCAGCATCAGCCATCATCCAGGGTATGTCTGTGAATACAAAGGCTACTGCACTATAAAATGACATATGTGTGTTATAGCAGTATGAAGAAAGTGTCACTAATTGTGGCCCATAGCCCACCATGTATGTGCGGTGTCCTCCAGATGTCCTGCCCTAACAGGTTAACATGACTGACTGATCAGCAAGACTGTAACTACAGTTTGCCATACTGACATAGAACAGAAATGTATAGCAGGTATTATCTGTGCATGTGTATGCATGGGTAGGTCAACCTGGTTGTGTCACAAGAATTGACATGTGATACAAAACATCAGGTAAATAAGCTGTACATGCTGTACACTTGTGTAACCTTAGTTTCTGTGCACCCAACAGAGTTACACCTCTACAGCTACTGGTGGTGTCATTGCCCTGACACAGACATGGGTAGTATAATAAGCATGAGTACACAGACATGGGTAGTATAATAAGCATGAGTACACAGACATTGGTAGTATAATAAGCATGAGTCACCAGACACGGATAGTATAATAAGCATGAGTACACAGACATAGGTTGTATAATAAGCATGAGTACACAGACACGGGTAGTATAATAAGCATGAGTACACAGACACGGGTAGTATAATAAGCATGAGTACACAGACACGGGTAGTATAATAAGCATGAGTACACAGACATGGGTAGTATAATAAGCAGGAGTACACAGGCACGGGTAGTATAATAAGCATGAGTACACAGACATGGGTAGTATAATAAGCATGAGTACACAGACACAGGTAATATAATAAGCATGAGTACACAGACGTGTAATATAATAAGCATGAGTACACAGACACAGGTAGTATAATAAGCATGAGTACAGAGACAGGGGTAGTATAATAAGCAGGAGTACACAGACACGGGTAGTATAATAAGCAGGAGTACAGAGACATGGGTAGTATAATAAGCAGGAGTACACAGACATAGTTAGTATAATAAGCATGAGTACACAGAAATGGGTAGTATAATAAGCATGAGTACACAGACACGGGTAGTATAATAAGCATGAGTACACAGAAATGAGTAGTATAATAAGCACGAGTACACAGACATGGGTAGTATAATAAGCATGAGTACACAGACACGGGTAGTATAATAAGCATGAGTACACAGACATGGGTAGTATAATAAGCAGGAGTACACAGACATAGTTAGTATAATAAGCATGAGTACACAGACATGGGTAGTATAATAAGCATGAGAACACAGACATGGGTAGTATAATAAGCATGAGTACACAGACATTGGTAGTATAATAAGCATGAGTCATCAGACACGGATAGTATAATATGCATGAGTACACAGACATAGGTTGTATAATAAGCATGAGTACACAGACATGGGTAGTATAATAAGCATGAGTACACAGACATGGGTAGTATAATAAGCAGGAGTACTCAGACATAGGTAGTATAATAAACAGGAGTACTTAGACATAGGTAGTATAATAAGCATGAGTACACAGACACGGGTAGTATAATAAGCATGAGTACACAGACACGGGTAGTATAATAAGCATGAGTACACAGACATGGGTAGTATAATAAGCATGAGTACACAGACACGGGTAGTATAATAAGCATGAGTACACAGACATGGGTAGTATAATAAGCATGAGTACACAGACATGGGTAGTATAATAAGCATGAGTACACAGACACGGGTAGTATAATAAGCATGAGTACACAGACATGGGTAGTATAATAAGCAGGAGTACACAGACATAGTTAGTATAATAAGCATGAGTACACAGACATGGGTAGTATAATAAGCATGGTTACACAGCCACAGATAGTATAATAAGCATGAGTACACAGAAATGAGTAGTACAATAAGCACGAGTACACAGACATGGGTAGTATAATAAGCATGAGTACACAGACACGGGTAGTATAATAAGCATGAGTACACAGACATGGGTAGTATAATAAGCATGAGTACACAGACATGGGTAGTATAATAAGCATGAGTACACAGACATGGGTAGTATAATAAGCATGAGTACACAGACATGGGTAGTATAATAAGCATGAGTACACAGACAGAGGTAGTATAATAAGCATGAGTACACAGACATGGGTACTATAATAAGCATGAGTACACAGACACGGGTAGTATAATAAGCATGAGTACACAGACACGGGTAGTATAATAAGCATGAGTACACAGACATGGGTAGTATAATAAGCATGAGTACACAGACACGGGTAGTATAATAAGCATGAGTACACAGACATGGGTGGTATAATAAGCATGAGTACACAGACACAGGTAATATAATAAGCATGAGTACACAGACGTGTGGTATAATAAGCATGAGTACAAAGACACGGGTAGTATAATAAGCATGAGTACATAGACATGGGTAGTATAATAAACAGGAGTACACAGACACGGGTAGTATAATAAGCATGAGTACACAGACATGGGTAGTATAATAAGCAGGAGTACACAGACATAGTTAGTATAATAAGCATGAGTACACAGACACGGGTAGTATAATAAGCATGAGTACACAGACAAGGGTAGTATAATAAGCATGAGTACACAGACATGGGTAGTATAATAAGCATGAGTACACAGACACGGGTAGTATAATAAGCATGAGAGCACAGACACGGGTAGTATAATAAGCATGAGTACACAGACAGGGTAGTATAATAAGCATGAGTACACAGACATGGGTAGTATAATAAGCATGAGTACACAGGCACGGGTAGTATAATAAGCATGAGTACACAGACACGGGTAGTATAATAAACATGAATACACAGACATGGGTAGTATAATAAGCATGAGTACACAGACACGGGTAGAATAATAAGCATGAGTATCATGTTGAAATTGTAGAGGTGGCCAACTGTGTTCTAACCTTTTTCCATGCCTACTACAAACAGATATATGATCACATTCATAGCTGTATGGCTTCAGAAATACCTTACTTGTAAAACCTGTCTCCAACAATGTAGTGTTAACCCCTTTCCTGGGCAGCAGCAATGCACAAAGCACATAATGTGATGCTATATTGGCTGTATAGGGCAAAATAGGAGCAAGCACCAACAGGGCAGCATGTCAACCTTTGTCTGAATGAGTATAGTAGATCACTGGTGGATTACTGCAAGGCTAACTATGAAGACAAATTGGACACATCCATTAAGAGTGATCACAAGGCCATCTTCATAGGTTCATAGGTTCATAGGTTGGTACAAGGCTATCTGCTCTAGGACCTATACAAGACTAGGCATAATAATTCCCTGGGTATTTCTTCCCACAATATTTATTTCCCTGGACACCTGTCTAGTAGGGTGACTGACATGATCCCCAAGGTGAATTTCCTATCTCCCATCCAATCGTCAAGATTCCTTTTGAAGGGGGCCAAGGAGGTGCTCTGCTTGACTTGTGTGGGCAGCCTATTCCAGAGTATGGGGAGTCTCTGGGTCAGAAACCTATCCTTCCAGCATGTTTTGTTCATTGTGATGACAAGGTTTAGATCCCTGGAGTGTGTGGCTCTGAGGGATTGAGATTTCTTTAAGTGGAGCATGTCCAACAGCTCAGGGTTTGACATAGCCTTGTATGTTAAGCAGGGATTGCCTCTGAGTAGACGATATGCCACAGAGTATAGCTGGAGTTTTTTAGACAGTCAGCATATAGGATCTGCTTTAGGCCTGTGATTCCTTTAGTGAGGTATTTCTGCGGCCTTTCCAGCTGTTGCAGATGTCTTGTGAGGTACATACCAAACAGGGTGTTATACTCTATAATGGGTCTAATGAGGGATGAGTACAGTGGGACAATGACCTCCTTTTTTCTGGATGAAAATCCCTTAGTGATGACGTGTGCCACATAGAAGGATTTCCTGACTGTTGTGGCAATGTGGTTATCGAAGGTGAGACCAATGTCCACCTGTGTCCCTAAATCTCTCATCACCCTTTCAATGTTTAGAGTACTGCCACCTATGTGGTAATTCATGGGTACATGTTTTTTTTCCAAAGGGGATAACTATACATTTCTTGGCATTAAGCTTGAGCCCATGGCTCTGGCACCAAGCATATGTTTCTGTAAGGTCCTTTTGTAGAATATCCACATCATTTGGGGATTCAGTAATGGCTCCCAATTTGTGAACTTTGTTAGCCAGAGTCCCTTACTGTTGGCCTGTACTTCAGAGAAGTAGATGTCAAACAAGAATCGTCCCAGGACTGAAGCCTGAGGTACTCCACTTGCCATTTGTCTGGAGCTGGATTTGGAGTCGGCTACTTTTACAGTATGGATTCTGTCAGTAAGCCAGTTGGCAACCTATCGAGTGATGTAGGGATTTATGCCCAGCTTAGTAAGTTTATTTATGATTCTAGAGTGAGGATGGTGTTGAAGGCCTTGGCGAGGTCCAGATAGGCTGTGTGGACTGCCTTACACACATCCACAGCTCTGGAGACCGATTCAAAGAAGTCTATTAGGTTCAGGAAACAAGACTGGCCCTTCATGAACCCAAACTGGGTGGGGTTCAGTGTTTGAAGGTTGCCAATGCTTTGTTTATAAGTTCCATAATAATGCATTCCATGCCCTTGCAGATCAGTCTCATCAGACTGACGGGATGGTAGTTCCCAGTTTCAAAGGTGGACCCCCCCTTGTGGAGTGGGATAACTGTAGCTGTGCATGACTCAGTGGGCATCTTCACATATGCCTGCAGTCTCAGAGGCAACAACCCAACCCACCCTATAATGATGGCCAATCATAGCATGTACACACACACCATAGCTACAGCCAACCTGCTGCAGACAGGTTTAGGGCATACATCATCCCCTGCCTCACCATCAGTATAGGTGGATGTGCACAGCACACACACCCCTCCCTTCATCATCATGGATTGGGTGCAAACTGCCTATTCAAAGTTAACAAAAGCAAGTCCCCTTGGGGCCTGATAACATTCCTGTCTGCATACTACATGAACCCAGGCATATACTTCCAGCTCCATTACACACTGTATGCAAGCAAAGCCAGAGCACCATTGACATCCCATCTGCAAGGAACATGGCCACTGGCATCCCTCTACACAAACATGAATGATGAATAGTGGTTTATGTAATGTACTGGCCTTCATTCAGGGGAACATGACACATTAGGGCCAGGAGTACAATGCATGTTCATACAGTGCTGTCAGGTACAGGGGTATGATGTGTTTGTAAGTGGTGGCTAATGATAGTCCATATAAGTATGCTGGCTCTGTAAAGAAATCTGGGTGATGTGTAAGGTTTTGTGATGTTTTTCCCTGTTTATGTCTTTCAGGTTCCATGCAGTGGCAACCGCCTTACACCAATGCGGAGACATCAGCTATCACAGTAGCTATAATCTTAAACTATGCCATCCTTTCTGGCCATAGCTGGCAAAATCTGCGGGAGCAGACTGCCCTGTGGGATAAGATCATCCACAGAGTGAACATCTTAGGCCACCTTGGATGCACATGTGATCAGGTCAGGCATAGAACATCTGACCTGATACATCATGCCATGCAAAGGGCTGCTGCTCTAGCGAGGGACCATACTGCTACCGGTGAGGGGCCAGCCACACAGGCCCCACTTATGGTGACAGAGGAGCTCCTTGCCAACTTGGGGTAGCTCCCACACAAACTCAAACATAAGAAACAGCAGTTGTGAAGGCGGGTGGCACCCAGGCAACAGGCAAGAAGCATCCAGGTAAAGCCAAAGTGCACATCAATGTAATGAGGTAGCATTTAAACTGTCTTCTATAGAGTCTCAAGATGCATATGTCAGTGCAAAATGGATTAGTGGGTGAGGTTTAGTAATGCACACAAGTGCAAATCGATGGCAAAGGACAGAAAATTGTGTAATATCATAGTGTGTACTGACCTGTGCAAAAATGTAGCGGTCATCTTGTACCAATGCCTAATGTGAATCTGCGGACAATACCTCTCCCTCACAACTACATAGGTCCCTGTGGTCTGTACATGGGACAGCAGCCTGACACCAGTAAGTATGGGATTTTCCTGTTGCGGCTCACCAGTACCCCAGGCAAGCTAAAGTTAATGCATGTGACCATGCAAACAACTGTTACAGTCAGCTATTTGGTAATATCTGCATCTTTAATTGTGGTGGTGTTTACTGCATTGCATCACTGAAGCTAATACTCTGCTGAAGCAGCTTTCAATATAACTACTGCAGTACATTTTATTGGGTATATACCTGCCATCAATTACAGAGACTCTTTGATTAACACAAATAATGGTCAGTTGTCCTACCAGGATTATCCTAACATATACCCAGTTGCCTGCTACAGCAACAGCCATAGGTTGCATAGAGCTGACAAAGATGCTAAAGGACCATATGTTTCAGATATATCAGCCTGTAGAAGGGTACCAAAACATTTCCACAGCATTACACATACTATGGAATACAGTGCAGACAGTCATCAAAAGGTGTGAAATATGGGGCTACAGTGACATTGCAAAGGAGTGGACATCTCACCAAAGTCTATGAGAATACAAGACCAGAGCTGTCCAGGGAGGCTATCAGGAGCCCTACAGCAACAGTGAAGGAATAGCAGGAATCTCCAGCAAATACTGGGTGTATACTACATGTCACAACAATCTTCCCTGGTCTCCATATGTCCTGCCTATAGGGTAGGGTTGGAAGATGGCAGAAGTTCTGCACATCAAACAATATCCAGGCCTTGTGAAAGTTTAAAAAAATACATCAAGTTTAAAGCAAGTGCGAAAATGTGTTATGGTAATATGGGACCATGGTTGAACTCTTTAGCCACAATTCTGACAGGTGTGTTTGGTGCAATAACACCACTGCACATCACCACAGCAACATTACCCCCACAGCGAATCATGGTAATGGCAGTGACCTGCTTTGAGGTTGCTGTTCACAAGCTGGAACTGGGGCCAAGTCAGAGGGGATTATTAACAGTTCCAAACACTGGACCCTTGTGGCTCCAATCCTTCTTGTGTCTGCCACATAGCTGTGGATGGTGAGGCATTCCACATTTCCACACAACAATGGCCCAAACCATACATCCAAATTAACCAAAGGATGGCTTCAGCAGAACACATGCAATGTTCTGCACTGGCTGAGTCAGAGCCCACACCTGTGTCCGATAGGATATATGCAGGGTCACCTAAAGAGGGCAGTGCACAGGGGATGCCCTTGCAATATGACATAGTTGGAGGTGTTTTGCAAGGGAGAGTGTGCAAACATTGGCAAGTCAAGATGGGCCATGCTGATAGACACCTTCCCAAGACAATTGCATGCTGTGACTAAATCAAAAGGTGTTTTAGCACACATATTACTTTAAGGGTGTGCACACTCATGCAACCAGCCTATTGTATTTATTTCATTTACCATATGTTACCTGTAACTTATGTATGTTCTTCAGTTGGATTGCACAGGTTATATGTCATATGGAATGATGGCGATGTTATGACCTGATTTCTGAGGTCTAATGTGATATATCACAAAAACCTGACATGCTAACAGGTTTGTGTATACTTACTATATCCACTGTAAGCTTGGGAAGTTGTTTGAGTAACAGGCATTATTTTAACATACATGTACTGCAGGTTATGCAGTCTGCACCTCAAATTAGGACAGTTAATTAGGGTCAACCCAGTAATGTATCAGACAAGCAGAGGAGTTATGAGGAAGAGACAAAACATATGAGCCATACATGTAGACATTCATCAAAACCCTGTATAGTTGGGAGGTATGTTCTGTAGGAGATGACACAGTGCTATACAGGTGAACAGCAATAATTTACATGGGTGCAGTGTGTGCTAGGTGAAGGGCCATCACCTACTAACACCACTCACATATCCCACAGGTGAATATTAATAGTAACGGTAACTAGAAAGAGCTGCACTGCATGATGCTGAGGGTCTGCCCCGAGTGTATATATATTATTGTCTGACTGTGTCGTGAATGCCCCAAGTTAGCTAACGTGAGGTCTTTACCATGCCTTTGAGAGACCTCACGTGTGTGTGTGTGTGTGTGTGTGTGTGTGTGTGTGTGTGTGTGTGTGTGTGTGTGTGTGTGTGTGCATATACCAGTAAACCTTATAGTGTCGGTAGTAATTTACATATGTTTTTTTCCCTCACAGGTGGACATGGTGACTGCAGTCCCACCCG
>NC_056744.1:1511944161-1512206661 GCF_019279795.1 Protopterus annectens
AGTTCCCTTATTCCAACATCAGTGTTCAGTGGACTACCATCAATGTATTACTTTATGGGACCCATGTCTTACCCAAAGGGGATGGTGGCACATCATCTGGCATTGAGCTTATATCCAGGGTTCTGAAAACAGTCATAGGTCTCAGAGAGGCCTTTGTGAAGGATGTCAACCACACGTGGGGGATTAATAATAGCAACCACCTTGTAGTCATCTGCAAATACTGTCAGCCATGGTGTCTTCATATTGGGCTGGTCCTCAGGGGTGCGGATCCCAAACATGAAGGGACACAGGTCCACAACTTGTGAGACTCCACTCATGACTGTTCAGCAGTCTGACATGGAGTCCGCTGCTTTCACATTGTGAGGTCTATCTGTGAGCTAGTTTGCAGGCCACCTACTGATGTAGGGGTTGCTGCCTACCTGAGTGTGTTTGTGTATGATTTCTGAGTGGGGAGTGATACCCAGGGATTGGATGGGCTGCCTATCTTGTTATCTATTCCATACTGTCACATAGTTATTGCACATGGCTCAATGCTTATAGGGCTGCAGAGTGTCTACAGGTCCCTTTACAGTGGATGACAACTATGGGCCTTATAATGTGGAAACTGGAACATGTATTGGATGGGCAACAGCAAAAATTAGCAAAACCCACTCTCCAATGAATATGGTTCTCACACAAACACAACCCCCTCAGACAGGATACAGTTTTTGCATGTGCACACACACACACACACACACACACACACACACACACACACACACACACACACACACACACACACACACACACACACTAGTCAGTATGAGACTAGAACCCCTACCTATCTATTTATTACTACTACAGTGTTACACATTGATTGCACATGCCACAAAGCTTATAGGGTAAAGGTTGTCCAAGGTACTTCTAAGGTGAGGAACATTACCAGCCCTTGTAAAGTATGGCAATGGGTGATGTACTGGGTGAGAGAGGCTACAAAATACTTTAAACTACACATTTACCAGAACTGGAATTAGAACTCCTACCTAACTAGTTATTTATACTGTAGTGTTATGCAGTTATTGCACACGCTACAGAGCTTATAGGGCTGAGGCCTGATGAAAGGGACTTCTAAGGTGATTGTTATCTGCAGGACTGCTAAAGTAGAGCAATGGGAAGGGTACTGGGTATGAATGGACACGAAAGCTTTAATTTATAAACACACACACTTTAACATTTGCCAGGACTGAGATTAAAACTTCTACCTAACTACTTATTTGTACTATAGTGTTACACAGTAATTGCAAATGCCACAGAGCTTTTAAGCCTGAGGTTTGACAAAAGGGGCTTCTAAGGTGACTGATATCTGCAGGACTGCTAGAGTAGGGCAATGGTAAGTGTACTGGGTTTGAATTGCCCCAAAAGCTTTAACTTATAAAGACACACACACACACACACACACACACACACACACACACACACACACACACACACACACAGACACACACACACACACACACACACACACACACACACACACACATACACACACACACACACACACACACACACACACACACACACACACACACACACACATTTACATTTGCCAGGACTGTGATTAGAGCTACTACCTAAGTAGTTGTTTGTACTATAGTGTTATGCAGTTATCACAAACACCACATAGCTTATAGGGCTGAGACTATATGAAAGGGGCTTCTGTGGTGACAGACAACTTCAGGACTGCTAAAGTAGGACAATGGAAAGTGCACTGGATGGGAAAGGCCTGTTAATTCCTTGAACCTACTAGTAATTCTCTAAGTGTATGAGCATGCCCAGTGTGACCTTCTATAGCACATGTGGGACTCCATTCCAGGGATTGCTGTACTCCATTCCAGTTTGTTTTGTGCTACAGTCATACCTCTCATCATGTTGGTGCAGGATATCTGGAGATAACCTATCAAAATGGGGAGACAATGGGCCATACGGTGATTATGACGATTTCTCTCAGTAATGTATGAGTTGCTAGGGTGACAGGGTTTGTTTTAGCAGACATCTGACATATATGAAGTTTGACACTGTCATGTATTGTTTCAGTACCTCGTGACATACCTCCTCAGATCATCACAGTGATTTACCAGAAGAATACAGGATGGATTATGCACACACAAATATTATGGGCCAAATACTAGGCATTCTTGCACAATCCAGCCTGCCGAGAGGTGTGCCTACAACCAATTGACTGCTGGAGCTGTGGAAATGGTCCAACACCTTGGTGATATATTACAATGGTGGAATCTCTGTGCATTTCTGTTCTGGCATGGTCTGATTTCCAGTCCATGGTTGGGTAATATAAGTTAGGAAGGATCAGGGTGGCAAGCAGACTCCATAGGTTCATAGGTTCATAGGTAGGTACTAGGGTATAGGCCCTGGGACCTATACAAGTCCAGCTAAAAAGGTACCCTGGCTTTTGCCACCCAAGAAAATTATTTTCCTGTGCCACTGTCGAGCAGAGCCACAGAGGTGATCCCCGGGGTGAATTTCCTATTTTCCATCCAATCATCAAGATTTTTCTTGAAGAGTGCTAATGAGGAGCTTTGTTTGATATAGATAGGTAGTTTATTCCAGAGTATGGGAAGTCTCTGGGACAAGAATCTATCCCTCCGGCATGTTCTGTTTATTGTGGTGAAAAGGTTTAGGTCCCTAGAGTGTGTAGCTTGGAGGGATTGGGATTTCTTTAAGTGGAGCAGGTTCAACAGCTCTGGGTTTGACATAGCTTTGTATGTTAGGCAGAGATCATCTCTGAGTAGGCGATATGCGACAGAGTAAAGCTGGAGTTTTTTTGAGACGGTCTGCGTAGGGCATCTGTTTGAGGCCAGTAATCCTCTTTGTGAGGTATTTCGGCGGCCTTTCCAGTTGTTGTAGATGTCTCGTGAGGTACATACCAAAAGGGGCGTAGTACTCTATAATGGGTCTAATGACTGATGAGTAGAGGGGAACAATGACCTCTTTTTTTCTGGGTGAGAAACCTTTTGTGATGAGGTGTGACATGTAGAAGGATTTCCTGACTACTGTGGCAATGTGATTATCAAAGGAGAGACTACTGTCCACCTGTGTCCCAAGGTCTCTTATCACACTTTCGGTGTTAAGTAGACTGCCGCCTATGTGGTAGTTCATGGGTACAGAGCTTTTACCAAAGGGGATGACAATGCACTTTTTGGTATTGAGCTTGAGACCATGTCTTTGACACCAGGCATCTGTCTCAGTGAGGCCCTTTTGTAGGATGTCCACATCGTTAGGAGTTTCAATTATGGCTCCTAGTTTGCAGTCATCTGTGAACTTCATTAGCCAAAGACATTCTGTGTTAGCCTGTACTTCATAGAAGTAGATACCAACAGGAGAGGACCCAGGACTGAACCCTGTGGTACTGCAAATGTCACTGGTCTGAAGTCGGATTTGGAGTCTGCTACTTTCACAGTGTGGGCACTGTCAGTGAGCCAGTTGGCAACCCATCATGTGACATAGGGATTTATACCTAGTTTAGTGAGTTTATCTATAATTCCAGAGTGGAGGATGGTGTTGAAAGCCTTGGCAAGATCTAGATAGGCTGTGTGAACCACCTTACCCTTGTCTATGGCTTTGGTGACTACTTCAAAGAAGTCTATAAGATTTAGGAGGCATGATCTGCCTTTTACAAACCTGAACTGGGTGGGGTCCAGAGTTTGGAGATTACCAATGTCTTTGTTTATAAGTTCCATGATGATACGTTCCATGGCCTTGCAGACCAGGCTCATCAGGCTAATGGGGTGGTAGTTCCTGGGGTCCATTGTGGCTCCCCCCTTCTGGAGTGGGATAACCATCACTGTGCACCATTCAGCAGGCATAAAGCCTGGGGTGAGGCTATGATTGAACATGGTACTTAGGTGGGGTGCCAGTTCATTCTGTAGTTCATGTAGAATGCAGCCTGGGATGTTGTCTGGTCCCACGGATGCTGTGTTCTTGGCTTTGGAGAGTGTGCTTTTTACATGTGCAGCAGTGATTACAGGAACTTTGCATTTTTCCAGTATAGAGATGGGCTCTTTAGGGGATGAGAGGGGAGTAAAGTTAACATTGAACCTATCTGCCAGGATGTTGGCAATATCAGTTGGGTCTGTATATTTAGTGCCATTGTGCTGTAACTCAGAGCAGATCTGAGTTTTGCCATTGAGATTCTTGACATAGCTATAGAATACTTTGTGGTTGTCTTTAGAATCAGTGGCGATTTTGTTTTCATAACTAGCTTTGGAGGATTTTATCAGGGATTGTAGCTTCTTACTGAGGCTGACCAGGGAGCTCCTCCACTCATTGGATTTTACTCTCTTTTGCAACAGTTTCTTCCTTCTGTTGTACAGTTTGTTTATGGCAGGGGACCACCAGATTGGCTTCCTTTTTTTGGAGGATAGCGTTTTGGTTCTGTTTGGGATGGCATGATCCATGCATTCATGTCATGCAAGTGCTTTTAAAGTGCAATTGTGTAGGATTCAGTAGTCGTAACTGCATTGTCCATCTGCATGGGTGTCATGAAGTTCAGCACTTCTGTCTTAAGAAGCATGAAGTTGGCTTTGGAGAATTGTTTTACCATGGTTTCCTTAATGGGGAGTGGGGGCAGGATGTGGATATCTAGAGTAATTAGCTTATGGTCGGATCGGACCAATGAGGTGTTGACTTCAGGTGTGGAACTAGTCACTCATGTTGGTAATGACTAGATCTAGGATATTGTTGCCCCTGGTTGGGGTGTGGATAAGTTGATCCAGGGCATTGGAGTTTATGAATTCCAGAAAGCGTTGAGCGGAGTTGGTACATGAGTAGTTTACCCAGTTAATGGTGGGGTAGATGAAATCGCCCATTGTTAGGGTGTTTGGTTGACCCCTAATATTTTCCAGTACATCAAGGAAAGATATAGATTTGTAGGGAATAAGATATGTGGGGGATGTCCTGGGTCAGATATGTTGGCTATAGCTACCAGTACTTTGCATAGGGGTCTTCTCAAAGTTTGACTGCACTTGGAAGGTCTTGTGTGTGTCAGACTGACCAGCCTGGATGTGTGTGTGTCTCACATATATGTATGGACCACCTCATTTTGCTTGGCTAGCCACATTTTGGGGTCTAGATGTTGCATAGGTTGAGTGATGGGCATTTGCCAGAGGCCTGTAGCCAGGTGTGACAGATGAAGGCCATCTGTAGCAAGGCAATGCATTCTGATGATCATATGCTCTCAGGCTACCAGCAGTGCACACCCCTGGGATGGCACCAGTAAGATGACTAAGGGTGTTACTGACAATTGCTTTTTGTTCAAGTTAAGCCATCACTCTAGTTGATAGGTGGATGCTGTTAAAGCTAGGGATATGTTACTGCATGTCTATGGGAATATGAGTGGGGGGGGGTTGACACATGTGTACATAATACACATTTGCAGAGACTGTGCTGATATTTGCATAACATTTTGGTCCCATTTAGCATAGTGGTGTGTCCTATTTTGAGACTACAGGCATAACAGTATCAACCACAGGTCAGATTGACTGGCATAAACATTTGTAGTTTCAGACTTTTTACCATACTGCCCTGCCAGATCTGCTGTGATATCACTGTGTAAGTCTGTAGGTGGGAATTTCATGAATGTCACCATGTGGGGACCATTGCCAGACATTTCTGTATGGTTTTCTACAGCTGATCTGCTGGGTGAGGCTGTGGGTGAGTACGGGACCCCCACTTTGACATCCATACATGTGACCTATGACCCCCCGGTTATTTGGATCACCACATATACTGCAGTGGTATTTGTCAACTAGGGTGGTACTGCATAGTGTGGGTAAGCCAGTACTGGGAATATACTTCCTGCTGTCCCACAGAGCTGTCAGTTCTGCTGCTATCCCAGTAAGCCACCCCATTTCCTTGCATGCTTGCATCAATACCATAGATATGCTATCAGAACATTCTACTCCATTTATTTATTGTTAAGAAGACTGACTTACCTTGTGCCTGAGGCAGTTGTGAGGATGGTGCTTGAGGGCTGACTATGTCAGATGCATGCAGTACACTGCCTGTACATGGTAATGTATAGGTGGTGTGATGTTTGGCATGCATTTTACTGTGTGTGCAAGTTAGAGAAAGATATCAGTCCCTCGAGTCCTACAGTGTCAGTGTATGTGCTATGCATTGCCTCTCTGCCAAGGACAGGGCATACTGGGCACACCTCCTTCTGCCTACAGGGGCAGGCTCAGGATGTTCCTCTTCTGAGTCCCTCTGTGCCTGTGGAGACCTTTGCAATGGTGGGGGGCTGTGTGGCCCTTCCCCCATTTTGTTCCTGCTGCAGCTGTTTCTGCAAGATCATATCATGTAGCATGGCACATACTTTGAACATGTGTGCATATGTGGCTGGAAAGTACTACAAGATTCCACCGGATATGTCAAGGCAGTGGAACCGTGACTTGAGCATCCCAAACACATACTGTATAATGATCCTGGGTTGTGCGTGTACCTCATTACGGTGTTCTTGTGTGGGTATGTGTGCATGTCTGATAGGTGTCATCAACCACGGCTCCAGTGTGTAGCCAACGTCCCACACCAGATGGCCATATGGGATGTCTCCACTGGTAAATGCCTGGTACAGCTGTGACAAATGCCAGATGTGGGAGCTGTGATAGCTTACAGGGCTGCCAGTACACACATTCATGATAATGCCCTGGGCATTGCCACAACCTGGCAGTCAATGGCATGGAACCCCTTGCAGTTTAGGTAGACCCTACCCTGGTCACCGGGTGGTGCTTTGATGTGGATGTGCATGCTGTGTATGGTACCCAGTACCTCCTGGTATTCTGCTACATGGTGGAAGAGACGCATATTGCTGGTCATCTGCTCACGGGTGTTGGGTAAGTAAATGTGCTCAGCGGCATCTGTTCGCATGGCATCCAGGAAATGGTGGAGTATCCTGAATGTAGATGCCTGTGAGACCCCCATTATATCCGCAGTTGGTCTTTGAAAAGTACCTATAGCTAGTATTCTTAAGGCTACACATAATTTGGTATCCAGTTGGATGGGTTCCCCTCTGTTGGTTCTGGTTGTGAGTTTAGGCCGGCACAGCTCAATGAGTGGCTGAAGTATGTTCCTGTCCACCCTGTAGTGCTCTACTATCTCTAGATCATGTTGCCCATGGTAGGTTATCCTGGGTCTGAACACTATTCGCCCCCTCCTCGGTCTGAGTTGCTTGTCTGCATTATCCTCCTCAGCACCCTTGACCTCTTGCACATACTGATAGATCAAATCGACAGAAGCTCCTAACCTGTTTTGCTAGTTTTGTCAGTTAAAATTCCACTGTATGTGTACACCTGTGGTGCAGACTTTGTGAGAAAAAACAGACTGGAAGGTATTTGCATAGTTTATAGTGGGTTGCTGCAGATGCTGCCTGTGTGATTGGCTGACTTTGATACATTCCACCTGCCAGCTATTTTACTTGTATTTGAGTGCCTGTATTTTGCTATTTCCCTTTTATTCTTTTCCCCCTTCCCATTTCCGCCCCTTTCAAGCAACGAAGTGCGGCATGCAAACCTGCTGCCTAAATGTAAACAGTGCTGCTATTTCCATTTTTTTGTTTGTTTGATTAAGTCCCAGTGCATGCCTTGCACACCCGTTTAGCTAAGGTAAACACATTTCAACAGAAATGTCCCTCCCTGGACACGAACATGCTCTTCATTTCATGGTGTAAGACATTACAGCCTCAGACACCTTCCCTTTGCTTAGCTGTGCTTAGCTAAGCACAAAGCCAGGCAATGGAGCTCCAATGTGCTTACAGAAAGCATGACACACCCCCTTTTCATGTTAGCTGCTCCTCCTGCCTAAACTCTCCTGTTCTAACACCTACACGGTTAGGTGCAGTTTGTGGACTTAGTCCATAGTTACTGCTCTGACACAGAGCCTTTCCCCTTGACAAACAGTGTTCCCTGGTAATGTTTTGATTCTGCATGTCATTTACTAAAATGGCAAAATGCAGATTTCCCCAAAAATTGAGTTTTTTACATTTTTTCTTTATTTTAAGCACAATCCTATTTGTGTGCCACTGTCCAATGCTTAAACGGATGAGATCAGTCCAAAAAATACTTTGATTTTTTATTAAACACTTCCCCATGCCTTTGGCCATATATTTGGCTACTGACATGCCTAAAGTTTATAATACATGTTTTTATTTGAGCTGTCTTGCCTCCGTTTTGCTGTTTGCAGAAATGTGTTCGGTTTGTAGCCGAACACATTTCCGCAACTAGCACTGTTCCTGCATGGATGCCTGCTTGCTTCCTGAATTGCTAATTCACCTCATTTGCATGGTTTTCACCAGTAAATGAGGTAATTAGCATTCTGCATGGCTTTCCATTCAGGAACAGTGTTGACAGGTTCATGCATTTCAGATCAGCTGTTTCCTGATTGCTCAGCGGCCATATTCCATGCAGGAATGGCTACACTGTTCCTGCACAGAAAAAAAAAATGAATCCTGGAGATAGACCTAATGCCACTGTATACATATGAAAATTGTACTATTGTGTTAGCTGATAAACTGAACTGTAACACATAGCCTTAATCCAACTGTATACTTATGACCATCCTATTATTGGGTAATACACTTTTCATAATTTGCTCACAAAATGATTCAAGGTCAGCTGTGCCCACTTACTTCTAGAAAACAATCTTAAAAGAAAAAAAAACATGGAGTACACCAGACATTTGAACATAAATTTCAATTGGATACCAAGCCTGGGCTGATTCAAAATCAACCCCTGATAATACTATAAAACTTGAAGAATTTCTAAAACTGAAAAAATAATGAAAATTATTATTCCTAAAGTTTTCTATTTATGACACTTTCAAAGAAATTTAGATGGAAAAGGCAAGAAACTTCTGCAATTCATTAAACATATCTCTATTTAAAAAGTGTTTTCTCAAAGGCACCCTCAGGTGGCACAGCTGAATTGATGTCAAACTTCAGTGATGTAAAAACTACAACAGCCTTCCCCAACAAAGCACACCCTTTCATTTTACCAATGCTATACTCACTCCTACTCAGATACTTTACAGCAGTTTGTAGAAGTCCTCATTTCTAATTTAAGGCATTTAATAAAATAAGCCATCAGCCTTTCCTGGAAATGTTTGATTTGAAATATTATCCAAACTTCTATGTTCTACACAGCAGGTTTCTTCAAATGGGCAGTTCATTAATTAGCAGTCCCCTCAGTTTTATTTTCAAGTTACTCTAAACACACAAAAAGAATCATCAAACACACAAAAAGAATCATTCAGCTACTGAATCTAGCTTTGTTTATATGCTTGTTGTTTGTTTGCTTGTTATTTCCCTGGAAGCTAATTCCACCTAATACGCAACTTCTCAGCGCTTCTGTGGATCACTAGTGATATCTGCATTGCTTACTGTACTTATTTCCTTGTTTCACTTGAAAGAAAGTTACTGTTTGTCGTTTTTGCATTTAGTTACTTGTAACACATTGCACTCAAGTTACCTGGCACTTGCTCACTAAAGCAATTATATAAGTCAGCACTAAAAATTAAAAGCACTACACCCTCACTCCCCACTGGCCCTTGTTTTCAATTAAGGATTTCCCAATATTATTCTAGCATGTCCAAGGGTCAGTTGTCAATCTCCTCTCCGGTCCAGCTGGTGAATCTGGGAATCTTGAGGCAATGTTATAACTGCCTCATGTACACAGACAACCCTCTCCTCCTCCCACATAACACAAATACTGCGAGAGATGCAGCTATTTAGCCAAACTGGAGGCTGAGCTCTCTCAACTCAGGACTGGCAAGACCAGACAGGAGGAGAAGGCAACTGCACACACCACAAAACCAGCCTCACATAATGCTACCACTCCACTGAATCAAACACATAAACACACAAAGACATACTGAGGCTCTGAGTAAAATTTACCTAAACAGCAGAGGCCTCCAAAGCAGACACCCAAACAACTGCTACCTCAAGACACCCCACAAGCAACACATAAACCACAAAAGCAGTGTGCAAAGCAGTCACAGCCCTTAAGGCCAAATACAACACCAAACATACTTGTCATAGGTGACTCCATAGTCAGACACACTGACGCCCCACTCACCAGGCTGAACAAGGAGAGGGTCACAGTAAGCTGCCTATCGGGCGCTAGAATCCGCCACATAACACAAGCACTCGGGTCACTCCACGGCAAGTACAAATATGACACAGTCATTGTCCATGCTGGTGTGAACGACCTGAGATGTACCTCCCTGGACTACATGAAAAGAGACATAGAGGAGCTCTCTGATTATGTAGCCCAGGCAGGTATGACCCTAACCCTGAGCAGTATCCTTCCTTCACCAAGAATGATGCCACAATATAGAGACAAGATGATCAGCTTTAACAATTGGCTTAATGTCTGGTGTCATTCAAAGGGGATCCAGTGTCTGTCTGCCTGGGATGACATGCTTGACAAGCCACGCTGCTTCGCAAGGGACGGCTTGCACCTGTCACCCTGGGATTCCAGATATTGGCTAAGGCTCTTGCCACCCCCATAGTGCCTTTTTAGGCAAGGCTCAAATTCTAAACCTACCACCCTAGAAAACAAAAATGGGAAGAAATTGAGGGTAATGCTGCTCAATGCCAGAAGTCTAAATCTCAAAATGCACGACTCGAGGCCCTTCTCAGTATGGAGAACATCGATGTCTGTGCTGTAACTGAAACCTGGTTCAAGGCTCCTGAGAGCACCCCGCACTATTAGGTTTTACCTCATATCATGCCCGCCCCAAAACCCGGACCACTCCACAAAAGGAGGGGTGTATCCATATTCATAAAGGATACCCACACCTCCAGGTTGGTGGCAACGCATGAAGCTTCGAAACCATCCAGGTGCAACTAACCATAGGCAAAACTGCTCTACAAATTGTAGCATGCTACAGGCCACCCTCTCAAACTCAGGAACCCCACACAGCCTTCCTGAAGACACTGGAGGGTATAAATGTATCTCCAAACACCATCATATTGGGTGACTTCAACTACCCGAATATAGACTGGGAACATTACTCAAGCCCTAACTTTCTAGCCCAACGGTTCCTGGAGTTCATAAATTCAAATGCCATGGAACAGCTAGTTACTGTTACCACGAGAGGAGAAAATATACTAGATCTCATTGTCACAAACATGGGGACAAAATGCTCCACACCGAAGTATATCCCTCATTGGTGAGATCTGATCATAAACTAATCTCACTGGAAATCCACATCCCGCCCCACCCCAAACAAAAGACCATAGTGAAGAACTTCTCTAAAGCAAACTTCACACTACTCAAGACTGGTGTGGTATCCTTCAAGGCCCCTGAGTCAGAGGAAACCACAACCCAAGCTGCGGAAGCCCTTACAAATGCCTTCTATGAACACCTCCAGGACTGCATGGATCAGGCAATCCCAAATAAAACCAAGACTCTTTCCACAAAGGGCAAACGTCCAGTCTGGTGGACCCCAGCCATTAACAAACTTTACAATAAGAGGAGAAAGCTATTACATGATAGAACAAAATCCATAAAAGGGAAGTCACCCCTGATCATTATTAGTAAAAAATACGAGCACTCATAAAATCAACTAAGGCCAATTTTGAGAGAAAATTGCCATGGATTCAAAGGACAATCATAAGGCCTTTTTCAGCTATGTTAGGAACCTGGGTGGAAACTCACAGATATGCTCAGAATTAGTCCAAAATGATACAAAAATCACTGAACCCACAGACATTGCCAACATACTGGCAGACAGGTTCAGTGCAAACTTCACCCCCTCTCCCCTAAAGGAGAGATAACTATCCCAGCCGAGTGTAGCCTCCCGGACATCTCAAATGCGCAGGTGAAAGCTGCTCTCTAAAGCTAAAACACAGCATCAATGGGACTGGATGGTGTCCCGGCTGTGTGCTACACGAGCTAAATGAGGAATTAAACCCGCACATAAGGCAGCTGTTTAATCTCAGCCTTACCACAGGATACGTGCCCAAGGAGTGGCGTGACGGCAACTGTGGTCCCACTCCACAAAGGTGGCGCCTCACGGACCCTGGTAATTACCGCCCATAAGCTTAACAAGTCTAGTCTGCAAAGCTATGGAGAGGATCATAATGGAGCTCATAAACAAAGATATAGGGACTTGCAGACATTGGACCCGACCCAGTTTGGCTTTGTCAAGGGAAGATCATGCCTTTTGAACTTGGTCGACTTCTTCAAATAGTCACCAAGGCCATTGATGAGGGAAAGGCAGTCCATACAGCCTACCTTGACTTTGCAAAGGCTGACACAATACCCCACTCGGGTATTGTAGAAAAACTTACCAGCTTAAATGTAAACCCATATGTCACAAGATGGGTTGCAAACTGGCTTAAGGACAGAACCCACAGGGTTAGAGTTGCTGGCGCTGTGTCAGACTCCAAGCCGGTCACAAGTGGTGTCCCACAGGGCTCGGTCCTTGGCCCCCTATTGTTTGGCATCTACTTCTCAGAAGTACAGGCCAACATGGGAGGACTTTGGCTGACAAAGTTTGCAGATGACTGCAAACTGGGCGCCATAGTGGAAAGTGCATCGGACACGGATATCCTTCAGAAGGGACTCACGGAAACAGATAGCTGGTGCCAGAGCCATGGCCTGAAGTTAAACGCCAATAAATGTATAGTCATACCCTTCGGGAAAAACAAGGTAACCCCAAGCTACCATATAGGTGGAAATCCACTAAGCACAGAAGAGGTTATCAGGGACCTGGGGACCCAGGTTGACAGTGGCCTTTCTTTGACACTCACATTGCTAAAGTGGTTAGAAAGACCTTCTACATTGCCCACCTGATCATGAAGGGATTCACATCCAGATCTAGTGAGGTCATTGTTCCCCTGTACTCTTCACTTATCAGACCAATGATCGAGTACAATGCCCCATTCGGGATGTATCTCACCCGACATCTGCAGCAATTGGAGAGACCCCAAAAGTTCCTCACCAAAAGGATAAAGGGACTCCAAAATCTGTCATATGCTGCCAGATTGAAGAAACTCCAGCTCTATTCAGTCGCATACCGCCTGCTCAGAGGTGACATGTGCCTGACATACAAGGCCATGTCCAACCCGGAATTAATGGACATGCTCCACCTCAAAAAATCCAAATCCACCAAAACCACTAGAGCAAGCGACTTAAACCTTAGCACGGATATAAATAGGACGTGCTGGAGGGATAGACTTATCACTCAGAGACTCCCTATGCTGTGGAATAAAATCCCGGTCCATGTGAGGCAGAGCACCTCGCTGACTCTGTTCAAGAGAAATCTAGACCTGTGGATGGGAGATCGTAGGTTTACCTCGGGAATCATTTTTGGGTCACTGCTGGACAGAGGCACAACAAACTAATGGGCACAGTATTTTTTCATATAAGGGGTGGCGTAAGCCACAATAATTTGGGCTAGGCTTATAAATGCCTTAGGGCAGATAGCCTAGTATAAACCTATGAACCTATGAACCTAATCAAGTGTTAAATATTCATTAATGATTCTATTTCCAGAGGTACCTATCCCATCTTCCCCAATGGCTATCATTCTATAGCTGGCAGTTGCCAAATGGTCAAAATTCATGAGGGAATTATTTCAATTAAATTTTCAATTACATCAATACATTTATTGCCTGACAAACAGCTTGCATTTACAAAAAGAGCAGAAACATAATAGCACTTTTCCCATTAATGAACCAAATCTCTGAGGGTATACTTTCTGCAGATATCTCACTGATGTCAAAGAAGGCCTTGAAAATATCAACTAACTATTACCTGATCACAAATTGCAAAACTGGATTTCTCTGCTTAATTTCTCCCATTTCTTTTCTGTACCATAATGCTATTTATTTCAATTGCTACAGTGTGGCTGCTGCTGTCTTTACTTACAGTTATAATGTACTTGTACTCCTGTTTTCTTTTTTTTTTACGCAAATGATTTTTATTTTGATGAAATAACACAATAATTTAATACATTCATAACATTTAATAACTATTTACAGTATTTACATTCAGCCTGACAAAAAGGATTCAGATAAAACATTTGTAGTTAAATAATAAGTTAATATATAAACTATGATGGGAAAAGTTTGGTTCCATCTGTAGGGTATCAATCAAATTGAAAACTTTACTCCACGGACTATTTACCGATGGCTTAGGGAAAGTTCTTAACTCTTTAGTTCTTTTCTCCATTAGTATGCATTTCTTCAGTGGTGATAGGAATTCCTCCATTGTGGGTGCTACGTTAGAGTTCCATCTTCTAGTTATACATTTTCTGGCTATTGCTAACATTGTCCACAAAAAATACAAATCATCTTTCTTCATATTATTACTATTAACAACATTCAATAAAATGAAGGACCTTGTCAAAACAAATATATCAGTATAGATAACTTGAAGAAATTTGTTAATCTCATTCCAATATGGTTTAATATTAGTACAGTCATAAAAAATATGAGACCAGTCAGCATAAGTGAACAGATGACATCTCCAACATAACTTGCTGTTTGAAGGGTTCATTTTTGAGAGGTTTCTCAGGTGTCAAAAAGGATCTGTGTAGAAATTTCCAATGAAAAGTCTTCCAGAATTGTGAGTAAGAAGTTAGTTTAACTGAAAATAAAATGTTTGTTTAAGGTATTGCCAGTAAAAATCTTTAGGAGCTGTATTATAGACAGCTAAAGTGTTATATAGATATGATAATCCATTCTTAACATTGATATTATTATATAGCATTCCAAAAATCCAGTTTATAATTTTTGGTACGGTTTTGAAGGATGAGATGTATTAATCTATACAGATCCTTAGTGTATGCTGTGACACTCTGAAGAACCAACCAGTCATTACTCCTGTAGCTTTATCACATACTTGTATTTTTTTCTTGTGCATACCAACTGGATAATTGTGTGTCTTTTCTGTATGCTGCCTCTAAGCTTGGGTTATGACAGAAAATGGTAATTAGACCAGTTTATCAAGTTAAACTTAAAATAAACAAACAAATATGTGAAAACTTGGTATATTTTTATTTGGATGATGTGTTTGAGTCTTCTTTCTGCATTAGGATATTTTACTTGTTTTATTAGACTTTATTGTGTTACACAAATGCTTAAACAGACAAATAAACAAAAATAAAAAGTGGTCAGAACTCCAAAATAATATATTTATATGCATAGTATGCTCAATCAAAACAAGAGTTCTTACAGTAAGAAATCACACTGCCCAGTTGAAAAGCAAATTTTCAGAGGGTGCCAATGCAGTAATTTGTTTTCCTTATATGTTTGCATTTTGTAGTTTAAATGTCATAACTAGAACCTGTTTTTAGTTACAAAGACTGTAAAGCTCTAATTTCATTTCTGTGACATGAGACTTGTAGCCAAGATATTTTAACTAGTTGAAGGTATAAAAATTATGACTTCCTCATCAAGAACAGTCAGAAAAAAATAATTCCTTGCAGATTTGTGATCATATCTAAAATGTGCAGACTTAAGATGTTTTTCTTTTTATTCACTGCATTAGCATACATGCCCTCTTTATTACAATTACAGATTTTTGCTTTTTTTCTGTAAAATTATATTTATAAGTGTTTGCATCATTTTAGATATAACAAGTGTCTATATTTAAGCATGCCTATGCATTCCTCTGTTGGAAACTTGCACTGAGTGAAAAAACAAAGGAATTGCAAAGTTTATATATAAAAATGTAAATCTTAAACTTACATTAATTTAACTACAAATTATAAAGACATGCATCTGAAGTGTTTTCCCCCAGGCATCTGCTGAAAATGGACTCATTCCAAGTTGAACTTTCCCAGTAAACAAATGTTAAATAAATAAATTGTTTTGTAAATATACAATTATGTGACAAGCAATGCATGTTGTAGGGGCAATACAGTGGCATATTAATGCCCAGGTGGTGTGGGTGACTGTGACACCTACTTTAGCATAGAAGTACAGAATAGCAGGAGGACCTTATAGATGTCTTATAGTAATGAACGTGAAACGTAGTCACTGTTGGTGACACACTAGTGACATAAAGTGCTAGTAGTACATGTTATAATTTTTCTTTCACTATTTTTAATTGCCCTTGTAGCACTGATGACAAATAAGTATAAAAAATATTTACTAGACTGCTTGATAATATGCCTTAATTATTTCCAAACAAATTAATAAATGTATAAATGGTAAACACTAATCAAACTACACATATCTTTACACAACAACAGTTAAACATCGTTGACTGCCACTGAGACTGACAGTCTGAAAATGCAATATGAATAACTGTATTATAAGAGACCAAAATGCCAAAACCTACTGAATATTGTTGAAAAAACACAGGGCAGGATTCGAGAAACTCTGTTGAGGGTTTGTTTAGAGCCTACATGTAGTGTTTTCATGTACAAGAAGTTGTGCCTGTGGTGGTGTGGTGCAATGCATATTAATGAAGTGAGGTGCACTTAAACAAGGCTTCACAGCATGCAACCATGTTATTATGGTTGTGAAACCTCTTCGGGAATGAGGATAGCATTTTCATGTAAGGTTGCTGTCTGCAGCAGGGCAATCAGACCTCTCACCCTCTCACAGTAAGGAATCTGAACAAAGTTATAAATAATGGGGTGACAAAGGCCCAAAAATAGGAGCAATGTTTAAATACTGCCCTTACAACCTTTGCAGTAGCATGAATGTTTTGAAGGGTATGAAATCTGAATCTTGAATGTCTGTCATTATTTTTTGAATAAAAATCCCTAATGATTTGCCAGTGATTAGCCAAAAATCCATACATTTTATGAGAATAGACCAAAAATATGAATCACAAATCTGGACATTCTGCAAAAATCTATACAGTTGAGAGGTATGATCGATTGCTTTCCCTTGTTTCAAATCTGGCAGGGTCCCAAACACATTTAAATAAGGAAAAACATACAAGGGACCCTGCCATAGATATGTCATTCTGCATTTATTCATTTCATATATTTTATTGTTTTTTATTTCTTTCTTTTTTTACACATGTTTGTGCGATGCTTAGCTTGTTTGCATTACAGGACCACCCATATGTCAGACATGACCCAGACAGCCAAAAACAGAAATTGGATGCATTCAGTTAATACCACTGGGAATCAAACAAACCCAGTAAGCAAGGCTGGGCTGCACTAACACCATCAAGTTAACAATGAATACTAATATAGGGGATGTTGTGTAAGTAATCCTGTGGCAATAGGTGTCATGTCTAGGTCTGGAGTGCAACTGGTTATGGATTATAGAACAGGGTGAGCAAACTTTACTTTTATTGTGTTGACACTGCAGATTATACAAATGAAGAACAACATAGACAAGTGTTTTCTCAACCTTCTTATGGCAAGAGCTGTGAGTTTAGAACTACTGTACACATGGTCCTGGGTTTGAAAACCGCATATGCCACAAACTTTTAATGTTATTCCACATTACATCATTTTTACTCTCACTCATAACACCTGACATAGTGTAGCTGATATTAATATTTACATGCATGAGGCCTGAGACACTAATATTGTGTCGGTTATTTTTAACTAATCATTATTATGGCTATTGTGCATATATTATGAAAGTATGGCTGTTGGTATAATGTGTATTATGTTCACGCAAGTACATTTCTGTGATCCCATTTCAATAACAGAGCTCATAAGTGGCTGTATATCAAATATCCTTGGAATTGCATTTTTTTTTTTACTGTTCACTGTTGTGTGCCACTTACCATTGGGTACCCTGGTTTACCATGTTTGCGAGATAATAAGTAACAGGCAAATTTTTAAAATGTAGCAAAAACCAGACAGTGTGCACTCTCAGAAAGTGCAATACATGCAATTGATAGAAAAACATATATTTAAAGTGGGATTGATGGGAAATGCTCATTATACATTCAACTTGAGCTTTGGGAGACATGGCTGGTGTTGGAGAGGGTGTATGTTTTTGGGTCTAGCAGTGAGATGTTCAGGAGTCCAGTCTTTGTTGGGCTCCTTGTTAAGGAGCATGGCTAATGCCTATTGCAGAAGGACTGCTCAGGTTCTCATTACAAGTCTGAGGCCTGAACTAGTTTGGCTTGGGCTTTGACCAGTGCGACAAATATCCTCACACACTGGTGAGTAGTGTCACCATCATTATGACTACTCTGTAGGAGGAAGAGGGATACCCTTGAATAGTGGATCAGGGAATGTAGAGCAGGGAACACTCCACAGATGTGTAAGTATAAAATGCATTGACCAATGGTAAAAGTTATAGCTGAATATAGTCAAGGCTGTTTTTCATAATGTCATTCTGTTTTGTTTTTCTTTTCCACAGCTGCTGAAAAAACGGCCTTGAATGTAAGGTCTCATGGAGCATGCCTGGCAAGGATGAGGGAAGCATGAAGTATTTAGCATATAGAAAGCACTGCTATTATAGGTTCATAGGTTCATAGATAGGTACTAGGCTACTGGCCCTATGGCTTATACAAGCCTAGCCAAAATGGTACCTTGGCTTTTGCCACCAAAGAAAATTATTTTCCTGTGCCCCTGTTAAGCAGAACCACAGAAGTGATCCCCAGGGTGAATTTCCTATTACCCATCCAATCAAGATTTTTCTTGAAGAGTGCTAATGAGGAGCTCTGTTTGACATAGATAGGTAGTCTGTTCCAGAATATGGGAAGTCTCTGGGACAGGAATCTACCCCTCCAGCATGTTCTGTTTATTGAGGTGACAAGGTATAGGTCCCTAGAGCGTGTAGCTCAGAGGGATTGGGATTTCTTTTAGTGGAGCATGTCCAATAGCTCTGGGTTTGACATAGCTTTGTATGTCAGGCAGAGATCGCCTCTGAGCATGTGATATGCAAGAGAGTAAAGCTGGAGTTTTTTGAGACGGTCTGCGTAAGGCATCTGTTTGAGGCCAGTAATCCTCTTTGTGAGGTATTTTTGCGGCCATTCCATTTGTTGTAGATGTCTTGTGAGGTACATACCAAAAGGGGCATTGTACTCTATAATGGGTCTAATGAGTGATGATTAGAGGGGAACAATGACCTCTATTTTCTGGATGAGAAACCTTTTGAGATGAGGTGTGCCACGTAGAAGGATTTCCTGACTACTGTGGCAATGTGATTATCAAAGGAGAGACTACTGTCTACCTGTGTCCCAAGGTCTCTTATCACACTTTCAGTGTTAAGTAGACTGCTGCCTATGTGGTAGTTCATGGGTACAGAGCTTTTACCAAAGGGGATGACAATGCACTTTTTGGTATTGAGCTTGAGACCATGTCTTTGACACCAGGCATCTGTCTCAGTGAGGCCCTTTTGTAGGATGTCCACATCGTTAGGAGTTTCAATTATGGCTCTTAAATTGCAGTCATCTGCGAAGTTAGTTAGCCAAAGACCTTCTGTGTTAGCCTGTACTTCAGAGAAGTAGATACCAAACAGGAGAGGACCCAGGACTGAACCCTGTGTCACTGGTCTGAAGTCTGATTTGGAGTCTGCTACTTTCACGGTGTGGGTTCTTTTAGTAAGCCAGTTGGCAACCCATCTTGTAACATAGGGATTTATACCTAGTTTAGAGAGTTTATCTATAATTCCAGAGTGGGGGATGGTGTTGAACGCCTTGGCGAGATCTAGATAGGCTGTGCGAACCACCTTACCCTCATCTATGGCTTTGTTGATGACTTCAAAGAAGTCTATCAGGTTTAGGTGACATGATCTGCCTTTTACAACCCCAAACTGTGTGGGGTCCAGAGTTTGCAGATCTCCGATGTCTTTGTTTATGAGTTCCATGATGATACATTCCATGGCCTTGCAGACGTGGCTCGTCAGGCTAATGGGGCGGTAGTTCCCGGGGTTTGTTGTGGCTACCCCTTTGTGGAGTGGGATAACTGTTGCGGTGTGCCATTTAATGGGCACAAAGCCTGAGGTGAGGCTATGATTGAATACAGGCGCTGTTCTCCAGTAGCAATAAAGGCTTTCCTCTTCTGTAAAAATGAAAACAATAGTTCTATTGTACCAAAGTCCAAAAGTCCAACAGACCACCAGGTCAATATTTCAAAGTACCAGTTTATTGCAAGAGACACCAATAGACGGTTACCTTTTGAGGCTTGTGTTAATAAATATTGGTACAACTTTATAGAACATATATATATATATATATATATATATTATATTAATTTCAGTGTATATTTTAGTATATAGTTTTATAATATAATAATAGGTATAGGAACAATTTTAGGCTTATATACACATTAATTGAATCATGTATTTTATACACTTTTTAGAGATTGTATATGTCTTTTGATAGGTATTTATTAATTATATATTATGTATGTACTCAATTTTAACTGTATTGTTATAAGTTGTAGGTAGCAAATATTTTGAAATGTTTGGTCTATTAATTTACATATTTTTCAACAATATAATTAGTGCAAAAAGTGTTTTATAGAAGCACTAATGGTTTGTTTATGAATCATCTCAACAGCAATTTGCAACAATAAATGGCCAGCCTATTAGAATTCAAGATTAATTAATTAATGGTTCCACTAAGAGGTATTTTAACTGAGGATGTGTATGTATAAACAGATTCTGATGAAGTCTCCATACATATTGACCTAGTGGCCTGTTGGACTTTAGTACAATAGAACTATTTTTTTCATTTTTACAGAAGAGGAAAGCCTTTATTGCTACTGGAGAACAGCGCCTGTATTCATTTTTTCCCGTTTGAGGTTGTGTGTCTTTTGAGGCTATGATTGAACATGTTACTTAGTTGGGGTGCCAGTTCATTCTGTAGTACATTTAAAAGGCAGCCTGGGATGTTGTCAGGTCCCATGGATGCTGTATTCTTGGCTTTGGAGAGTGAAGTTTTTACCTGTGCAGCCATGATTACAGGAACTTTGGATTTTCCTGGTATAGAGATGGGCCCTTTAGGGGGTGAGAGGGGGATAAAGTTAGCACTGAACCTATCTGCCAGGATGTTGGCAATATCAGTTGGTTCTGTATATTTAGTGTCATTGTGCTGTAACTCAGAGCAGATCTGAGTGCTGCCATTGAGATTTTTGACATAGCTATAGAATGCTTTGTGGTTGTCTTTAGAATCAGTGGCAATTTTGTTTTCATAACTAGCTTTGGAGGATTTTATGAGGGATCTCAGCTTCTTATTGAGGCTGACCAGGGAGTTCCTCCAGTCATGGGATTTTACTCTTTTTTGCAGCAGTTTCTTATTTCTGTTGTAGAGTTTGTTTATGGCAGAAGACCACCAGATTGGCTTCCTTTTTTTGGAGGATAGCATCTTGGTTCTGTTAGGGATAGCACGATCTATGCACTCATGTAAGTGCTTCTAAAGTGCATTTGTGTAGGATTCAGCAGTCGTACCTCTATTGTCCATTTGCATGGGTGTCGTGAAGTTTGCCACTTCTGTCTTAAGAAGCGTGAAGTTGGCATTGGAGAAATTTTTTACGGTTGTTTTCCTAATGGGGGAGTGGGAGTGGGATGTGGATGTCTAGGGTGATTAGCTTGTGGTCGGATCTGACCAATGAGGAGCTGACCTCTGGTGTGGAACTCTGGTCATCCATGTTGGTGATGACCAGGTCTAGGATATTGCTGACTCTGGTGGGGGTGTGGATAAGTTGATCCAAAGCATTGGAATTGATGATTTCCAGAAAACGATGAGCAAAAGAGTTGGTACATGAGTAGTTTTCCCAGTTAATGGTAGGGTAGTTAAAATCACCCATTATTAGAGTGTTGGGTTGTACCTTAATATTTTCCAATGTATCAAGAAAAGACGAGTGGGAATCCTGGGGCATGGTGGGGGGTCTGTAGCAAGCTACAATCTGGATTGTGGTTTTGCCCAGAGTTAGTTGAACTTGGATAATCTCGGATGCATTATGCTGAGCAACTAGCTTGGAGCTGTGGATATCCTTAATGAAGATGCCTCCACCTTTAGTGTTTTGGTCCGGGTTTGGTGGCCGAAAGGTGTGGTATGAATTATAGCCTGGTGATGCAGGGGTTCTCTCTGGGGCTATAAACCAGGTGTCTGTCACTGCACAGATGTCAATGTTCTCCATTTTAAGGAGTGCCTCGAGTGAGTGCATTTTGAGGTTTAGACTTCTAGCATTGAGTAGCATTACCCTCAGATTTTGCTTGCTTGTACCTAATACGGTGGTGAATTTGTCATTTGAACCTTGCCTAAAAAGGCAACATAGGGGTGGCAAGAGCCTTTGCCAGTATCCGGAATCCCAAGGTCGACAGGTGCAGGCCATCTCTGGCAAAGCAGCATGGTCTGTTGATCATGTCATCCCAGGAAGACAAATACTGGATTCCCTTAGAATGACACCAGATGCTTAGCCAGTTGTTAAAGTCAATCATTTTGTCCTTGTACTGTGGTGTCATTCTGGGTGATGGCAGGATGCTACTTAGGGCTAGGGTCATACCGGCCTGGGCTAAAGATCAGAGAGCTCCTCCATGTCTCTTTTCATGTAGTCCAGGGAGGTACATCTCAGGTCATTCACACCAACATGGACAATGACAGAGTCATATTTGTACTTGTTGTGGAGTGACCTAAGTGCATGCATTATGTGGCAGATCCTGGCACCTGACAGGCAGCTGACAGTAACTTTTTCCTTGTTTAGCCTAGTGAGTGGAACATCAGTGTGCCTGACTACAGAGTCACCTATGATTAGAGTGTTGGGTATGTAATGCCTTATGAGCTGTAGTTGAGTGGCACACTGAGTATGTGGGCTATGTGTCATTTGCGTTGTGTTGGGGGGGTGGAGGTTGCTTGCATTTCTGCTTTAGAGGTCTCTGTTGTTTGGGCAGATTTGTACTGAGAGCATCCTCGAATGTAGGTGTGTGTTTTGTGGTTCTGTGTGTGTGTTTTGGTGGTGTAAGTTTTGAGAGACTATGTGATGTGTGTGGTGCGGTGCAAGTGTTTACCTTCTCCTCTTGACTGTCTAGGCCAGTCTTTGGTGAAGAGAGCTTTGCTTCCAGTTTGACTATATAAGTGCATCTCTCACAGGTCATAGTGGTGGGTGGTAGGAGGAGAGGCTTGTCTGTGTACATGAGGCAATTGCTGTATTGTCCCAAGATGCCCAGATTCATCAGGTAGACAGGAGAAAACACTGGGAGCTGACCTTTAGACATGCCTGAATAGGTGCTTATTTATTAAGTACTAAAAACTGTTTTCCTCTAGACAAGTGAGGAAAGTTGAGTGCTGTAGTAATTTGTAACTTATTTAGTGCTTACAATAAGTTCTGAACAAGTGCTGAGATCAAATAAACAGATGAGTGCTAAAACTAAAAAGCTGGCTAGTTGCAAGGGAAATTTTGAAAAACAGACTTTATGGCACCAGGAATAGTTTAACCCCAGTTAAGGGGGGGGGGGCTTAGGAGCTCATAAACAGTCTTGGACACAGCAAATCCATATCTGACCTGCCACAGGAAAGGGGAGAAGCAAGCTTAGAATATTTTTTCCAGTAAAGTGGAAATGGAGAAAGCTGAAACAGAAGTTAATTCAACGTTAGGAATCTGAGTGGGTTGGCCTTCACACATGTTCTCTATTAGATTGAGTGAACTAATGACACTAGACTGGGAGGAGTGTCACAGATCAAATATACAGTATGTGCAGGCAACTGCAGAGCCACCAAGTATAAGAACACACAACACTAGGGAGAATGGGTGAGAAAAAATACAGTTCCTAGCTGTAGCCACTAAATGAAAGTTTTAAACAGATCAAGATGCAGACTCCAGAATGCTTTTAACTGTAACAGACAAAAATGCACAGAAAAGTTCGGATAGAGCACTCACAAACAGAAAATACAGCTCTCAGTATGAAAAAGCAATTTACAGTTAGGTAATGTTAAAACAGTATAAAACAATACATAAATGCAGTGAAACAATAAAAAAGCTTTATAACAGTGCAAAAATATAGTAGCTCAACTGTATAGCACAATTATAAGCATTTCAGAAGTACAGTTCAGTGAAATAAGTGTAAGAAATAACTTAGCCTGCTCTTGGAATCCTAAGGAATTTCTACTTATGCTATGCAATCCAGAGCCTGACAATACAAGCAGAACCTTTATAAGACACAGGGTTTATATAGCAGTAAGAATGGAGGAGTCGGAAGATCAGATTACTACTCAGCCCCTGCTATTACCCAATCACTCGTACTACAGAAGGTCAGGAGGCCTTGTTACTCTCAATAATAATGAAGACAATCAGCCATACCTCACAAGTGTACCTCATTACGAGGAACGTACCTCATTTGGGGTCTTAAAAAATTCATGTTCCTCGAAGTTCCTCAACGTTCCACATTGAAAGAGTCAGTCACACATGCAGTGTTAGGAATTTATTTAAGTGAAATCCATGGTAAACAGAAATTAATCATATTAATTCATTAAAGGATCTTCTTTATAACTAAAACCAGCATATTTTAACCATCCTATGACCTTCCTAGCGGAAGTTGTTAGTAAGCCATTAGTATAAGTTCCACATTTTGCCCATTTGTTCCACATTATGAAGGCGAGTGTTCCTCATTTAGGAGATGGAAGGTTGAGAGCTATGCAATCAGCAGAAAATGGCTGCCAGAAACACAGGAAACTCAAATAAAACTGCCAGCCTAGACAACAGGCCTCTATCAAGATTATGCAACCTGAGAAGAACACAGAAACCTCACTTTAAAAGCACAGAAAGAACACCCACAAAGAGAAAATAAAAGTCTCAGTATGAAAAAGCAGTTTACAATTTAGTAATTTAAATAAAAAAGCAATTATAGTAATGCACACTATTACAGTTCCTAGCTGTAGCCACTAAATGAAAGTTTTAAACAGATCAAGGACCAGACTCGAGAATGCTTTTAACTGTAACAGACAAAAATGCACATAAAAGTTTGGATAGAGCACTCACAAACAGAAAATACAACTCTCAGTATGAAAAAGCAGCTTACAGTTAAGTAATGTTAAAACAGTATAACAACAGTACATAAATGCAGTGAAACAATAAAAAAGCTTTGTAACAGTGCAAAAATATAGTAGATCAACTGTATAGCACAATTATAAGTGTTTCAGAAGTGCAGTTCAGTGAAATAAGTGTAAGAAATAACTTAGCCTGCTCTTGGAATCTTAAGGAATTTCCACTTATGCGATGCAATCCAGAGCCTGACAATACAAGCTATTGTAGCTTTAACTGTTAAAGATGCATTACTTGTTATTTCAGGCAGTTGTATATTATTGAACATGCATATCTGAACTATAAAAGAAAGTATGCATGGCTTAACCTGTAGTACAAAGCAACCATTCCACATTCTCAAATAACAGTGATCAGGCATGTATAAAGTATAAAAGGACAGTATGCATGCATTTGTCTGTAGTCCAAAAGAAAAGTACAGTATTACAGCAGACAGCAGTTGTGGGTTCAAAGACCACACTTCCCAAATATACAATAGTGTGTACAACAGTGTTATGTTTTCATCATTATATACACAATACTGTTATCTAATGTAAGTTAATTTCAGACTTCAATACCTCTGGCATGACTGGCCTGCTGTCAACTGGAAGCATGCTTATGTGCAACATATGCACACATGAATGACTGCTGGCTACAATCTGATCAGTACTACAGTGTCCATCTGTTAGTAACTGGGTTATCTTCAAAGTAATCAAGCCACTTCTTAGGCATTAGTAGTGTTAAAAGTAAAACATAACAGAGTACAGTGAAATAATTGTAGAAAGCTTTTGCATATCAATTATGAAGTTAGTAATGTTTTCTTTTTTTGTCTCACCCCACACCTTTTCTTCTTTTTTCATTGTTTCAATTTTAATTTTGTTATTATTACGCATAATTTTGTATTTCTTTGTTTAAATTTATTATTTCTGATTTTGTTTGCATTTCTTGTTTTATAATTTGTTTTTGTTATTTTTGTTATTAATATGTTTAATTTTTGTTTTTCTTTGTTCACCTATTTATTTTTTTGTATTGTATTTTTTTATTTTCATTTTTTTTCTTTTATAATTGTATGTTCATGTTCTTTATTACACCAGCACAACAGGGGAGGCAGGTATTCCATGATCCTCCTTCTATCACTCCATTGACTACAGCACCGAGGCACAGCACATCTGAGCTGCAGTCTGGTAGCAGCCCCTCTGCTCCCCCTGAACTACCTGGGTCCTCAAGTAGTTCTGCCTCAGTGGACAGGCCTGTGGTCCGCTCTGAAAGTAGTGGTGGAGGGGCGAATTTATCACCCCGAATGGGTTGCCACTTGTGGTGTGTAGGATTGTGCACTGCATAGAGGACACATGTCTATGCTGGATGGAGCACCTGCTTCCCATCCTGGTACAGAGTACCCATCATAGATACACACATTGTTCACTGCCATTGGAGCAGTGAGGAGACAGTGGTGACAGTCCACAGGGTGAGGACTTAACTCCTACTGTCACCTGTCCTGACATCCATGAGACCTCAATTTCCCCAGATTTACCACAACCATGGTATTGACCCCCTCTTGTGTCCTTCATCATCCCTGTATCTTGTCTTGTATGTCCTGTCTGTCAGCAATTGCTTCCTCACCTTGCCAACTTGCCTGCCTAAGACATGCCTATATCCCTTCCCCAACATTCCTCTCTCATGAAAAAAAGGCCCCTCTCCTCCCAAAAAAATTATCCCATATATAGCTCTCTATTTTGCACATGTGTCTACTTGACACACTTGATTCAGTCCAACTGGGTATACAAAATGATTATGTTGTTGTCACCTCTCTCTCTATGGAGGTGACAGTCCAAATTCTACTAATATTGTATACATCTGATCCATTTTTACTGTTGCAGAATGGATAGTTATGGTTCTTTGCTTCACCCTTCCTGCACATTCCTGCCCTCCTTTCACTTTGTTTTCCCCCTGCTTACTCCCAATTCCACCACTTTCCAATCTTCCACATTTCTTTTCTTTAACGAATCTCTGTGAGATGGTGAGTGATGGTGCACATCACACAATGATGCATGCCTATGGGGAAAGCAATTACAACTATTATATAAACCTGTGTTTAAAACCAGTAAAAGGGTGGTAAAAAGGTACTAAAAGGCCCTTATCAAAGGGTGTCCAATTCTTCTGTGCAATGTTACTGTTATCCAAAGAGTAAGTGCGACCAGACTTTTAAGGCTATTCTAGAATGGCTTGTAAGGTATCACCAAATACATGAAAGCACTCCAAGAGCTTAAATATCTCTAAGAAAATAGCCACAGTTAAAAGGTTTACAATATTTAATCTTCTTCTTCTTTTGGCTTTTCCCAGTTAGGGGTTGCCACAGTGGATCACCTGTTGATCGTGATTGGCAATGGAGTTTTAGAGTGTCAAGTTGCCAGCCCGGCACCCAACCTTCCATGGAAGGCACACACACATGCATGCACTCATGCCTAGGGCCAATTTAGAGTATCCAATCCTCCTACAGCATGTCTTTGGGATGTGGGAGGAAACTGGAGCACCCAGAGGAAAGCCACATGACCACAGAGAGGACATGCAGACCTCACACAAAAGGCACCCCATGTGAGGATCAAACTGTAGAACCTCTTGCTGTGAGGCGGCAACTCTAACTGCTGCACCACCGTGGCCACCCTGTTTAAAATATTTATTAATAAATAATAAAAAACACAAGACAATACTCATTAATTCAACACAGTGACAACAGAGAGTTCAGAAATCACATTGTAGGATATTCTCACATAAATATAGAAAACATCTACACTAATATGGCTATATTCCTATCTGTCTCTAAATAAAATACTAAGATCTAAATCCTACTTACAAGACAAAGTGCTGGTGAGTATTTGTCAGCTTCTGAACAAAATACAAAATGCACTTCTTTCTATCTGAGATAGTCCTTAAATTAATAATACACATTACTGTTGAGTCACTTCAGATTACATCATTCTTGTCACTTCTGGTTTAGTTCCCAGGCTAACACTACCAAAAATTTAACATTTTTTGTGATCTGCAGCTGCCAGGAAGTCACAGCAATAAAAAACATGCTTTACACATGAAACCTAGTAATTATCTCTGTCTTAAGACAACAGAAAAAATTTCCAGCTGCAGACATCTCCTAGCAGTTTCCTAGCTTGAGATCACACACAGTCGTAAAATTCTTTACTTATCAGCTTTCTTCAAGCAGGGTGTACTGTGGTTACATTTTTGAAGCTCAGAACATTACACAGTTGTCTTACATTTGTGAAACAAGCCTGTGGAGCATATTAATATTTACAAGGACTTAGAATCATTTACAAATTTCTATCTATCTGGGCTGGCAGCCCCTCAGCTTATCACACCCTGTACAACATGTTCCCACCATGCAAATCTGAAGAAGGTCATGTCAGTATTGTCTGTAAGAAGAATCTGCCACCTGTGTTCAACGAAACTGTCACTGCCACGGAAAGTTTCTACATCTTCTCACTCTCCTTTGCATCCTCACTGCTCTATGAATGTAATGCCTGACATACAGTAAAATGCTGGCCTATCATATCTGCTACACCCAGATAACAGTACCCCACTGCACAATCCACTGTTAGCACAGAATGTGCAAAGGTTGAGATGCACAAAGGCATGCACCACATCTAATTGTACTTGTCATATGTCAACTGTCTACAGTCTGTAATAGGAGAGCCTCTACTTCAGTGTAATATGCAGCATGTACTTGGAATCTTTGCAGCCCACAATGGGTTTCATGTTTCATGACCCCAAAACATCTAGCATACTGTCAGTTGGCGCAGAAGTTAAAGGTTGTAAGCTCATTTGTCTACTCTGTGACATTGAGCAAGCTATTTAAACAGACTTTGCTCCTGGGTCAGACCTGCAAGGGGACTATGTGTCTAGTGAGACTACTTGGATAACAAATGGGTGTTACTGTTATCAATGTCTTTGACACACACGCATGGATGGCTACAGCTGTATTTTCCTGTACCCCTGTTTGTCCTCTTATGCAATATCTATTAGTTATTTAACTCTATGTCTTTTGACATATCTCATCACAAGACCAATGGCTCCAAACAACAAGTATGCAGGCAGCATGGACACAGACTAATGGTGTGTGGTCCATGGTCATTGTTAGTAGACAGCAACATATAAGGTATATAATGTTGAGGCCCACTGCAAACCATCTGTGATTATGCCAGTAACACCCACTGTGATGGCCCCAAGGTTGAATGGGATATGTAGATGTTAGCAAGACACCTCCCAAACCAGAAGAGCAAGTGGTAGATTTCTTATACCTCAGGCCATATATGTATTATTGAATTCTTACAACAACAAAGGGACTCATGAGAAAAGCACTTGATTTCCAACCCCCACAAATAACAACAAAGAGAAATATTTTTCCAGCCACTCCAGTGGGTTAAAGAGATAAAGCCCTAACTACAGACCAGATGAGTAGGGTTTGATTAGTGACCTGAGAAACTGACAGAGTGGCAAAGAATGGATGGATGTGGCTGACAGTGTAGCAGACAATGGATGGGTGTGACTGACGAGTGGCAGGGAATGGATGGTGTGCCTTACAAGTGGCAGAAAATGGATGGGGGGGACTAACAGAGTGGCAGGGAATGGATGAGTGTGACAGAAAGAGTGTTAGGGAATGGATGGGTGTGCCTGACAGAGTGGCAGGGAATAGATGGGTGTCCCCATCCTAGGTGATTGTTTGCTCATTGGTACTTTCCCTAAGGGGAGGTTTGCTCTAAAGAGGGAAGTTGCCCTTGGAAGCAGAGATGAGCCTAGACCCCAAGACAGCCTTGGGATCCTTGACCAATTTCAGTAACTAAGAGAGTATGTCCAGGTGGGTGTCATAAATATTTCAAACTGGGGGTCAAGCCAATAAAGATGTGGTCTGAAGGGACAAAAAATCTGAAAATCAATGCCACTCATGCTAAGAATAGAGAGAAACATTTTTAAATTCCATATACATCCCTCTCCACACATTTCAGAAAAAGAGCTTGGAACCTACTTACACAATCAACAGGGAGACAAATGCTAAACAGCAAACCATCCCCTCCCCACCACAGTTCATGGCCATGATCAATCAAACCTTGGTTTCATGAGTAAAGCACTGTTGCAGTATGCTTCATAACACATTAACAACATCTCCTGTGGATACCATGTCCACTTAAGCATCAGTTGTTGAAAAATCCCACTACAACTCCAGCAACATCAACAGAGAATTAGAGTTTGTATCCAAACATTTCCCCAATGTGTACAGACAGTATCTCTTGAACACATACTCAACTAATGTAGATCTCATCATCCTAAACAAATGTTCCTTCTTCTTACTGCTACTTTTTCTTCAAGTCAGCAAATTCTACAATTCAATGAGCACTACAATAGCTGCAGCTGTACTGTTATTGGACAGTGCAGTGGTGCAGCAGTAGTGTTGTCGCCTCACAGCAAGTGGTTCTGTGGTTCAATTCTTGGCTGGAGTCCCCTCTGTCTGGAATCTGCATGTTCTCCTTGTGTTTATACGGGTTTACTCTGGGTGTTTCAGCTTCCTCTCACATCACAAACACATGCATCTGGAACATTTCTCCCCAGGTCTCCGCTATAAATTGGCTTTGTTCCAAGTCAGACTTTTCCAGTAAACAAATGTTAAATTAAAAATAAATAAAATGTATGCATTTGTTTATTTATTCAGAATGTTAACCAGGTAGGCTGGCTGGTCCAAAAACAAGTTTCAGCCATGACCCAAGTCAAAGGGCAACAAAAACATTAAGATATTATATTGCTAATTGTACCAAGCAGTAGTACAAATTAGATCATTACATTTATTATATAGAAGAAAATAGCCAGATAGCAACAATGATATTAATTCCTTACATAATAGGCATTCTCATTAAACTCATCACAGAAAGGCCACCACAGTCATAAGACATTAATCTAAATGTATAGTACGATGGTTATCCAAAATCAGTGACTCATATGAACTTTGCACAATGAAATATTATGCTGAGTTATAATATTAAGACAATTTCATAGCCAACAGCATGCCACTTATGCTAATGAGACAATTTATGGCTAAATGTCAATTAATTGTACATTTTACACTATATGTACCAAAACAAGATGGGAAGTGAGCCTTGTATATGATCACACAGCCACATAAAGGACCATAAAGCATGCTGTGCAGGAATGGGTGGGTCACTGACCACAGCAAGCATGTGGAAATATAGAATATGTGCCATTTCTCTTTGAGGTGCTGAAGATCAATAATGTAACAAGATGCATGATGCATGGCATAGGCATCATTGTGCCATGTACGACTAAGCATCACCATTACATGTCATGCAATTACAAGCTACTACATGCTGACCTTGTACACTGCCCCATTGTACATGCCGACCTTGTACACTGCCCCATTGTACATACCAACCTTGTACACTGCCCCTTTGTTACATGCCAACCTTGTACACTGCCCCGTTGTACATGCTGATCTTGTACACTGCCCCATTGTGCATGCCGACCTTGTACACTGCCCCATTGTACATACCAACCTTGTACACTGCCCCTTTGTACATGCCAACCTTGTACACTGCCCCATTGAACATGGTGACCTTGTACACTGCCCCATTGTACATGCTGACCTTGTACTCTGCCCCATTGTACATGTCGACCTTGTACACTGCCCCATTGTACATGCCAGCCTTGTACTCTGCCCCATTGGACATGCCAACATTGTACACTGCCCCTTTGCCGTCGTGGTTGATGGTACTCATATTCAAATAAACTGTGACAAATGAAGCGGCCATCTTTTATGAGAGCACTAAGGCAAGACTCCTAGATGGTGCTCCAAAGAGATGAAAAGGAGTTCCTGCTGGTGACCTCTCATGAAGGTCCACGGTATACATTGGATACCTGGAACTTCCTTTCCAGAGTAATGACAGTTGCAGCAGGCATCACCTACTCAGGTGAGCAGTGCAGCCACCACTAGACTGGCATAAAGAGGCGCTACCTTTACCTAGTTTGCTAGTGGGAAAACGACATTATGGAAAGTGCTCCTCAATTTAACAGTAATTACACCCAACAGGTGTATTTATTATGGTGTAATAATAACTTCTAGACTAATACCAGGAATTATGATTCAAATGCAGTTTCATTTTCTTTTACATTTTTCATCTTCTGAGCAGATGAAGATGGAGGAAAACAGAGGAGATATCTGTCCCGACTCATATAATAATATGCCAGAATACAGATATCATACTAACTGATCAGTGTAATACTACATTAATGGTACTAATGACAATTACTTCCAGCAGCAGGACTGCGCACCAGCCCACACATGTGCACTCCACAAGCAAACCTCCATGTTGTCCCAACTACCCAACCTGTGTATCATATAGTTTCATAGTTTCATAGTTTAGTACAAGGCTATCTGCCCTGGGGCATTTATAAGCCTAGCCATAGTGATGTGGCTTTTGCCACCCCTTGTAGTGGTCCTAAAGTGTACAGAATAGATTTAGAATACTGTGCCTCTGTCTAGTAGTGACACATTGAAGACCCCTTTACTTAATAGACTTAGTTTACTGTGCCTCTGTCTAGTAGTGACACAGGGATGACCCCCGGGGTAAACCTACGATCTCCCATCCACTCGTCAAGATTTCTCTTGAAGAGAGTCAGTGAGGGGCTCTGCCTAACATGAACTGGGATTCTGTTCCAGAGTGTGGGAAGCCTCTGAGTTATGAATCTGTTCCTCCAGCATGTCATATTCATATTTGTGCTGAGGTTTAAATCTTTAGCTCTCGTGGTTCTGATGGATTTGGATTTTTTGAGGTGGAGCATGTCCATCAATTCCTGATTGGACATGGCCTTGTACGTCAGGCACAGATCACCTCTGAGTAGGCGGTATGCTACTGAATAGAGCTGGAGTTTCTTTAGTCTGGCAGCATATGACATATGTTGGAGACCCTTGATCCTCTTGGTGAGGTACTTCTGGGGTCTCTCCAGCTGTTGTAAGTGCCGGGTGAGGTACATACCAAATGGGGCATTGTACTCAATCATGGGCCTGATAAGGGAGGAGTATAGGGGTACAATGACCTCCTTTGATCTGGATGTGAAACCCTTCATGATAATGTGGGCAAGGTAGAAAGTCTTTCTAACCACTTTGGCAACGTGGGTGTCAAATGAGAGGTCACTATCAACTTGGGTCCCCAGGTCTCTGATTACGTTTTCCGTACTCAGTGGGTTACTGCCTATGTGATAATTTGTGGGTACTTTGTTTTTCCCAAAGGGGATGACTATACATTTCTTGACATTCAGTTTTAGGCCATGATTCCGGCACCAGTTGTCCGTTTCAGTGAGGCCTTTCTGTAGGATGTGTGTGTCAGCTGGTGTATCGACTATGGCGCCTAGTTTGCAGTCATCTGCGAACTTTGTCAGCCACAACCCTCCCATGTTTGCTTTCACACCTGAGAAGTAAATGCCAAACAAGAGGGGTCCTAGGACAGAGCCCTGTGGGACACCACTTGTGACTGGCTTTGAGTCTGACATGGCTCCCGCAATTTTGCCTTTATGGGTTCTGTTCTTTAGCCAGTTTGCAACCCATCTTGTGACATATGGATTTACATTTAAGCTGTTGAGCTTATCTATGATGCCTGAGTGGGGTATTGTGTCGAAGGCCTTAGCCAAGTCCAGGTAGGCTGTATGGACTGCTTTGCCCTCATCAATGGCTCTAGTAACTGTTTCGAAAAAGTCAACCAGGTTCAAAAGGCAGGAACTGCCCTTCACAAAGCCGAACTGGGTGGGATCAAGTGTCTGTAGGTCCCCAATGTCGCTGTTTATGAGTTCCATAATGATTCTTTCCATAGCTTTGCAGACCAGGCTGGTTAAGCTTATGGGGCGGTAGTTCCCAGGGTCTGTAGAGGTGCCTCCTTTGTGGAGTGGGACTACTGTTGCTGTACGCCAGTGTTCAGGTACATATCCTGTAGTAAGGCTAAGGTTAAATAGCATTTTTATATGCGGGTTTAGCTCCTCTTGGAGTTCACGTAGCACGCAACTGGGGATACCATCAGGTCCCATTGATGCTGTGTTTTTTGCTTTGCTGAGGGCGGCTCTCACCTGGACATCTGAGATGACAGGGAGGTTACATTCAGCTGGGATAAGTATTTCTTCTTTTGGGGGAAAGGGAGGGGAGAAATTGCACTGAACCTGTCTGCCAGAATGTTGGCAATATCTGTGGGTTCAGTGAATTTTTTGTCGTTGTGTACTAACTCTGAGCATATCTGAGGGTTTCCACCCAGGTTTCTAACATAACTGAAAAAGGCCTTGTGGTTATCTTTAGTGTCCTTGGCGATTTTTCTCTCAAAGTTGGCCTTGGATGTTTTTATGAGAGAACGTAGCTTTTTACTAGTGCTGATCAGAGATGCCTTCCCTTTATGGGATTTTGCTCTGTCTTGCAGTAGCTTCCTTCTTTTGTTATACGGTTTGTTTATGGCTGGGGTCCACCAGACAGGATGCTTTCCCTTGGCGGAGAGGGTCTTGGTTTTATTTGGGATTGCATGATCCATGCATTCTTGGAGATGTCCATAGAAAGCATTTGTGAAGGATTCAGCATTGTGGGTTGTGGTTTCCAGTGGCTCAGTGGGCTTAAAGGATACCATCTCATTCTTAAGAAGTGTAAAGTCGGCTTTTGAGAAGTTTTTCACTTTAGTCTTTTGTGCTGGGGGTGGAGGTGGGATATGTATATCCAGGGTGATTAGTTTGTGGTCAGATATCACTAGTGAAGGGTATACTTCCGATGTGGAGCATTTTGTCCCCATGTTAGTGATGATCAGGTCCAGTATTTTATCTCCCCTTGTGGGAGAGGTGACTAGCTGTTCCATTGCATTTGAGTTTATGAATTCCAGGAACCTTTGGGCTAGGGTGTTAGGGTTAGAATAGTGCACCCAGTCTATGTTAGGGTAGTTGAATTCTCCCAATATGATGGTATTTGGTGAGACATTCATATCCTCCAATGTCTTCAGGAAGGCTGAATGAGGTTCTTGAGATTGGGAGGGTGGTCTGTAACATGCAACCAGTTGTATAGCAGTTTTGCCTACGGTGAGTTGCACCTGGATGGTCACCATATGTTTTTTGTCGGTCTAGCTGTAGTCACCAGTGTATGACATGCTCTGCAGAATCGACCCTGAACAACCTTACCATAGCACAGAACACCAGTGCAACATACCACCATAGTATACATTATTCATTTTTCCAACACATTTTTCCCTTGGGATATGGTCCCCATTACCAAATGTGGGAAACCTATATCAGTCCCTTAATTACTAAATGCCCTTCCTCTGTGCCTTTACCAACTCAGTCATTTTGTTTTCTGGTGGTCTGATGAGGTGGTATTGCAGGCTGGTTGTTAAGTTCTATCTTAAGCCATCAGATGTTTGTAGAATAAAGCTGACTCCATCTTATGCTGATATTGCATCAAGGTAATTGATGCTTTCGTCAGAATTATGTGATGGTACATAGGCCAGGTTAACAGTGGCTCCCACTATTAGTATGAGGACTGGGGTACAATCCCTAGAGCTATTCAGATTTAAGTGTGATTGGGGGAAACATATGCTAAATCTGAAACACTGGTATCTTGCAGAATTCCATTTTTTTTTTGGGGGGGTGATCTCAGATTTAGTACATAAATTAGTGGAGGTGCGGGAATGCAGCTCCCCACATATGAGAATTTAGAGTAATTGTTGTTAGTGCATAACAGTTACTTTTGTAGTTGCACTTGTCAGGAATTGCACACTGTTGGATCTGAACCCTCCAAAAGGGCACAGTTGAACAGCACTGATACTTTAAGATTTTTGCAGATACATTATGTAACTGCTTGCATGCAGCTGGTTGCTTTAACTCACCCAAGCCTAAAACACATTTTTTGCATACTTCAGTTAACACCCCTACTGCCTTATGGTATCCAGAACCTTTTTGCGGTCTGGCTTCTTTAACTAAGTAACTTACCAGATAATTACAGGCATCATTAGGAAGGGAAAAGAACATAACTTTCAACCTCTTAGTGCAACAATTGCGGACAGAGCTAAAACTCACAAGAGGAATAAAGGCCCAAAAAATAGGGACAGGTTTTAAATATTTCTGTTATAAACTTAGACAGTTGATAGAACAACAGCCTTTGTCTTAGCATGCATCTTCTGCAGGATATGAAGCCTGAAAGTCAAATGTATGTCATTATTTATTGACTTTGATCTTCAGTGACTTACTGAAAAAACATAAATTTTACGAGGAACAGATCAGAAATATGAAGCAAAAATGTAGACATTCTGTGAAAATCTGGACAGTTGAGAGCTATGGCAAAGATTAATTAACAAAATGCCACAAAGATTGTTAACTTAGGATATCCTGCAGTAGATAAATTGATCACTGTTTTCCATTTATTATTCATATTGTCATATTTATTTTCATAATTTTATAACTGAGATACCTACATAATATTAAGGGGCATGGTGTGAAATGCCATGGTTTAAGACAGAACAAATCATTGTCACTGTCCATTTATATCACACTCTACTGGTGATACTGCTATGGTTTTACTAGTTATCATGCAAAATAAGCAATACTTCCATATGTACATAATACTTCAAAAAAAAAGCAAATGATTTACAAACTATTGCACTGCATCAGGTGAAACCTTAGATTTTGAAGAAAACTGCTACTGATATTTCCATGGTAACTTGTATCTCTTGAGAGAGATTCAGTGCTCTTTATGTTGCTGATTATATAATCAAGAATACAGGTTCATAGCTTCATAGGTTTATAGGTAAGTACTAGTGTATATGCCCTTCCAGGCCATCTTAAGATGAGCCAACTTCCTTTTTATGTGCTTGAATTAACCTATTCCATTTGGCTTTATATTGGCCTTACCCATCCCATGTTTGTAAATTACATATCATCTCTAATAAGAATAACTGTGATCATACCATAGATAACTTGAGGGGACCAATTCATGGGATAAAGCATTTAGGAGTTGCTTCTGTCCAGTAGTAGTACAAGGCACAGTCATGTGGTAAATTCTTTGTTTCCTATCCATAGATCTAAGTTTTGCTTGAAAAATAGATAGGGAAGAACTTTGTTTTATGTGGATGGGGAGTCTGCTCTACAGTAGCTGTCTCCTCTGTGAAACATACCTGTCCCTCCAAAGTGTTCTGTTGATGTTGCATATGTCTGTAAATATGTACGCACATACAAATATTTGAAGAACAGGCATTAATGCCCTTCTAGCCTGTCAATATACCAAAACAGTCATTCCATAATAAGTGTCCAGACTGTTCTTAAAATATCTAAACTAGTGCTTGCTTTAATGTAGCTTGGTAGTCTGTTCCATGAAACAGCTACTCTGTCAGAGAACCAGGTAGTGCACCTGTCATTCCTACAGAATCGTCTTCATAGGTTGTCTGACGATTCTCTTCTACTTTTTGATAACCCCAAACATTTCCAGAGATATCTGTCTCTAGATACACTATACAACTGAATAACATATCTTCAATATCTATATGACACACTGTATAAGTTAATATATTTTCCTAATATCATAAATTTTCACATCGAAGCGAAGAGTCTGAATGGCCAACTGAAAGCAGCAAAATCTCAGAGCTCCAAAAACTATTAAAATAAACAGCATTTTTTTTTTTCAAAAAAAAATTTCAACAATATATAGATAAACAACTAAACTATATAAATAGAAATTTTGGTGGATTTTTATAGATATTTTCCTGTCAGAAAACCTGGAGTTTATTTCAGCTTTTGGAAATGAGCAACTCAAGGAATTCTCACCCTGATGCAGTTTTAAAGAAAGATCTACAACTAATTACAATGACTTTATAAGAACTGTACTTACAGATGGATGACTTTGAAGAAAACTTGGAAAATCTTAAAATGAACTGTCAAAAACAGAATGATGCTTTCAAACAATTGCTACAACATCGGACCAAAATAACAAACACAGAAACTTCTTTACATGACATTGAAGGAAGGCTTAAGGAAGAAGAAACTTCAAAAGAGTTTCTTCTTAAAATATTTCGCTACTTAAAAAAGTGGATGACCTAGAAAATAGAGAAAGGAGAGGTAACATCAGGATCTTTGGACTACCTGAAAATACTGAAGGTGAGGACATTATCTCATCGGATTCAAGAATTCTTATACCTAAATAAGGTTTCTCTTATGGTATTGAAAAGGTGCATTGAGCTCTAGAGAAAACTGCTTCTGCTTCAACAAATACTCCTTCCAGATCAATAGTCATAACATTTTTATCATATCTGGACAAAGAATTAGTTTTAAAAACTGCATGGAGGAAATCACCCCAAAAATACAATCAGAACCTGATAAGGTTTGACAATGATTAATCCACCAGAGTAACACAGCAAAGGAAAAAGGTTTGGTCAATAATAAAATTGGTTAAACAAAATAATATTAAAGTACAACTTGTCTTTCCTTCCACATTAAAAATCTTTTATGCTAAGGAAATAAGAACTTTTAATGGGCAGGATTCAGGAAGACTTACACTGAGTTTGAGTAGTGTAAGCCTCCATGTAAGCCTCCCGATCCATGAGCAGCCCAAACCTCCTTGTAAGAGACAGCTAACACGTCTCTTACACGGACTGGGCGTGGAAATGCTCAATACCTCATTTGCAGCTCAGAGATATGCAAATGAGGTATTTGAGTGATCCAAGAAGCCTAAACCAGTCCGTGTAATGGACGTGTTAGCTGCAGAAATGTACTCAGCTGACAACTGAGTACATTTCTGCAAAATTGACAATGGAGCTATGTCAGCTCCAAATAAAGGGTGCATATGTTTCATTTAGCATGCCAATGGCCAAATATGTGGCCATTGGCATGAAAAAGTGTTGCAAAAGTATTTTAAATAACTTTTTTTTTTTTGTGGGATTTTGATGTTTAACTGCAGCGCACACCCGCACAAACGGGGTGCGCTGCCTAAAACTGAAAACCGAAGCTTATAAGCCCACAATTGTGGGATTTATGTATTACATGGAATGTCAATGGAGGGACTAGCAGACCAAAAACAATATGGCCTCCGTGTAGTGGTTGTCAAGGGGGGGAAGCTCCGTGTAAGACATGTAACTAAGCATTACTAGGCAATCCTATGTAAATGAGGGTTACAATACTGAATCACACTGCCACATAGGTAATGAGCACTTTCTGAGTAGTGTAAGAGTTACAGAAGGGGGAGGAACAGAGTAAGAGGTAGGTGACATCAAGGGGGGGTAATGATAGAAATAAATGTATCAGATTGGAGGGCAATGTAAGGTGACAGATGACAGACAGACATCAGGGAGAAAGGTGTGTCCCAACAGAACACTAGGAAAGTCAAGAAATAGAGGGTGCACACTATCCCTACACTCAAACTTTCTTGATATACGTGCATGCGCGCGTGTGCGCGCGTGTAAGGCAGGTTCAACATGTGGGAGCGTGTTGCAAACCGTTTACAACAGTTTGCGTGGGCGTGCACGTGTGTAAGGCTGTATGCGCGCATTTTAACATGAATCAGCTAAGTTCACACCGTGTAAGGATGTGTGCGAGCGTGTAACACCGTGTAAGGATGTGTGCGCGCGTTTAAGTAACTGTGAGCGTGCTTAAGCTGGTGTGCACATTGCCCCCCCTGAGGAAACAGAGAGGAAACAGGAAACAACCAGAATACAAGGAAGCTGCCAGAGGATACTGCTGGAGTTAATTGGTGGAAACAATTGGAAGCAGGCAATTACACAGGCAGACTAGAAGTCCAACCCAGCACTTAAAACACTGCAAACAGCAGTGCAGGGTGTTTCTCACAAGAGATACTGCTAGAAAGTAAGCTATCAGAATTGAAAACTGAAAAAAGCTGAACTCAGAGCAGAAATGCTAGGGGCTGCCATAGCTGTTATAATTAGGCATAGGTGAATTGCTGAGGGTGGTGACAATGCAGATGCTGACAGACAACCCAGAGTGAGGAGAAGGAGAAGAGTATACAGGCCCAGGGTCACCTACCATGGGTTACATAAGCTGGAGATAGTAGAGCGCTACAGAGTGGACAGAGACCTTCCACAGCAAATTGTTGAGCTGTGCAGATCACGCCTCACACACAGAACCAACAGAGGGGAACCCATCCCAGTGGAAACCAAGGTATGTGTTGGCCTAAGAATAATAGCAACAGGTACCTTCCAGAGACCAACTGGTGATATGATGGGGATATCACAGGCATCAGCCTCCAGGGTACTGCACCAGTTCCTGGATGCCATGTCAGCACATGTCGGTGATCATGTATATTTCCCCAATGCCCGTGAGGTATTGGCCAGCAATATGCATCACTTCCAGCAAATAGCTGGATACCCTGAGGTACTGGGTGCAATAGACTGCACACACATACGCATCAAAGCACCAGCCGGTGAGCGGGGTAGAGCCTACATTAACCGCAAGGGATTCCCCTCCATCAACTGCCAGGTCATGTGTGATGCCCAGGGCATAATAATGAATGTGTGTGCTGGCTGCCCTGGGAGCTACCATGATTCCCACATCTGGCATCTGGCGCAGCTGTACCAATCATTTGCCAGTGGGGACTTCCCACACGGACACCTAGTGGGGGATGCAGGTTATGCACTTGAGCCGTGGCTGATGACACCCATCAGAAATGCACACACACCTGAACAGGAACGCCATAATGAGGCACACGCACAAACACGTAATGTCATAGAGCATGTGTTTGGGCTGCTCAAGTCACAGTTCCGGTGTCTGGACACATCTGGTGGAGCCTTGCAGTACACACCAACTACATGTACCCAAATGATCATGATATGTGCTATGCTACATAATATGATCCTGCGGAAACAGCTGCAGCAGGACCCGCATAGGGCTGGGCCAAACATACCCCCACCATTGCCAAGGCCACCATGGGCAGAGGGTGACTCAGAGGAGGAACAACCTGACCTTGCCCCAGTAGGCAGAAGGAGGCATGCCCAGTATGCCCTGGCCTTGGCAAAGAGGCAACGCATAGCACATACACTTGGTCAGTAGGAACACTGGGACTGATACCCACTCTGACTCACTCATATAGTAACAGAGATGCCTAACATGACACAACCTGCTTCCAAACATGTACAGGGAGTGTAGTATGTGCATCCGACAGAGGCAGCCCTGCAGCACCACCTGAGGCATGAATGCCATGTGTAAGTAATGTAACACCATGTACCATATGCACACCTGAGGACCCTGACTAACATCCACCCTCACCAATCATAAACCACAAAAACACAAACCCACCTTCATAGGTACCACAAGGGATAGGAACCTAGATGTAATGCTACCCAATGCCAGAAGTATAAACAGCAAGATGCGTGCAGTGTAAACACACACAGTATAGGGAATGTAGATATCAGTGCTGTAATAGAAAACTGGGTCAAAGCCCACATCAGCACCCTAACACTACCAGGTCACACCTCATACAGTGATGTACATGTGCAAAAACATGGAACAAGCTACAAAACGAGGGTGACTAGCAATAAATGTCATGGATAACCACACCCCCATGTTGGTACCACAATAAGAAGCAACATGGATTAGCCATGGTCAAATACCAATTGCTAAAACTGCCTACTACTATATAGCTTGCTGCAGACCACTGTCCTAATAGCAGGAACTGCACCAGGCCTATGTTCATAGGTCCATAGGTTCATACTAGGCTATCTGCCCTAAGGCATTTATAAGCCTAGCCCAGAATTTTGTGGCTTCCGCCACCCCTTCAGTTTGAAGGATAATATACCCATTATTTTGTTGTGTCTCTGTCAAGCAATGACACTGAGGTTATCCCTGGGGTATACCTGCGATCTCCCATCCATTGGTCAAGATTTCTCTTGAACAAAGCCAGCGAGGTGCTCAGCCCCACATGTACCAGGATGTTGTTCCACAGCATAGGGAGTCTCTGGGTGATGAATCTGTCCCTCCAGCACGCCCTATTAATAACCGTGTTGAGGTTTAAGTCTCTTGCCCTTGTAGTTCTGATGGATTTAGAGGTTTAGAGGTGAAGCATGTTTATTAATTCTGGGTTGGACATGGCCTTGTATGTCAGGCACAGGCCACCTCTGAGCAGATGGTAAGCGACTGAATAGAGCTGGAGTTCCTTCAGTTGGGCAGCATAAGACATATTTTTGAGACCCTTTATCCTTCTGGTGAGGAATGTTTGGGGCCTTTCCAATTGCTGCAGGTGTCGGGTCAGATACATTCCGAATGGGGCATTGTACTCAATCATTGGTCTGATGAGTGATGAGTACAGGGGAACAATGACCTCCCTTGATCTAGATGTGAATCCCTGCATGATCAGGTGGGCAATGTAGAAGGTCTTCCTAACTACTTTGGCTACGTGAGTGTCAAACGAAAGATTACTGTCAACCTGGGTGCCCAGATCCCTGATAACCTCTTCTGTGCTTAGAGGATTGCCACCTATATGGGAACTAGGGGTAACCTTGTTTTTCCCGAAGGGTATGACTATGCATTGTTTAGCGTTTAACTTTAGGCCATGGCTCTGGCACCAGTTATCCGTTTCTATGAGACCCTTCTGAAGGATGTCTGTGTCAGATGGGTTTTCAACTATGGTTCCCAGTTAGCAGTCATCTGCAAACTTTGTCATCTATAATCCTCCTGTGTTTGCTTGTACTTCTGAAAAGTAGATGCCGAACAAAAGTGGGCCCAGGACTGAGCCCTGTGGGACACCACTTGTGACAGGCTTGGAGTGTGATATGGCGCCAGCAACTCTGACCCTGTGGGTTCTGTCACTTAGCCAGTTTGCAACCCATCTTGTGACATATGGGTTTACATTTAAGCTGGTGAGTTTGTCAATGATACCCGAGTGGGGTATTGTATCGAAAGCCTTTGCCAGGTCAAGGTAGGCTGTGTGGACTGCCTTGCCCTTGTCAATGGCCTTGGTGACTGTTTCAAAAAAGTCATCCAAGTTTAAAAGGCATGATCTGTCCTTGACAAAGCCAAACTGGGTTGGATCCAAAGTCTGCAAGTCCCCTATGTCTTCATTTATGAGTTCCATTATGATCCTCTCCATAGCTTTGCAGACCAGGCTTGTCAAGCTGATGGGACGGTAGTTTCCAGGGTCGGTGGAGGCACCTCCTTTGTGAAGTGGGACCACCGTTGCCGTACGCCACTCCTTGGGTAAGTATCCTGAGGTGAGGCTAAGATTAAACAGCTGCCCTAACTGCGGGTTTAATTCCTCATTGAGTTCGTGGAGCACACAACCGGGGACACCATCTGGTCCCATGGATGCTGTGTTTCTCGCCTTGGATAGAGCAGTTCTCACCTGAGCATTTGAGATGTTTGGGGGGCTACAATCCTCTGGTATAGATATCTCTCCCTTTGGGGGGGAAGGGGGGGAATCTGCACTGAACCTGTCAGCCAGTATGTTGGCAATGTCTGTAGGTTCAGTGATTTTTATATCATTTTGAACTAATTCTGAGCATATCTGGGAGTCTCCTCCCAGGTTTCTAACATAGGTAAAAAAGGCCTTATGATTGTCTTTTGAGTCCTTAGCGAGTTTTCTCTCAAAATTTGCCTTGGATGATTTTATGGGAGATCTCAGTTTTTTACTTATAATGAGCAGGGGTGTCTTCCCTTCTACGGCTTTTGCTCTATCTTGTAGTAGCTCCTTCCTTCTGTTGTAGAGCTTGTTTATGGCTGGGGTCCACTAGACTGGACACTTGCCTTTGGTACAAAGAGTCTTTGTTTTGTTTGGGATTGACTGATCCATGCAGTCCTGGAGGTGCTGGTAGAAGGCATTTGTAAGTGATTCAGTGGCTTGGGTAATGGTTTCCGCTGGCTTGGGGGCCTTGAAAGAGACCACACCAGTCTTTAGAAGTGTGAATTCGGCTTTTGAGAAGTTCTTCACTGTGGTCTTTTTTATCTGGGGTGGGGGCGGGATGTGGACTTCCAGTGAGATTAGTTTATGATCTGATCTCACCAATGATGGGTATACTTCTGGTGTTGAACATTGTGACCCCATGTTCGTGATGATGTGATCTAGTATGTTGTCTCCTCTTGTGGGGATGGTGACTAGTTGTTCCATTGCATTTGAGTTTATGAACTCTAGGAACCTTTGGGCTAGAGTGTTGGGGCTTGAGTAGTGATCCCAGTCTATATTTGGATAGTTGAAATCACCCAGTATGATGGTGTTTGGAGATACATTTATCCCCTCCAGTGTTTTCAGGAAAGCTGTGTGAGGTTCCTGAGTTTGAGAGGGTGGCCTGTAACATGCTACAAACTGCAGAGCAGTCTTGCCTATGGTTAATTGCACCTGGATGGTCTCCGATGCATCGTGTGTTGCCACCAACCTTGAGGTGAGGGTGTCCTTGATGAATATGGACACCCACCCTCTTTTCTTGGTTTTGTCCGGATTTTGGGGCCGGAACGCATGATATGAGGTAACACCTGATAGTGCCGGGGTGCTGTCAGGAGCCTTGAACCAGGTTTCAGTCACAGCACAGACATCAATGTTCTCCATACTGAGAAGGGCTTTGAGTGCGTGCATCTTGAGGTTGAGACTTCTGGCATCGAGCAGCATTACCCTTAGTTTATTTCCTTTTTTGTGTTCTAGGGTGGTAGGTTTAGAATCTGAGCCTTGCCTAAAAAAGGCACAATGGGGGTGGAAAGAGCCTTAGCCAAAATCCGGAAGCCCAGGGGTGACAGGTGCAAGCCATCCCTTGCGAATCAGCGTGGCTTGTCCAGCATGTCATCTCAGGCAGACAGACATTGGATCCCCTTTGAATGACACCATAGTTTAAGCCAATTATTACAGCTGATCATCTTGTCTCTGTATTGTGGCATCATTCTTGGTGAAGGTAGGATACTGCTCAAGGTCAGGGTCATACCTGCCTGGGCTACATAATCAGAGAGCTCCTCTATGTCTCTTTTCATGTAGTCTAGGGAGGTACATCTCAGGTCATTCACACCAGCATGGACAATGACTGAGTCATACTTGTACTTGCAGTTGAGTGACCTGAGTGCTTGCATTATGTGGTGGATTCCAGCGCCCGATAGGCAGCTTACTGTGACCTTCTCCTTACTCAATCTGGTGAGCGGGATGTCAGTGTGTCTGACTATGGAGTCACCTATGACGAGTGTGTCTGGCATTGTGTTTGGCCTTAAGGGCTGTGAATGTTTGGCACACTGACTCTGTGGTCTATGTGTTGCATGTGCTGTGCCCTGTGGAGGCAGTTGTTTGGGTGTCTGCTTTGGTGGCCTCTGCTTTTATGGTAGATCTCTGATCAGAGCCTTCGAGTATGTCTTTGTGTGTTTATGTGTATGATTTGAAGTTGTGATAGTGCTATGTGAGACTGGGTTTGTGGTGTGTGTGGTTACCTTCCCCTCCTCTCTGGTCTTGCCAGTCCTATGTTGAGAGAGCTCAGCCTCCAGTTTGGCTATATAGTTGCATCTCTTGCATGTATTTGTGTTTTGTGGGAGAAGGAGAGGGTTGTCTGTGTACATGAGGCAATTGTAACATTGCCTCAATATTCCCAGTTTCACCAGCTGAGCAGGAGAGGACACTAGCAACTGATCCCTTGACATGCTAGAAGGAATAGACAAAAAACTGTTGGAATACAGGAAGATATCAAGCCCCCCAAACCACATTATATTGCTTGACTGACAATACCTACACATGCACCATAGTTTCATAGTTTCATAGTTTACTACTAGGCTATCTGCCCTAGTGCATTTATAAGCATAGCCATAGTGATGTGGCTATTGCCACCCCTTATAGTGGTAATAAGTGTACAGAATAGATTCCGAATATTGTGCCTCTCACTTAGTAGTGACACATTATGACCCCCGTATATAATTGAATAACTTGACTGTGCCTCTGTCTAGTAGTGACACAGGGAGGACCCCTGGGGTAAACCTACAATCTCACATCCAGTTGTCCAGATTTCTCTTGAAGAGAGTCAGTGAGGGACTCTGTCTAACATGAACTGGGATACTCTGCTAGAGTGTGAGAAGCCTCTGAGTTATGACTCTGTCCCTCCAGCATGTCCTATACATGTATGTGCTGAGGTTCAAATCCTCAGCTCCCATGGTTCTGGTGGATTTGGATTGCTTGCAGTGGAGCATGTCCACCAAATCCTGATTGGACATGGTCTTGTATGTCAGGCATAGGTCATCTGTAAGTATGCGGTATGCCACTGAATAAAGCTGGATTTCCTTTAGTCTGGAAGCATATGACGTGTTGTAGACCCCTGATCTTCTTGGTAAGGTACTTTTGGGGTCTCTCCAGCTGTTACAAGTGCTGGGTGAGGTACATACCAAATGGGGCTTTGTATTCAATCATGGGCCTGATAAGGGAGAAGTATAGTGGTACAATGACCTCGTTTGATCTGGATGGAAAACCCTTCATGATAAGGTGGGCAAGATAGAAAGTCTTTCTAACCACTTTGGCAACATGGGTGTCAAACAAGATGTCACTATCTACATGTGTCCCCTGGTGTCTGATTTGTTTTCTGTGCTCAGTGGGTTGCTATCTATGTATTGATTTGTGGGTACTTTGTTCCTCCCAAAGGGGATGACTACACATCAGTTGCATTCAGTTTCAGGCCATGATTCCAGCACCAGCTATCTGTCTTTGTGACGGCATTCTGTAGGATGTGTGTGCCAGCTGATGTATTCACTATGGTGCCTAGGTTGCAGTCATCTGCAAACTTTGTCAGCCACAACCCTCCTATGTTTGCTTTCACATCTGAAAAGTAAATGCCAAATAAGAGGGGTCCTAGGACAGATCCTTGTGAGACACCACTTGTGACTGGCTTTGAATCTGACAAGGCACCTGCAATGTCGACTTTATGGGTTCTGTTTCTTAGCCATTTTGCAAACTATCCTGTGACATATGCTTTTATATTTCAGCTGTTGAGCTTGTCTATGATGCCTGAGTGGGGTATTGTGTCAAAGGCCTTAGCCAAGTGCAGGTAGGCTGTGTGGACCGCGTAGCCCTCATCAATGGCCCTACTGACAGTTTCAAAATAGTCAACTAGGTGCAAAAGGCAGGATCTGCCCTGTACAAAGCTGAACTGGGTGGGATCAAGGGTCTGTAGGTCACCAATGTCTCTGTTTAAGAGCTCCATAATGACTTTTTCCATAGCTTTGCAGACAAGGCTGGTTAAGCTTGTGTGGTGGTAGTTCCCAGGGTCTGTGGAGGCATCTCCTTTGTGGAGTGGGACCACTGTTGCTGCACGCCAGTGTTCAGGTACATATCCTGTAGCAAGGCTAAGGTTAAATAGCATTTGTATATACGGGTTTAGCTCCTTCTGGAGTTCACATAGCACGCAACTGGGGATACCATCAGGTCCCATTGATGCTGTGTTCTTGTCTTTGCTGAGTGCGGCTCTCACATGGACATCTGAGATGACAGTGAGGTTACATACAGCTGTGATAACTATCTTCTTTTGGGGGTGAGGGAGGGGGGAAAATTGCACTGAACCTGTCTGCCAGAATGTTGCCAATATCTGTCAGGTCACTGAAATATATGTTGTTGTGTATCAACTCAGAGCATATCTGAGGGTTCCCACCCAGGTTTCTGACATAACTGAAGAAGGCAGTGTGGTTATCTTTATTGTCTTTGGTGATTTATGTCTCAAAGTTGACCTTGGATGTCTTTATGAGAGAATGTAGCTTTTTACTAGTGCTGATCACAGCTGCCTTCCCTTTAGGAGATGTAGCTCTGTCTTGCATTAGTATCCTTCATCTGTTATACAGTTTGTTTATGGCTGGGGTCCACCAGACAGGCCACTTTCCCTTGGTGGAGAGGGTCTTGTTTTTATTTGTGATTGCATGGTCCATGCTATCTTGGAGATGTCCGTAGAAAGCGTCTGTGAAGGAGTCACCATTGTGTGTTGTGGTTTCCACTGGCCCAGTGGGCTTAACGGATACCATCTCAGTCCGAAGAAGTGTGAAGTCAGCTTTTGAGGTGTTTGTCACTATACTCTTTGTATTATACTAGCACTGACACAAGTGTAGACAATTTCCTAGAATCCATCAAACAAAATGGACATGCAAAACATAACACTTCCACAAGAGGGGTAAGCATACTGGATGTGATAATCAGCAACATGTGTACTGGATGTTAAGATGAGAAGTGTATCCCTCACTGGTAAGACCAGACCATAGAGTAATCACACTGTAGTTACACATCACGACCCCAGTCCCTGGCCAGATTACCACAGTGAAACACATATATAAAGCATAGCTTGCACCCCTACAAACCAATGTGGAATCCATGAAAAGCCCTGTGCAGGTCCAGAATATGGGACACACTGCAGAACATGTTATACAGGCATACCATGAACACAGCCAAGAGTGCTTGGAGTCTGCAATCACAAACAACAAGACACAATGCCATACACCCAGGCATCTGGCATGCTGGACTCCATAAATTACTAAACCATTGAAGAGAATGAGGAAGCTACCACATGATAGATCAAACATGAAAAGTGAAGTAATCAGTGATCACTAGTATGGCAATAAAATGTGTCCACACATACAATCCACTAAGGCCAGGCAAAACAAGTAGAATCTGTGAATCCAGTGGCAATATGACACCTGTCCCAAGTACACAACAACAACAACAACTCACCCCAATAAATACAAATGTATGTGATAGACGCAACCAGGTAGCCAAACCGGAGCCTGAGCACCCCCAAATCAGTACTGTCAAAACTAGTCAGGAGGACAAGGTAACCACATACACCACAAACCCAGTCCAACATAGACCTACAACGACTGTAAACCAAACACATAAACACAAAAACATTCCCAGAGGCCCTAATTACAAACACACAACACCAACACAAGTCTCCAAAGCAGACACCCAATAAAACAACCTCCAGACATAGCACATGTAACACATAGTACACAAAGCTGGTGTGCCAAACAGTCACAGGACAGAAGGAGAAACAACATGCCTGATACAGTTGTAATAGGTGACTCCATAGTGAGACATGCTGCTGTCCCAGGGATGGCTTGCACCTGTTACCCATGAGCATTTGGATATTGCCTAAGGCTTTTGCAACCTACAGAGATCCTTCCATAGGCAAGGCCAAAAAGACCAACCCACCACCATAGAAAATAAAACTGGAAAGAAACAGAAGGGTAATGCTGATCAATGCCAGATGTGTAAACCTCAATATGCATGCTCCTGAGGCCCTCCCCAGTATGGAGAACATTGATGTCTGTCCAGTGATAGAAACCTGCTGCAAGCCTCATGACAGCACACCAGCACTACCAGGTAATACCACATATCATGTGTTATGGCCACAAAACCTGTAACAAAACATAAAAGGAGGGTGAGTATCCATATTCAGCACAGACAGCCATCGTCCAGTTAACTGACAATGCTTATGTCATTGCAGTCCACCCATGTGCAACTAACTGTAGGCAAGACTGCTGTACAGTCTGTAGCATGCTACAGACCACACTCTCACACACAGGAACCCCACCCCACTGTCCTGAAGACAGTGGACAGTATGAATGTACCACCAAATACAAAACAAGGTACACACAAATTACCACATAGGTGGTAAACCATTATGTGTGGAAGGAGTAATCAGGGACCTAGTGACACAAGTGGACAGTCACCTGTTATGTGACAGTCACATCGCCAATTTGTCTAGGAAGACTGTCTATATTGGACACTGTATCATGAAAGGATTCACATCTACATCAACAAAGGTCACTGTGCCCCTATACTGTTCCCCTATCAGACCATATTGTAATACAATGCCTCATTTGGGATGTACATTACCTGGCACCTGCAGCAGTTAGAAAGACCTCAAAGTTACCTCAGCAAGAGTCAGAAAGGGTCTCAAATATATCTCATATGCTGCCTGGCTGTAGACACCACAGCTGAATGCAGTCACATACTGCCTACACAGAGGCATTGTATGTCTGTTGTACAAGTCCATGTCCAACACAGAAGTAATGGACATGCTCCACCCCAGAAAACTCAAAGCCATCAGAGCTGTGTGAGTCAGAGATGTCAACCTTAACACATAATCAAATAGGATGTGCTGAAGGGACAGATACCTAACCCTGAGTCTCTCCACACCCTGGAACAGAATACCACTACATGTTAGGCACAGCCCCTCACTGACACTATTCAACAGAAAGTTAGCAAAATGGATGGATAATTGTAGATGTACACTGGGGGTCTTTACTGTGTCATGTCCAGACAGAGGCACAGCTAAGTAAATCATAAATGGCCATAATATTCACATAGCAAGGGGTGGCAAAATCCACACGCACTGTGGCTAGGCTTACAAATGCCCTAGGGTGGATAGCCTAGTATGAACCTATGAACCTATTATGATACAAATTGTACAGGACACTAAGGATAACCCCAAGGCTGCTGCAACTGATGGTAGTAAGCATGTTGTGAATTCCTGGATATGCTCTGGATCACACAAATATTACAAACAACATACCAAACACACACACGTATTGCCAACATGCATCCTGACAGGTGCAGTGCAAACCCCCCCCATAATGCCAAATATCTTTCCCAGCAGACTGCTGCCTCCCTGACATTATGTCAGCCTTACCACAGGATATGTACCCAAAGAGCAGTGTACAGCAACAGTGGTTGTTCTCAAGAAAGGTGTCGCCTGAATGGATACTAAAAACAACCACCACAGAATCCTGAGCAGCTTGGTCTGCACAGCTATGGAAAGGATCAGCATGTACCGCAGACATAAAGATAATGGGGATCTATTGACACCCGACCCTACCCAGTGTGGGTTTATGAAGTGCAGACCCCAGCCCTAAACATGTGTGACTCAGTTGAAACAGTGATTGAGGTCACTGATGAGGGCAATGTGGTCCACACAGTGTAGCTGGACCTTGCAAAGCCTTCCATACAATACCCTACGTGTTCAATATAGATATGCTCATCAGCTTATATATACACCCCAATGTCACTAGAGGGGTTGCAAACCAGACCAACGACAGAACTGACATGGTCAGACATGCTGCAGCCATGTCAGACTACAAACCACATATAACAGGTATCCCACAAAGCTTGGTCCTGGGACCTTCCCGTCTGGTATATATGCCCCATAGGTACAGGCCAACATGTAAGGACTGTGCCTGAACATGTTTGCAGAGGACTACAAACCGCCTAACATATCTGACACTCCAGCTGACACAAGCATCCCACAAAAGGGCCACATAGAAACAGACAACCGTGCCATAGCCATGTCAGCATGTTAAATGGAGAAAACTGTATAGTCAACCTCTGTGGATATACAGTAAGTGACCACCAATTACCACATAGGTGTTAACCCATTACATACTTAACATGTAATGACAGACCTGGGTACACAAGGTGATAGATATCCTGCATTGGACAAACATGTGGCTGTAGTGTTAACAGAAACAATCCATATACCAACCTAATCATGAAGGTTATGACATCTAGATAAGGGTAGGTCATTGTGGTTCTGCAGTTATCCTTCATCAGTGTTACAAATGACCACAACAGCCCCTGTGGAGTGTACCTCAGCAGACACCTCCATCAACTGTAAAGTCCACAACAGTACCTCACCAGGAGTATCAAAGAGCTTGAACACATGTAATGTGTTGCCTGATTAAACAGAGTGCAACTCCACACACTGCCATGCTGGCCACCCAGACGCAAGCTGTGCCTGATGTAGAAAGCCATGTCCAAGCTGGAATCAATGAACATGCTGCACCTTGTACAATCTGAATGGCAGTGAGCTATGCACATGAGGGACCTGAACCCCAGCACTGACATACATAGGACAAGCTGTACTGCATTATCCATAACACAGAAGCCACCCCCACGCATGAGTAAACTACCAGTACAGGTTATCCATAGAGTCACTCATTGATTCTCCTCAACAGGAATCCTAATGAGTGGATGGGAGATGGTAGGTTTACCCTGGGTATCAATGTTATGTCACAGGTAGACAGAGGCACAGTATACTAAACAAGACATATGTCATGGCAAACTACACTTACAATGTGTCGAAGGACAAACACACTCTCTGACTAGCATTAGAAATGGCCTAGGGCACATCGGTAGTGTTTGCCAATGTACACCTATGTTGTGGAATACACTACTGATGTTGGATGAGGCTGTTGTAAGTAGTTCATATCTGAACATAATGCAACATGGTCAGATAGGTTCATAGGTTCATAGGTTTATACTAGGCTATCTGCCCTAAGGCAGTTATAAGCCTAGCCCAGAGTTTTGTGGCGATATGGAAACAATACTGTGCCCATTAGTTTGTCATGCCTCTGTCCAGCAGTGACACAGAGACGATCCCTGGGGTAAACCTATGATCTCCCATCCACAGGTCAAGATTCCCCTTGAACAGAGCCAGCGAGGTGCTCTGCCTCACATGGACTGGGATTGTATTCCACAGCATAGGGAGTCTCTGAGTGATAAATCTATCCCTCCAATATGTCCTACTTATATCCCTGCTAAGGTTTAAGTCACTTGCCCTAGTGGTTCTGGTGGATTTGGCGGTTTTGAGGTGGAGCATGTCCATTACTTCCTGGTTGGACATGGCCTTGCATGTCAGGCACATGTCACCTCTGAGCAGACGGTATGTGACTGAATAGAGCTGGAGTGTCTTCAATCTGGCAGCATATGACAGATGTTGGAGTCCCTTTATCCTTTGGTGGGGACTTTTGGGGTCTCTGCAATTGCTGCAGATGTCGGGTGAGATACATCCAGAATGGGGCATTGTACTCGATCATTGGTCTGATAAGTGAAGAGTACAGGGGAACAATGACCTCACTAGATCTGGATGTGAATCCCTTCCTGATCAGGTGGGCAATGTAGAAGGTCTTTCTAGCCACGTTAGCAACGTGAGTGTCAGAAGAAAGGCCACTGTCAACCTGGGTCCCCAGGTCCATGATAACCTCCTCTGTGCTTAGAGGATTGCCACCTATATGGTAGCTTGGGGTTACCTTGCTTTTCCCGAAGGGTATGACTATACATGTTTTGGCATTTAACGTCAGGCCATGGCTCTGGCACCAGCTATCAGTTTCCGTGAGTCCCTTCTGAAGGATATCCGTGTCTGATGCACTGTCCACTATGGCGCCCAGTTTGCAGTCATCTGCAAACTTTGTCAGCCAAAGTCCTCCCATGTTGGCCTGTACTTCTGAGAAGTAGATGACAAACAATAGGGGGCCAAGGACTGAGCCCTGTGGGACACCACTTGTGACCAGCTTGGAGTCTGACATAGCGCCAGCAACTCTAACCCTGTGGGTCCTGTCCTTAAGCCAGTTTGCAACCCATCTTGTGACATATGGGTTTACATTTAGGTTGGTAGGTTTTTATTGTGTTGAAAGCCTTTGCAAGGTCAAGGTAGGCTGTATGGACTGCCCTTCCCTCATCAATGGCCTTAGTGACTGTTTTGAAGAAGTCGACCAAGTTCAAAAGGCATGATCTGCCCTTGACCAAGCCAAACTGGGACGGGTCCAATGTCTGCATGTCCCCTATATCTTTGTTTATGAGCTCCATTATGATCCTCTCCATAGCTTTGCAGACTAGACTTGTTAAGCGTATGGGGTGGTAATTACCAGGGTCCATAGAGGCACCGCCTTTGTGCAGATGTGCACAACTGGACCCTAACCAGGCTGTTGTGCACACTATGGAAATGTAAAGCAGTGATAGGACTAAAGCCCAGGATACTGTCCACCACAGTGAAAGTACTGAACCACTACACTATACAGTACTACAGTGTTAGGTCAGTATGAACGGATGTTGACAATTGTATGCAAGGTATCCCATGCAAAACCTGCAGGCACAGTATAATCCCTGTTGTGTTCACACAAAAAGCATTTGGACAGTAACTACACAACATGGCACAGAACACACAACCATAAACTGGAGATATTTGTTGAAGGTCACACTCATCCACAAATGTGATGGGCTGCAGAGTTCAACATATGGAAAGCTCACACTGGGCATGCTCACACACTTTGATAAATGAGACATCTTTCACACAACATGCCATGGGAAGGCTGAACTGGGCATGCTCACACACTTAGTCCAAATGTTCCACTTAGCAACTGTGAAAACACACCAGAGGATGCTCATTCCCATTTCTAAACACTGATGATGTCAGCACCCTATAAGTATATCAGGAGAAAAGAAATCTCCCAATAATCTGAATAGCGCATTTTGCTAATGCGTCCGTCTCTAGTGTCATAACATAGTTAGGTAGGGGTTTGAATCCAACAAGTGGCAAGTGTGTGTGAAGGGGTAAGTGTGTGTGTATGAAAGGCACTTCCCTTTTGGCAACTGTGAAAACACACCACAGGATGCTCATTCCCCTTTCTAAACACTGATGATGTCAGCACCCTATAAGTATATCAGGGGAAAAAAAATCTCCCAGTAATGCGAATAGCGTGCTCTGCTAATGCGTCCGTCTCTAGTGTCATAACATAGTTAGGTAGGGGTTTGAATCCAGTAAGTGTGTATGAAAGGAACATCCCTTTTGGCAACTGTGAAAACACACCACAGGATGCTCATTCCCCTTTCTAAACACCGATGATGTCAGCACCCTATAAGTATATCAGGGGAAAAAAAATCTCCCAGTAATGCAAATAGCGTGCTCTGCTAATGCATCCATCTCTAGTGTCATAACATAGTTAGGTAGGGGTTTGAATCCAGCAAGTGTGTGTGAAGGGGGGTAAGTGTGTATGAAAGGAACATCCCTTTTGGCAACTGTGAAAACACACCACAGGATGCCCATTCCCCTTTCTAAACACCGATGATGTCAGCACCCTATAAGTATATCAGGGGAAAAAAATCTCCCAGTAATGCGAATAGCATGCTCTGCTAATGCATCCGTCTCTAGTGTCATAACATAGTTAGGTAGGGGTTTGAATCCAGCAAGTGTGTGTGAAGGGGTGTAAGTGTGTATGAAAGGAACATCCCTTTTGGCAACTGTGAAAACACACCACAGGATGCCCATTCCCCTTTCTAAACACCGATGATGTCAGCACACTATAAGTATATCGGGAAAAAGAATCTCCCAGTAATGCGAATAGCATGCTCTGCTAATGCGTCTGTCTCTAGTGTCATAACATAGTTAGGTAGGGGTTTGAATCCAGCAAGTGTGTGTGAAGGGGGTTAAGTGTGTATGAAAGAAACATCCCTTTTGGCAACTGGGAAAACACACTACAGGATGCACATACCCCTTTCTAAACAATATCACAATTATTTATGGCTTTTGATTCCAGACATGTCACGTGTGTTTTGCCCACACAGAATGCCCATGTGTGCGGGTTGTTTCTCACAATAATGCATGACATCGATTAAACCAGTTATGGCAATGCACACATGATGTATGTGTGTGCCAAATACACATATGTACCTGTGACCTTCAATAGTTACCATGTGTGATGCCTGCCACATGTGAATACATGGTATTTGCACAGGGTAACATTATGACTGTGGTCTTCTGTGCAGGTGCTGCATGTGGGATGTGTATATACAGTGTGAGATGTAGATGCTATCAACCTAGTAGTGAGGGATACACACCTGGTCTGGGGCATATAGTCTACATGTTGTTGATGAACAGGTGCTGCATGTTTTCACCTGTTGTGGGAGTGGTAAGACGTTGTTCCATAGCAATGCAGTGACTGCATGCTAAGAACCGTTCAGCTAGGGTGTTGTAGCTACAGTAATTCATTAGCATTCAGTAATATGTCAGCATTCCTGGTGAGGGTCTGATGCCAACCAAGGTCAGGGTTCTACCAGCCTGTGTCACTTGCTCAGTGAGCCCTTCCATGTTCCCTATCATGTATCCCAGTGAGGGACATCACACATCAGCTGTAGTGGCATGGACAATGACTGAGTCATATGTGTCCATGCATCTGACTGACCTGTATGCTTGTGTTATGTGGTGGACCATAGTGCCCCATGAGCATATCACTGTGACCTTCACCTTGTCCAGCCTGGTGAGCATGACCTCACTGTACTGGACAATAAAAGTACCTAACACAACCGCAGCAGTAGTGTTGTAGTACAGACTGTGCTTGTTTGGCACACAGGATTTGTGTGCTATGTGTTATGCGTGCTGTGTTCAGGCCTAACGTATGCCTGTGTGCCAGCTGCAGAGGTGTCTGCCACTCAGGCAGGATGCTATCCTTAGGCTCCACGAATGGCCTGGTGTGTTTCCGTGCTTGTATTGCTGTCAGTGTAGGTCCACATCAGACTGGTATTGCAGTCACTGTAGTATTTCATGCCACCTGACAGGTTATGCCAGTACTGGGTTCAGAGTGCTTAGTCCACAGTTTGGCCATGTGTTTCCATCTCATACATGTGTTGTACATCCATGGGTAGGGGATAGGGTTGACTGTGTACATGTGGCAGCTGTGACATTACTACATGACTCACATATTCCACAACTGTACCATAGAGGTGACTGACAACTGACCTTTGCACATGCTACCATAGTATTGAGATTGCATTGGTGATTAACAGCACATAGGGCCAATGGTGAACAAGATACATAGGTCCATAGGTTCATACAAGGATATCTGCCCTAGGGCATTTATACACCTAGCCAGAATGTGTGTGGCTTTCACCATGCATTGTAAATCTATCTTGCTATGCCCTTTTCCAAGGTTAGTATACTGTGCCTCTGTCTAACAGTGACACATAAGTGATACCCAGGGTAAACCTACAATGTCACATCCAGTCATTAATATCCCTCTGGAAGATAGTCACTGAGTGACTCTGCCTATCCTCTATTGGGATAATATTCCAGAATGAAGGGAGCCTCTGAGTTATGAATGTGTCCCTCCAGCATGTCCTATGTATATCACTCCTGAGGTTCAAGTCTTTCCAGCGTGTAGCCTGATGGGATCTGGATATTCTGAGGTGCAGCATGGCCATTAAGCCAGGGTTTGACATGGCTTCATATGTCAGGCACAGATTGCCTATGAAGAGGCAGTATGCCACTGAGTAGAGCTGCTGTTTCTTTAACCAGTCAGTATGTGGCATCTGTTTGAGCCCTTTGATCCTCTTGTTGAGGTACGTATGTGGTCTTTCCAGTTGCTGCAGGTGTCTGGTAAGGTGCATGCCGACAGGGGCATTGTAGTCAATTATGGGCATGATGAGGGATGAGTAAAGAGGCACAATGTCCTCCCCTGATCTACATGTGAATCCCTTCATGATGATGTGGCCCATATAAAATGTTTTCCTAACCACTTTGGCCATGTTGTTGTCAAATGAGAGAATGCTATCAACCTGTGTACCCCAAGGTCCATAATTCCTTCGTCTGCACTTAATGGATTAACACATATGTGGTACTTTGTGGTCACTTTGTTTTTGACAAAGGGGATGACTATACACTTTTTGGCATTCAGCTTGAGGCCATGGCTGTGGCACAAGTCGTGTGTTTCCAAGAGGCCCTTTTGGAGGATGCATGTGTTAGCTGGAGAGTTGATTATGGCGTCTGGTTTGCAGTCATCTGCGACTTGCTCAGCCACAGTACTTCCATGTTGGCCTGTACCTCTGATAAATATATACTGAACATGACAGATCCCAGGGCTGAGCCTTGTGGGACACCACTTGTAACTGGTTTTGAGGCTGACATGGCTCCAGCAATTCTAACCATGTGTGTTCTGCCCTTGAGCCACTGTGCAATATCTGTAGTGACATAGGGGTTAATATGTACACTGGTGAGCTTCCCTAGAATGCACAAGTGGGGTATTGTATCAAAGGCTTATGCAAGGTCCAGGTAGGCTGTGTAGACCACCTTCCCCTTGACAGTGGCCTTGGTGACTGTTTCAAAGAAATCAAACAGGTTTGAGAGGCAGGATCTGCCATTAACAAAGCCAAACTGTGTATGGTGACATGTCTGTAGGTCCCCAATATCTATATTTATGAGGTTCATGATGATCCTTGCCATAGCTTTGCAGACCAAGCTATTCAGACGTATGGGGTGAATAGTGTCCAGGATCCGTTAAGGCACCACCTGAATGTAGAGGGACCACTGTTGCTGTATGCCACTCTTTGGCCACATATTGTGTAGTAAGGCTGGGATTGAACAGTAGTGTTATGTCTGGGTGTAGCTCTTCTTGGGGTTCATGTAGGACACAGCCTGGGACACTGTCTGGTCCCATTGATGCAGTGTTTATTGCTTTGGAGAGGGCAGCTCTTACCTGAGCATCTGAGATGTCAGGGGGGCAGCACTCTGCTGGGAGAAATATTTGCCCTTTTGGTGTGGAGGGGGGGAGAAGGTAGCAGTGAACCTGTCCACTAGGATGATGGCAATGTCTGTGTGTTTGGTATTTCGTGTGACATCTTGGACTACCTCTGAGCATATCTGGGTATTACCACCCAGGTTCCTAACATAACTACAGAAAGCCTTGTGATTATCCTCAGTGTCTTGTGGAATCTTCTCTCAAAGATGGCCTTAGACAATCTTATGAGTGCCTGTAGTTGTCTTCTAATACTCATCAGTGATGCCTTCACATTTTGGGAGTTTGTTGTATCATGTAGTAGCTTCATCCTTCTATTGTATAGTTTGTTTATGGCTGGTGTCCAGCACACAGGACGTCTGCCTTTGGAGGATTGGGTCTTGCTTTTATTTGGGATTGCATGATCCATGCATTCCTGAAGGTGTCCATAGAATGCCTTTATACAGGTATCTGCAGTCTGGTCCATATTTTCAACAGGCCTGGGGGCTTTGAAGGTTTCCACATCATTTATGAGGAGTGTGAACATGCTTGACATGAGTTGTTGACTGTATTCTTCTGTGCAGGGGTGGCCTTGGGATGTGAATATCCAGTGAGATTAGTTTATGGTCTGATCTTACCAGTGAGGGATACACTTCTGGTCTGGAGCATAGAGTCCCCATGTTGGTGATGATCAGGTTCAGTATGTTTTCCCCTCTTGTGTGAGTGGTAACAAGTTGTTCCATAGCATATTGGTATATAAATTCCAGTAATCTGTGGGCTAGGGTGTTGGAGCTACAGTCATGCTCCCAGTCTATGTTTGGGTAGTTTAACCCACCCAATATAATGGTGTATGGACAGACCTACATATTTCCAACTGTTTTCAGGAAGGCCAAGTTCGGTTTTTGTGTTTGTGAGGGTGGTCTGTAGCAGGCTATACTATACCATATATGTATGTATATATATATATATATATATATATATATATATATATATATATATATATATATATATATATATATATATATATATATATGTGTACTATACTATACTGATATCAGTACACCCTCACTCCCCACTGGACCTTGTTTCCAATTATTACGGCATTCACAATAGTATTCTGGCATGTCCAAAGGTCAGTTGTCAATCTCCTCTCCAGTCCAGCTGGTAAGTGTGGTAATCCAGAGGCAATGTTATAACAGCCGCATGTACACAGACAACCCCCTCCTCCTAACAACAAATTCAAACACATGTGAGTGATGCAACCATATACCAAACTGGAGGCTAGGCTCTCTCTACTCAATACTGCCATAACCAGTCAGGTGGAGAAGTAAACCACACTCACTACAATTCCAGTCTCACATAGACCTACCACAACTGCAAAACAAACACATAATCACACAAAAACATACTTGGAGGCTCAGAATAAAGATCTGCCTAAGCAGCAGAGACCTCCAAAGCAGACACCCAAGCAACCACTACCACAAAAACAAACACGTGCAACACATATCTCACAAAGCCAATGTGCTGAACACTCACAGCCCTTAACAGTAAACAACACACCTCATACACTTGTAATAGGTGCCTCTATCATCAGGCACACTGACATCATGTTCACCAGGCTTAACGAGGAGAGGGTCACAGTGTGCAGCCTGTCGGGCACTATGACCCGCCACATAACACAAACACTCAAGTAACTCCAAGGCAAGTACAAGTATGACTCACTCAATGTCCATGCTGGTGTGAATGACCTGACACATACCTCCCTGGACTACATGACATGAGACAGAAAGGAGCTCTCTGAGCATGTAGCCCAAGACAGTATGACCCTGACCTTGAGTAGCATCTTACCCTCACCAAGAATGATGCCACAATATCAAGGCAAGATGATCACTTTCAACAATTGACTGAAGTACTGGTGTCATTCACAGGTGAGCCAATGCCTGTCATCTTGGGGTGATATGCTGTACAAGCCACGATGCTTTGCTAGGGACAGCTTGCACCTGTCACCCCTGGGCTTTTGGATTTTGGCAGAGGCTCTTGCTACACCCATAGTGCCTTTATTAGGCAAGGCTCATAAGGCAAACCCACATCCATACATATCACAAAGGATGAGGAACTAAGAGTAATGCTACTCAACACCAGAAGTCTAGACCTCAAGATACACGCACTCAAAACTCTACTTAGCATTATGGTCATCGATATCTGTGTAGTAACAGAAACCTGTTTCAGGTTTCCCAGGAGTACACCAGCACTACCAAGTTATACCTGTTACCATTCTTGTCGGCCCCAACACCTGGACCAAACAACAAAAGGATGGGGAGTATCAATATTCATCGAAGATTCCCACACCTCCACATTAGTGGCAAAGTACCACATAGGTGTTAAGCCATTGAGTACAGAAGACATAATTGGGGACCTGGGGAACAAACTGGATAGCAATCTGTCATTTGTCAACCACGTGGCCAAAGTGGATTGAAAGACATGTTATATAGCCCAGCTAATCATGAAGGGATTCACATGTACGGCAGGGGAGGTCATTGTGCCTCTTTACTCATCCATCATCAGGCCTATAATTGAGTACAATGCCCCTTTTGGGATGTACCTAACCAGACACCTACAGCAACTGGAAAACCCCAACAGTACCTCATCAAGAGGATCAAAGGGCTCAAACAGATGCCATATGCTGCCCAGTTAAAGAAAATCCAGCTGGACTCAGTGGCATACTGCCTGTTCAGAGGCAATCTGTGCCTGCCATATACAGCCATGTCCAACCCAGAAGTAATGGACATGCTGCACCTCAGGAAATCAAACTCCCATACAGCCACACGCTCAGGAGACCTGAACCTTAGCACTGACATAAATAGGACATGCTGGAGGACATATTCCTAACCCAGAGGCTCCCTTCACTCTGTAATGAACTCACAGTACAGGTTAGGCAGAGTCCCTCATTGACTCTCTTCCATAGGAATCTGGATGAGTGGATGGAGATCATAGTTGTACCCGGGTATCACTTCTATGTCACTGTTAGACAGAGGCACAGTATACTAACCTTGGAAAAGGGCATAGCAGCATAAATTTGAATTGGGTGGCAAAGACAAACACATTCTACTAGGCTTATCAATGCCCTAGGGCAAATAGCCTAGTATGAACCTATGAACCTATGTGTACTGCTATAGTACTTCTGCCATATGTTGCATGTGTGTGTGTTGTGGGGGATGCACAGGTAATGGCCAAATATTTCTGCACAGGCAACACATCTGAAACACTCTGGGTGTTCATCCCTACATACTGTATGTGTGTTGCCATCCAACCCTGTGATGTGGACACACATTACTCAGCCTGGATATACATATCCCAACAACACCACAAGCACAGTACACTACCTTGCTATGTATGCATGTAATTACACAGTTATTCACTAGTTAGGACTGTGATGCTATCCATGCAGCCCACTGGGCCAGTGGAAGCCACAACACACACTGCTGGCCTTTGCAAAAGCTTACCACAGACATCCCACATAGTGCATGTAATGTGCACACACATATCTAACCCAGACCGCATGCACACCACTTATTTATCCTGTCCAGTGGACTACAGATACAGGCACATTGTATAACAATAGCAGGAGGCTACTGCAGCACAGGGCAGATTCACATGAAGGCAAGGCATCTGTGGTCAGCAGTGGTAAGATGCTTCACATTCACCAAATGCACAGATATTGGCAACATTGTTGCAGACAGTTTAGGTGCAGGTATCCCCCCCCCATTCTCCTACACAAGTGGAATTAGTTATCACAGATGACTGTAACCTCCCTATCATCTCACATATCCGGGTGAGGGCCACCCTCAACATTGCAGAACACACAGCATCACTGTTACAAAATGGTATCCCTGGATGAGTGATACATTCATCCCTAGAGGACATAGCACCACATTACAGACTGATATTAAACCCTGGCCATACTACAGGATATGTACCTGAACAGTGCCATACATACACAGTGGTCCCACACCAATGAGGAGGAACCTCTACTGACCCTGGGAACTACTGCATCATATGCATAACTGGCCTTGTGTTCTAAGCTATGGAAGTTTTAAGTATGGATGACATGTACAGCAATATTAAATATGTATATATATCAGGACTATGTACACACAACCTATCTCATGGACATACCTATAGATAGTGAACTATGATACATTTGGAGGTTTCACAGTAAACACAGTATTAACCTGCTACTTTGCATTACCTGTGTTTGTGTCAGCTGTTGCTGTGTCAGTGGTGCTACTTGCTGTTTGCTGCTGCTGCTGCTGGTTTTGTTGCTGGCTGTCTTTATTTCTTTTTTTTTTTCTATCTCTGTCTCTCTCTCTCTTTCTCTGTCAGTTTTGTGCAATGAATGTATTGCATGTGTAGAGTGTGAGTACTGGATGCTTTTGTAGGTATCTGCATAGGTCCATGTGATGGCCTCTGCACCAATTGTAAGGCAGCATTTGCTAATTGCATGCAGCCAGTGCTGTACTGATTGCATGTCTCACTGTGATTTCAGGACAGTGCTATAAAAGGGTATGTGAGATAGGTGTTGCCCTTTCAGACTGTAAGGGCCTGGACCATGCTGGTATGCTGTCAACAGTGTTCTGTGAGTGTGAAGGTTAGTACGTCTCTCATGCTTCATGCTGTGTTGTAAATTCAGGTTGCTGCATTTCTCTCACCTGTTCCCTGTAGTGAGTGTGTATGCATACTGACACCTACAACTATATTTCATATGTATTGGTATATATATATATATATATATATATATATATATATATATATATATATATATATATATATATATATATATATATATATATATATATATATATATATATATATGTGTGTGTACATATACATACTTTCATATATGTACATTAGCTGACATTATTGGGTACAAGCTAACAATTAGCAGGGCTGTTTCTGTTAACACTAAACTAGTATGGGGATCCAGTAATTGGGACAGTAAAAGTCTGCCTGACATGCTTTGGGTAGTACACATCCTATATTGCCTTTATTTTCATTCCTACTATTACATGTTCTACGTATTTTAGCACTATATTCCTGTAGGAGAGTCATGGCTTACTGGTAGGTCGTACAGACTAGTGTTACAATGGTCTTGTGGTAGGGCCTACTAGTATGCTTATATTTTGCTTTCAAATTGAGCAAAGTGCCTATCAATCAAAGTGCTGGAGGCACCTTTAAGCAGTTAAAGGGGTTAGTAGGTCTTACAGGAGTCAGGCTGTGTTGCAGATTCTGGTTGCTGCATTTATCTTCACTGTTTCCTGTAGTGAGTGTGTATGAATACTGACACCTACCACTATATTTCATATGTATTAATATATATATATATATATATATATATATATATATATATATATATATATATATATGTGTGTATGTGTACATATACATACCTTCATATATGTACATTATCTTACATTATTATGTACAAGCTGACAATTAGCAGGGCTGTTTCTGTGAACACTAAACTAGTATGGGACTCCAGTAATTCAGGCATTAAAAATCTACCTGACATGCTTTGGGTAGTACACATCCTATATTGCCTTTATATTGATTCCTACTATTACATGTTATATTTATTTTAGCACTATGCTCTTGTCTGAGAGTCATGGCTTAGTGGTAGGTCATACAGACTAGTGTTACCAAGGTCCTGGGTTCGAGACTGACAGTAGGAATTTATTTTTCTTTCAAACTGAGTATAGGACCTGTCAATCAAAGTGCTGAAGGCACCTTTACGCAGTTAAAAGGGTTATTAAGTCTCACAGGAGTCAGGCTGTGTTGTAGATTGTGGTTGCTGCATTTATTTTCACTGTTTCCTGTAGTGAGTGTGTGTGAATACTGACACCTACCACTATATTTCATATGTATTAATATATATATATATATATATATATATATATATATATATATATATATGTGTGTGTGTGTGTACATATGATACTTTCATATATGTACATTACCTTACATTATTATGTACAAGCTAACAATTAGCAGGGCTGTTTCTGTGAACACTAAACTAGTATGGGAATCCAGTAATTCAGGCATTAAAAATCTACCTGACATGCTTTGGGTAGTACACATCCTATATTGCCTTTATATTGATTCCTACTATTACATGTTACATTTATTTTAGCACTATGTTCTTGTATGAGAGTCATGGCTTAGTGTTACTAAGGTCCTGGGTTTGAGACTGACAGTGGGTTTTTATTTTTCTTTCGAAATGAGTACAGGACCTGTCAATCAAAAGTGCCAAAGGCACTTTTAAGCACTTAAAACCAGGTCTGCGCTCGTTTGCTTGAGCTCACGCATGCTTGCACTGGCGGTGAGCTCCGCGCACACACCAGCTTATTTTCTTTGAAAGAAAAGAAAAAGGGGTGACAGGAAAGTGGTGAAAAAGGGGTCACAAAGAGGGTAAGACAGTAGGGAAACAAGCTTGGAATTTGCAGGAAGGATGTAGGTGAGGCCCATAGCTGCCCATGTCTTTCCCAGCAACAGCTGTGCATTTGTATGCAATTTGGTGTGACATTTGGAACCTTCCACCCCTGAGAGAGGTGTCAGGACAACATTAATACCTGTTGTACAGCCAATTGTAATTAACAGTTTCAATGTCCAGTGGACATGTGTGCAACATGGACAGCTATGTATGGGGCATAATTTTTTTGTGGGTACAGAGTGCCCTTTTTTTTTTATCAGGTGAGAGTGGTATGTCAGGTGAGGTAGTCGGTATAGCTGGGGAGGTAGGTTGGGTAGGTTAACAGACAAGACAGACAAGACGCATACAGGGGCAGTGTATGACACATGTGGGAGGGTTACACAATTGACGGGGACGGAGGTTGGGATATCCAGGGCACATGAGCCCACAGATGGCAACAGTGGAACTGATATCCCCACCCATAGGCAGTTGCCACTGTTCCTTCACAGCCCAGGACGGGGCTGTGCTGGGGGCTGTGCAGGCGAGACAACGGGCATGCCCGTAAGCTGTGCCACCCGGGCCTCAAGCTGGCGTAGGGGCCCAAGAACAGAGTCTTGGATCTCCCTTCACACCACAGACTGGACACCTTGGAGGGTGAGTGGACGAGCTCCTCCGGCCACGCTTGCAGAGGGGGGACAGGCCCCATCCCCTGCAGTGCTTCCACCCAAAGGTGGCACAGGGCCACCGGAGGAGGGTCCAGCCTGGGCACTAGTGCCAGGTGCAGTCGCCAGCTGAGGTGGGAGAGGTGGGTCTGCTGGGACCTGCCTTCCCAAGTGTTCTAGGTTTGGGAGTATGTTATGTTAGTTTGGGTTAGTGGCATATTATTCCATTCAAATTAGTTGTAACAGCATGCATTGGTATTCCCATTAAACAAACACCCAGATATTAACACCATTGAACAACGGGCATATCAATATCACATGCATTATTTGAATGGAAATACACAATCAAACAACATGCAGGGTTGATTAATGGCAACAGGCCATCAGGTTTGCAGGTTTGCAGGTATGAACAGGGCACATGCAACAACAGACATGCATATATTTTTGAAACAGGACAAATGTCCATGGTTAATGAAATGTCCACATACCAATATTTAGTGAGTATTTTAATTTGCAATTATAGGGTGGGGTGGAGAAAGAAAATGATGACACATTCATAAATTATACATTGATATACATTTGTAATAGAAACACAATTAACTTGTGGGTGATAGTTTCCAAATTATTTTTAGTTGTCTGTCATGCTAGACCTGTTACAGATACATCACTATCTTAGTTATTTTGAATTTGATCAGATACATCATCCTGCTACACTTTGATGACAGGGCAGGGGACAACTCTGGATGTTTAGTATGTCATACAATCATTCATTCTATCTGCAAATTGCTGACTGTGATCACCATATACAGATTTTGGCCTGAACATTCAAGAGTCAGACACACTGAAATCAGTTTGGGATGTTAAGTTTTAATTCCCACATGCATTTAGTTCTGTAGAACCACACTGAAGCTTATATATTCAGGAGTTATTACTACTTTATTCATTGATACATGACCCTTTCTGTCACTCTCACACATCCTGCAATTTCACAGTTCAGGTTGGTACTTCTAGGCTTTGTTCACATATTAGACCTGTGGTGATTCCAACACTTTCCAGCAGCCTCACTTCTGTCATGATTCAGCATTTCAACAGGGGATATATCTCACATGTGATTACCTCAGATTCTGAAGCTGTACTCTTGAGACTACTGCAGGTTATACTACATTTAATTAATGGTGGGACATCTGTATTACAGCACTATTTATTTCTATCACTTATATTTCCAGTTTCACTTGCATACTGATGAACTTGTTGCAGCCATACCTGCAGACTTTCACTTGTTGCTTGCACATTCTATTACTTTTAATCAATACACTGCAGTGTTCTGCTACATGCTACACTATAATATGTATTTACAAGTACTTGGTGGGGTTACTAACCTGCATGGTGGCGCAGCCGCACCAGCCTGCGGTCATGTGCCCGTCGATTCATAGAGCGGACACCTGCAGCTGTAATACAAAACAAGTAATATTGGGATACACATCTCCATGGTATCAGCTAGTCAAATTCCTTACATACATAAGTAAAATGTAACTTACTCAGTAGTGGGGCATTGGGCATATCCCGGGCCTCCTGGTTCCATTGGGTCAACTGGTCTTGCTTACGTTGCTTCAGGTCCGCATGGTGGTGACGGACCTGCTCACCAGTGCGTGGAATCCCAGTAGCACTAGTAAGATCATGAGCCAACTGGTCCCATGCCTCCGCCCTGTACGTTCCCCATGAGACCTGGCCCTGCATGTGTTGGACCTCATGATGGTGAACTAGGAGCCAGACCATGTATCTGGACTCCTCAACGCCCCACCGCTGTGCTCGAAAGCAACGTCCCTCCCCTACTCCACTCATTCTGCCTGCAGGTCTATTCTACAATCGTTTATGCTGTGTATTCCCACCTATGAGGCTTATATATGCTGATTTTCCCACACATTTCTATGATTGGCCAGTTTAGAATTGTATCTACTTCACAGAAACTGCTTTAAGATGCTCCATTCTGGATTATATCCTATATATATGCTATTTCTGCATTTCTAAGTACTGCTGTCATGGCTAAGTGGTTTAGTACCTTGACTCTAGTGCATGGTATCCTGGGTTCGAATCTGACCACTGATTTTTAATTTTTATGACTGTCTAGAAATGAGTTGAGGACCTGTCAATCAAACATGCCAAAAGCACTTTTAAGCACTTAAAACCAGGTCTGCGCTCATTTGCGCGGAGCTCACGCATGCGCACTGGCGGTTAGCTTGTGGGCAGGTCGTGCAAACGGTGTACGCTGGGTTACACCTTAATTGGCTAGTAACACACATGTTAAACTAAGCACAGCTAGTTGCACACAGTTTGAGCCTGTTAAACCAGTGCTTAGCTATGGGCAAGCAATCTGCAGTTTGTGAAACACTACTTAGCTACGGGCACTCTGTCTCACTGCAGTTTAGCTATCAGTACATTTCTAAATATTTATTGTATTACTTGGAAATATATGCTCCATTTCATTCCATTTTACAAAAGGAAATACTTTTACATTTGTACAATACTGTCAGGGGCCTTTTTAGTGCTTATTTACAAAAAAAAAAAAAAAAAGGTTATTGTGTGGGCTTGAACCTTGCCTGCCTGCTTGCTCTCAAGCCAACAACTCTACCGCTATGCTATTACTTCTTGGCTTACTTTGCATATATAGTTCTTATATCCTTTTCCACTGATTGCTAACTGCAGCTGCGCTAGTAGCACACCAGCACCTGAGCACACAGTAGCAAACATTTACGGGTTTAAAAAATAAAACAGTTTTTATTTTCATTTTATAACATCTGTTCACTCTTTACATTGCTGGTTTGTGGGGGCATGTGTTGTGTAGTGTGTTTATTCACATTTCCATGGCCATTCTCGTGGCTGTTTACTTTCAGCCATTATAGACTTCCGGGGGTGTGTCCGCTTGCAGGGCTTAGCCAACGGACACGCCCCCTACTGTCTTACATGGACCGTGTAAGAGTTACAGTGTGATTCAGCATGCCTCATGCACCTCATGCATATGCATGACATGCTGACATCACACCGTTTAACTGCAGCCTCTGTGTAAGAGTTATAACTCTTACACGGAGGCTTCCTGAATCTGGCCCAATGACTTAGAAGAAGCTTCTTCATTTATTAAGAATAACAATGTGATTTCTATCCCAGAGGATATGGATTGGCTTTCACCTTCCCTGAAGAGAACAAAAAAAAAAACAAATTCCTGGACTGATGTTAAAAAGAAAAAAAAACAAAAGACTGCTTCTAAAATAGCTGTTTCAGCTAAATCTCTCAGAGTTTCTACTATGATATGAATTGTTACTAGTAACTGTTTAAAATAGAAATTTATCTTTTTATGTGACTTCTCAAACAAAAAAGTTGTTTTAATTTAATTATAAGAACATCTGTTATCTGGCTTTGGAAATTCTGAAGGCTTATGTGAATACTCTACATTAATAAAGGTAGGACAAGCCGGGCTAACAAATTCTCTTTGTAGCAGATAAAGACCTTGCTCCTTTGATATACTACACTTCTATGGTAGAAAGAAGAGGGGAGTCTTTACTCCCTTTAATTGGTTTATTTATATGGTTTGTCTGAAAGTTTTATTTAACTAATATGATCTAAATTTAAACTTTATCAAGTTGTAGGCTGCTTCTGATTGTTTCATGCTGAACACTCGTTCATAAATTTTGATGTGTCTACTAACCTGATGTATAGGATTTGAGATGGTGTTAGTGCTTTATTTATTTTATTTTATTTTGGGTTTTTTTTTCAGTATTGCACATAACATTCAAAAAGGAGGGAAAAATGTCAATAGCAGATGTCTGATGTGAAGCTTTTGTAACTGCAATGTCCAGGGTGCCGAGAGAAAATCCAGGTCCTGGTACAAAGAAGGTGTGTGGGCCCTTATACAAAATTCTACACACACATGTAAGTGTGTATATTATTATTTATTTCTGACAATCGTAGATTACATTGATACATTTAGATAAGTATGTATAGGTATAAATGTAATAATAAACTAATATATTTATAATAGTAAAAGATGTTTATAATAGCATTTATTGTCTGCCGAAGAAAGGTACTTTCCTGGCCTTTTTCCTAGTGAAAATCTGAATTACATAATCAAAATGAATCTGTTTTGCTAGATAAGATTCAATACTGAGTCTTGTCAAATCTACTAGTCATGCTTGTGACATAGTGGATCTTAGAAAAAATTTTATCAGCTTTAGCTTGCTGAATGAGCTCTCTGCAGAGGCGACAGTGACAGGAATTGTCAACATAATACGCAGAACGACCCATATATTTGGAAAGAGTCTTTCCAGTTTGTACTTTTAGAAGCAATTCAGCAGCTCCAATGAGCTCAGCTGGTTCTCTCCAAAATTTGATCGATGCACAGCTGGCAGATGACTCATCTCCATTACAAGATCTTCACTGATATCAGCAGGATATTGATCTTCACTGATATCAGCAGGATACTGACATCTCCATTACAAGATCTTCACTGATATCAGCAGGATATTGATCTTCACCGATATCAGCAGGATATTGATCTTCACTGATATCAGCAGAATACTGACATCTCCTTTACAAGATCTTCACTGATATCAGCAGGATATTGATCTTCACTGATATCAGCAGGATATTGATTTGCCAGTGACTTTGATTTTTGTTTCAGCTCATCTACAGGAATTGTTAGGTACTTCCAGAGTAAGCTGAACTTCTGAGAAATGTTCACTGCAGCAATGAAACAAACAGTGAGTCCACCAATAACATTATCCAACATTACATAGAAAACAGACTTTCTGAAATACGCTTCTTCAGGGGGGTCATCCGTTTCATGTTGTTGTGACAATTTGGCATCTTCACCATGGAATCTCCTTTTGCATTTTGCATCACCACAACTTCCAGATAGTTTAATTTCTATGTGTAAATTGGAAGCAACATGCTTAGCTTCACTCCACATACTTTTCCAGCTGTTGCGGAGATCTGTCAATTCTGAAATCAAGGTTTTTATGTTGGACACTTCAACATCCCGTGTTGCATTTCTGGATTGGATAACTTTGTTACAAATATCAAATGGAACTAATATTTTGTACCATACAACAGACATTATCACACAAATGAATGATGTCACATAAGACAAATCTCCATTAATCTCTGTTCTTGCTTTGGCAGTTAGGTTCAGCTTCAAGAGGTCTTTTAATGTTAATTTGATGCCATGCAAATGGGCTACAAACAGCTTCACACATTCAATATGGTCTGACTACCGTTTGCTAGATATGCCAAGAAGAGAACAGCCAATACAATTCTGCAAAATTTTCCATCGATGTGGACTAGAGCTAAACAACTTATAAACAGTTTGTATAGTTTCAAAGTATGTTATGTTTCTGGAATACATTCTGCAGCATCATTTCCACACAAACTGAGTGTGTGGCATCCATATGGAGAAAATGTAGCAGTTGGACATTGCTCAAGTATTCTTGCTTGTGCACCTTTATATTTTCCTGGCATGTTGGCTGCGTTGTCATAACCCTGTGCTCGGCAATCAGAGAGTGGAATATCATGTTCGTTCAATGTATCTACAATCATCTGTGCTATGTCAGATCTGGTTTTGTCACTGCAGTCAACAAATTTCCAAAATCTTTCTACAGTTTCAAACTGGGATTCATTTTGTATTACATAATGTGGCAGGAATGTTGTCTGCTCAACATGAGATGCATCCGGTGTGGAATCAACTATCACTGCAAAGTACTTTGCAGTCTTTCTATCCAGCAAAATGTGTTGTTTCACAAGTTCAGAACGTTCAGTAATTAACTCATTTTGAGAATCAGCAGAGAGTTAATGCACTTGAAGTCATTCCCCCTTTTCCTGTGACTCTTTAACTTGCAACACATTTTCTTTGAGAATTGGATCCCGATGAGACAACAACTCTATTAGCCCCAAAAAAGTTCAATTGTCCTTGTCACGAATGCGCTGTGAACTAGCAAATCAAAGCAAGCCCACGTTCTCCACGGAATAGTATAACATCAATGATTTGTTTCATAACATTGCACCACTTGACAGATTCTATTGCAACTGATGCCTCTAAGAGACTTGCAATGCCCTTATCAGAAGACAGGCGCCTTTCTAATTCTCATCAAGCCAGACAGCATTGCCTATGACTATTGCTTCTCTCACGTTCTGGGATGTGACTACATAATTTTTGTCACTTTCTAGCAGCTAACCATCATTCTGATGATGCAAGCATAGACTTAGATGTGGAGCTAATGTTGCAACACAGATTGTTCCAAAATAATTGGCAGGGAAAACAATATAATGCTTGCTTAACATCACTCCAAACAAGCCAGTCTCAGACATGTTTCTCACCATTCAAATTTTGAAATGTTGGTATGCTTTCTGGAAAAACTTGGTTATTCATATCTTTGGGAAATGTTTTAGGATTGCCAATATGACCTTTCGTAACACAGGTTTCTATATCCAGCTGAGAAGGAACCCCTGTTACAAGAAGTCCAATGTCAATTCCAATGTTACTCTTTTCTTCACCGTGGCCAGATTCTGTAGACATTGACGTACTCGTTGCCTCACTTCTCTTTTCATCACTAACATTCACTTGTTCCTTCAACTCTCCTGTTCCCTCATTTCCTCCATCCTCCAAATCCACATTTGCGTCATCCAACTTTTGTGCAAGAATCACATTAGTATCTACTCAATCTGTTGCTTTTTGAAAATCAAAACTGGCTTCATGAGATTCTGTCCTTTGTTTCAGTTCTGCATTTGGCTCACCTTGTTCTAAATCTAAAGTTTAATTTTTGTCAGTTTCTCTTGTTTTGCATTTAATGCCAACTTGAAAGAGTGTTTCCAGTCCTTTTTTATTAATCTCATCATGTTTTTGTTTGTTTTTACATTTTTGAGCTCCAGATTTTTGAGATGACATGTCTAAGGCCGTTACCTGAAATGAAATATAGAACATAGAAATTTGCCATATTGCTGTAGAGAATTTTGTTAGTGGTTCTAAAGTTAGGACAACATTTATTGCTACTGATTTCTGCTAACTGTCAAGCCGTTTATAGTCTCAAATCTCTCAATAACGTAGACAAAAAGGCACACAATGTCAGTGGGTCCTTTATGCTACAATTACAGCATTTACGGGGAACTTTACCTGTGGAATTATTTCTTCTTTTACTTTCCTGTAAAGTCTTCTTTGCAGTCCATGATGAATTAGTGTGGCTCATGTCCCGTTTTCTTTTTCCTCCTGGGATTCTATGGGAAAGCAAGGAGGAGTAATCCAAGCAATAATTTGAAGCTAGGAATGAACATGTGAGAACACTCGTTGATAGTCACTTTCACAAGTTTTTGTTCATTGAATCTTGAATGCACGGTATTATGTCACTCAAAAGCATTTTATCATTGCCACGGCCTTCTATTGCTTCACAGTCACTCAACTCTTTGCGATCTTGTAAGCGAAAGTTCTCGTGCCATTCTTTGTCTTTGTAAGGACATCTCCTTCTCAATGACACATTTCAGTTTTTGTGATGTTTCTTGGGCTTCATTGGGCCCCTTTGAGCTTCATATGCCCTGGAGTGATGTACTGGCTTCACGCCCTTCTCCTTGGGCCTGGCAATGTCTCATGAGCACACTAGGTTGTTTTTTCTCACCTGTTTTTTGGCAGATCTTGATTATCACCTGGGTTGCCGTGGTAACCTGAAACAATGATGTCATCCTTAACGACCTTGAGAGGCTTCCTGAAATGAGTTCAGGTGGTTGAATGTTAGCATTAATGGAATGGAAAACTCCCTCTAACAGCTTGATTTGTCGACATATAAAAGGTAAAGGAGTTAATTACTTGAGATGACATCTACTGTTAAAGATTTTTTTTCCAGTACTAATGGTGTATTAGCATGTTATCAGTACTGTAGTTCAGCATAGTGCTGGTAGAAAGAGGGAAGGGAGAGAGAGAGGAAGGAAAAGGGAAAGAGAAAAGGGTGCTTTTCTGTTGATGGGGCAAATATTTTCTTTTTTTTTTTGGGCAGTTATTAATGTTATCTTCCTTGCCGGAATGCTATTCATTCTCTGACATGTCAGTAGTGGTTATTTTACAGTTCAGTCATGGATTTGCAATTGGTTTTATTCTCCGATCACCTGCTGATTTGTACAGAATTTTTATAATAAGATGTGAATTAGCAAGGCTAACTCTATGTTTATCAAAAGGGAGGGGACAAGTCAGTAGGAAGAGTCTTGGTATGTTAAACATCGTGTGTTATAGTCATGATTGTACAGAAAGATGACATCAGACTTTAATTTAGTTCAAGCTCTGTTACAAACGGCATTGGTAGAAGAGAGATATCTGAGGTTGAAGTATTAGTATGTGACCTGATTCTCCGTAACAGTTTTAAAGTACAAGTATTACCCAAAAAATGTACTTTTATGTGTGAAGTTAGTTTGTCCAAACCAGTATGAAAGCAACACGAGTATGTTAATATAATTTCAGATATAAAAATTAATTTTTGTTTCATTTAGATTTGTTGTATTCTACTGATTGGTTATGGAAGGGCTGTAGCATTTCCTTGTTCCTATACAGTGATAAGATCTTAGTGCTTGAACTCTTCAAATCTTGCAGTAACACACAAATAATAAATTACATTTTAAAAGTCAGTGTTATAAACTTGGGAAATTGGCAGGATGAGAATGTGAATTAACATAAAATATAGCATAATACAAAGCAGTAAATTCTATAGTTCAGTGTAACACTGCAAGGCAAATGTGACTTGAATTACATGTTTTGAGAATAATAACTAACAGATACTTTTGCATTTGGTTCCCCTTGCAATCATTACGCTATGATCTCAGCAATACTATACAAACACTTTTAGATGAATGTGAGAGTATTGTTTTAAACAGTGTTACTGCTCTTGGATACATTAGTTAAGCATGCAAATTGTTTATACTAGTTTTTCATGGAAAGCCTGGTAAATAACATCTCATTTAAGGCATGATACATACAGACACTTGAAAAGAAGAAGGTAAAGAAAGAAAAAGAAAAAAATGACAAAATGTATGCTTTGTCTGGTGCTTAGCAATTTTCTGACAAGTAAAAGTGTTAATGTAGTAGTATGCTATATATCATATAGACGGTCAAGACTAGCATTTCTTTCATAATGAAGATAAGGAAATGTAACAGAAGAGAGTCAGTTAAAGATGCTTTGGAAGAAATTGAAGTTTCAAATAGTATTTAAGGTTGTTTGAGAGAATCTGTGGTATCTGGAAAAAAGAGAAGACTCAGAATTGTTTTTAAAATGATGTATACATGAGATACTGATAAACTAAATATTACATTTTTACAAATAAGATGATCCAATACAGAACTTTGTTTAGTTAAAGTGATTACTAATTTACTGCAAAGTATTAAATTTATTGATCTCTACTGAATTTAGAATTTGAAAGCAATCTTAATATGATATCAAAACAGTGAGAAAAATGTCTTTATTCAACCTTTCAGTTAAGTGAAGTAGTGTTACTATCTCTTTGAACATTATCTATTACTGTAATGTTTAATCTCTATATCTAAAAAGAGGAGTGAAGGGGAAGAAAGAGAAAGAGAAGGGAAAATGTTTATTTTTTTGTGTTGTATTACATCACAACTATAATGGGTCTCCCTTGTCTTCAATACTTAAATATTAATTAATTAGATGCAATCATAATTAAATGTCTATTTAAATGTCTATTTATAAGGCATTCATATGAAGTTAGATATCATACAAATATAAAAATGACTTACAAAGCTAGACTGCATAGATAAATTATTTTACACAATTTAGTTATCATTAATAATAAATTAAATATAATGATAACTTAATCTGGCTCAATTTAAATATAATTTGTATATAAACTTACTTTCTACAAATTGAGAATTCCACTTAAGTATTTACATATCAGACATTTCGTAACTTAATGATTATAATCCGTAAGATAGTATGCCCTGGAATGTTATGTTCTTTAGAATGTCATATCTCTTCTTATAAATTACTCTCCATAAAACAGTTTATGTTATGGAGCTCAATGTTTCTGTTTGCTAAAAGTATGAGGGATAATCTAACAGATTTATGCGTGTCTGTTAGAATAGGAATGATTTGTATTCCATGTTTAGAGTGGAGTATTGTTCAATTTATATTTATTTTTAATCTACTAATATTTAAGTTTTTTTTCTTCTAAGCCTGACTCAATTTATATTTTATATGTATTCATAAAAGAAATAAGCTTGACCTTAGTATTTAGAGAACTACATATCAACATAAATTTTACTGTTATCAGAGAAAATTGTTTATTAGCAACAATCATAAAAAATGTATTTTCTAATAACAATTTGATATGGATTGAACACTATTATCTTTAAATACCAAGGGCTTGAATAATCCTAGGAAAAGATCTAATTTACTAAAATATCTAAAATTAAAAAAAGCACAAGTAGTTTTCCTTCAGGAAACACATTTCAAAATAAATGATAGATATACATGGAATCCTAATGAATATATGATTTTAGTTCAATCTTCTTATAAGTCAAAGACAAGAGGAGTAACAGTCCTATGGAAAAATAATATTATCATCCCTGAAGTTATTCATAAATATGAAGACAAAGAGGAGCTTGTAGCCTTTGTTATAGTTAAATTTAACAACAGAATATGGACCTTAGTAAATCTATACTGGTTCCCTGGTATTGGAGTCGGAACTGTCAAATAACACTTAGACTTTATTATTAATAATTATAAGGGAAATTTAATAATGGGGGATTTCAACTGCATTTTAGACACTTCTGAAACTAGTAACAAGAGGCCTTTATGCACATCCTCTATAGCAACATTTTTTTTAAAAATGGACTGAATCATTTCATTTAATAGGCACATATAAATTGAAAGAAGATAAATCATTACTGTTCTCACACCAAAATTCTAGATTTGGTAGACAAACTAGAATATATAATGTATTTGTTGTTCAGGATCTATATACAAAAAGCACTAATTTTTCAATAATTTCATGCCCCTTTTCAGATCATAGCTCTCTAATTTTGAAATTTCAAAGTAAGTTTAAACCATTTGCTTCTTCTTCTAGACTTCCATCATATATTACAAAAATTAAGGAATTTAAACATTGGTTGTTATCAGAACTTCAGTTTTTCCTAGATATTAATTATACAAAAGAAATAAACTTAGTCATGATATGGGATTCTTTAAAGGCCTCTATATTTGGAAAAAGCCTTAGCTGGTACAAAAACAAAGTTAGAGAATGGGATTCTGAATTGCATGACTTACAATGTAGAAGTTTGTCGGCGAAATCTGAAAAACATCAAAACTCTCCAGAAAGTAAAAGGAAAATTGAGGAATTAAATAAGAAATATAATGACATTTTAACACACAAAACTAATTTAGCACTGAAAAAACTAAAATGAAATTATTTGGCTACTTCCCTTAGACATTTGCATAATCTATCTACAAGAGTTAAAATACATTCCAAAGGTAATAATATTAACAACATTTATCATCAAAAGATGCAAATACCAGTATCTTATTATTTTTTATTTTATTTATTTATTGACATTCGTTAACCGGGTTAGTCCAACTGGGATTTTGTCCCATTTTCAGTGGAGACCCGAGGAGAAAATCTCCAGATAATACAATAATAAAAAAACATTATATTAGTATACAAGCACAGGAAACAACAGAAATAAAACTAGTCTTACAGAAATAACAAATAGAAAACAACCATAGTTAGATGCCAGCATAAGTTTTTTTTTTTTTTTTTTTTTTTCCAGATACTATGTAACTGTAGTAGTGGGGATAGAGTTCAAGGTATGACCAGGATAGACTGAGTGATTCCAATGTGGGGGGAGGAGAGAACTATGTAGGGTCATAGCAGAGGCAAATTTTGGTATTGAGTAGATGTGTCTTAAGTTTCTTTTTAAATAGTGGGGTGTGAGGGATTGAGCGAATGTCAAGGGGTAGTTTGTTCCAAGCAATGGCCACAGAGTGTTTGTAGAGTAACTTACATACTGACTTATTTGGGTGGTAAATGTCAAGCAATTGTTGATTAGAGGTTTGGAGAGGTTGAGATGGGGCAAAGACAGAGACAAGATGAGATAAAGATGGACAGTTGGATGGTTTAAAGAGCATAGAGTGTAGCATGTGAAACTGATAGAGATGTAGCAGTTGAGGGAGTTCTAGCCATTGTAGAGACTTTAAAGCAATACAGTGGTGTGTGTTATTTAGGGAGTTGGTGATGAATCTGGCTATTTTGTGGTAGGATTGTTGGAGTTTATTCAGGGTAGTTTTTTGGATATTTGTTATAATAGGAGCAGCATAGAGGAGTGAGGGGAGGAGAAGTGCTTGTCCTAGGGTGAGTCTAGCCTCGGGACTGAGATATTTTTTGTTTCGGTATAATAGACCTAATTTATGATGTGTTTTCTTTATACATTGTTGTATGTGTTGATTGAATTTTAATTCATCATCGATAATGACTCCTAAGAGTTTTGTGTGGGTGGCAGGTAGGATAGTTGTGTTATTGCAAGACTTAATGACAAAGGAGGATTTATGATGATTAAGAGAGTGGGGCAAGAAGAGTAGGAGTTTGGTTTTAGTAGGATTGAGAATCAGTAAATTTTCTGAAAGCCATTGTTCAGTGGAAAGTAGAGCTGTTCGGGTTAGGGAATTTAGGTCAGAGATGTTGTTGGCTGTAGAAATGATTGTGGAGTCATCTGCATATTGTATGAGTGATGACTGATGACATGAGGTGTAGAGATCATTGTTGAAGATGTTGAATAAGAGGGGACCCAAGATGGAACCTTGTGGAACACCAGTGGAGATAGGTAAGAAAGGAGAAGTGGAAGAGAGCCATTTAACTGATTGTTTGCATTCAGAGAGATAGCTAGCAAATCAGTTGAGGGTGGAGGTGGAGCGGTGAAAGTTTGTAAGTTTAGATAGTAGTAGTGGGTGAGACACTGTATCAAAAGCTTTGGAGAGGTCTAGAAAGAGACAGGAAGTAAGTTTATTGTTGTCCATAGATTCTGCAATGGTGTGAGTGAAGGAGAGTAGAGCAGTAGTTGTGCTGTGAGAGGGGTGAAAGCCATATTGAGTAGAGGTGAATAAGTTTTGATTGAGAAGGTGATCCATAAGCTGGGTGTGGATACATTTTTCTAGTATCTTAGATAATGGGGACAGTATGGCAATAGGTCAGTAGTTTGAAGGGTCAGTGGAGTTACCTCCTTTGTGGAGAGGGATAGTGTAGAAGGATTTCCAAAGGGTAGGAACAGTAGATTCTAGTATAGATCTATTTATTAATATTGTAACTGGGTAGGCGATGGAGTCAGCAGCAAGTTTGAGGTAGGTAGAAGGTAGGTTGTCAGTGGAGGGGGAGCAGGGTTTGAGTTTGAGCAGTAGAGATTCGATGTAGGAGATGGGAACAGGCTTGAAGTAAAAGGGTGTAGTGTTAGGGGTGGGTGAGGAGTCAGGTAAAGAGGAAGAGGTAGGTTGAGAGGGTAGGAGATTTTGGATGGAGGAGATAAAATGTGAATTAAGTAGGGTAGCTGTTTCTTCAGGAGTTGTGTTTGGGTAGGGTGAGGGGTTAGAGGGACTACCAGGGTAGTGGATGCTGTTGAGTGTTGTCCAAAATTTATAGGGGGTTAGATTATGATTGTTTTGGCCAGAGCTATAGAATGACATCTTGTCAATTATTGCCTGTTTTTTTACATAGTTGTTTGCATTTGAGTAGAAGAGGTGTTTGTTTAGATTTGCTCCAGGCTTTCCAGACACTGTCTCTTTGTTTCATGATAGACTTAGTTCCTTTTGAAAGCCAGGGAGCATGATTGGATTTCACTCGAATCTTCCTAGAGGGGGCTAGGGAGTCCAGAGTATTTAGGAAAATGCTGTTAAAAGTGTTAACAGACTCATTTAGAGGGAGTTGTTTAAGGATGGACCAGTCTATGTTTTGTAGTAAAGAGTTAAACTGTGAAGGATTAAATGTAGATAGTTTTCTACAGTCTTTGAAAATGTAAGGTTTAAGTGTGTGAAAGTTTTATCTTAAAATGGAGGTAGGGAGATGGTCGCTAAGGAAGTCTGATAAGGTTGAGGGCTGGTGGTAGTGATGGGGGGTGTTGGTGAGAATCTAGTCTGTTATGGAGCTGGAGGCTGAGGATTTGTGGAAGCGAGTCGGTGTAGAAATGAGTTGGTGGAAACCATGAAGATGAATACTATGTAAGGGGAGAGTCAGTAGATAGTTTTGCCCAGTCTATATTGACATCACCAAGAATGAGTGCTTCATAAGGTATGTTGAGGGTGAACCAGGATAAGATGTTTTCCAGTATGGGTATATTGTTGCCCAGAGGAATATAGATGGAAGCTACAGCTAGTTTTTTGTGGGCATTCAGATGAATATTTAGAATGAGAAGTTCAACAGGGTGGAAGTTGGGAATAGCAGTGGGGTAAGGTGATAGGTTGTGGGTATTAGAGTACAGGATGGCTACACCACCACCTTTCTTTGAAGGTCTGTCATGTTATAGCCAGGAGGGAGAATTTCACTATTACAGATATGTGGCTTGAGCCAAGTTTCAGATAGGGATAGGATGTTAGGGGTTTTGTGAGCAATCCATGAGTGTAGCTCAGTGGTTTTATTAACTAAGCTTTGAATATTCAGTGAGTAGAATGTTAGGTGTTTACATGGAGGTGAGTTATGAGATAGGGGTAGTGTGTTTGGTAAGTTGTTAGCAGAGACTTCTGAGAAGGAGGTAGATAAGGTAGATGTGGGGGATGGGGCAAGGGGAGGTGTAGAGGTGCCTGGGTTGGGGTGGATGTCCCCAGAGGAGAGTAGGTCTTTTGAGAGAAGAGCAATTAATGTGAAAGGTTGATAGTATTTGGGTGGTTTAGGTTTAGTTTTATTAGATAGTTTGAGAATGTGAAGTATGTGTCTTTTATATAGAGTTGAGATAGAAGTGTTAAACAGGTTTGGAGAAATGGTGAAGGAAGAAGCAGTAGGAAAGCTGTAGACTGAGTGAGAAGTTGGAGAACAGAGGAATGGATATGTGAGGTGGTAGTGATAGGAGGTGGATATACAGAGTAGAGTGAGTAGTGTTGCAGATATAAGTAGATGCAACATGTTTAGTAGTTTGGATTGGGTGTGGGGAGAGGAAGTTAGGAAAGGAAGTTAGTTTGGATTGGGTGTGGGGAAAGGAAGTTAGGAATGGAATGTGGGAGTGGAGATATGCAGGAAGTGGAACTGTAGTGGGTGGATTGGCAGGAAGGGGAGGGTTAGTTAAGTATAAAGGAAACTGTACTGGGGTGGGTGGGAATGGGGGTAGAGTTGGGGAGTGAACGGAGCGGGGGTTCACCAGCAAGGAAGAACCCAGTAGAAAAAACAATCAATCAGTGAGAAGGGGAGAAAGGATGAGAAAAGAGTGTAGGGATTAACCTATAAGCAGAGGTAGTGGGCCAGAGAGATAAGGTAGCAGGGGGTTAGAAGCAAGGCACAACTATAGAAGCTAAAGGGAGAGTAAGGTAGGACAAGGAGTAAGGGGGAGTCTAGGATCACTTGCTGTGTTAGAGAGGACACAAGCAGATAGAAGGAGGAATGGTTATATGGAAGAGTGATCTGGATTATGGGGGGTGCTTAACAGTGGAGAGAAGTAGGGCTGAGTGGGGGGTAGGAGGACTGAGGGATTAGCAGGTTAGAGTAGGAGAATGAGGTAGTGGAGAGGGGGCAGTCAGCAGGTAAGCTAGAGCAAGCACAGGGGTAGCCCTGAGATTACAGGCAGCATAACAATGTTCCAGGTGAGTAGTACATACTTTGATTAAGTCCACTAGGAGAGGACACAATCCACAGAAGTTTGGCAGGAGGTGGCAAATCCAGGCAGTTAGGGCTGGGAGAAGATGCAAGGTAGAACAGGTAGCGTTAAGTAACCTGCAAAACAAAAATTAGAAATGTAAAGACAAGTGAGTTGCAAGGGACTAAGATAAATATGAGCTATAACAGTGGCTGAGTGAATAAGTAATATGGGGAACAACTGAAGTGAGTGTAAGGTAGAATAGTGGCTGAGTGAATGAGTAATATCGGGAACAACTGAAGTGAGTGTAAGGTAGAATAGGTTGAGATACAAGTGGGGGTGGGGGGTTGTGGTGAGGGATTAGTGTGGTGGGTGCAAAAGAGTGGTAGGATTCAATTACAGTTAAAACAATCTATCTACACATTGTAAGAGGTGGTCCAAGTCAAATAAAATAAGAGATTCAATCACTTTAGACAGGAGAATATGGTGCCAGTCTGTATCAGTTAGTACACTTAGGGTAAACAGGTAATTAATCACCTAAACAGCAGATATTATACCTAGTAAATGCACCATGGATAGTCAATGATTTAAAGCAGCACTTGTAAAAAAAACAGCAGTTTAACAGCATTTATAACAAAAGGCAATTAAGGTAAAATACATATAAAGTTATATATAAGAGTGAGCATTTAGTTCAGTATGGGCAGATATCACATCAAGTGTATTATTCTTCTATGTTCAAGGTAGAACAAATGATGGTCACTAGATAAAGGAAGGGAAAGAACAGAGTCTGAGAGGCTCCAGGAGACAAGAGACAGGGGTAGGCAGACAGTGCGTGGTGAGAGACGCACTCAATAAGTAGAAGTGTTAACATGTAAAATGGCTAACCAGTTAAAGCAATTGTAGAAGGGGAGAGTAGAGAGAAACTTCCAATAAGAGTCGATAGGCTATAGATAGAAGGGTCAGTGTGGAAGAAGGATTAGTGGGAAGGGCAGGGTATGACAGACCAGCACATGGTGAAAGATGCACCAAAAGGCCCGTTACAGATCCCAAGTCCTAGTTCATAGGTTCATAGGTTCATAGGTTAGTACTAAGCTAACTGCCCTTGCGAGCCATTTTAAGCTTAGCTAATTATCCCTTGTGAGACTCAAACCCTGCACCTTGTGTTTGTAAGGCAAACACCTTAACCATTAGGCCACCCTCCCAACCCAATAACAGTTAGCGTCAGTGATTAGGTATTGAATATAAAGTGGGCACAAACATTTCAGTTACAAGGTACAGGGGAAGTAGAGAGGAGATAAGAATAGGAGTTGCTAGTCTATAGGTAGAAGGATCAGTGTGGGAGAAGGAAGGGCAAAGAATAGCAGACCAGCACGTGGTGAACGAATGCACCAGAAAGGCTTATTATGGATCCCAAATCACAATAATGGTTAGCAATAGCAAAATGCAATTAAGCATAAAACATAAGGCAGTTACAGTAATTTAGTTAAAAGAGACAGTACAATGTTAGATATCGCTAACAACTGACTTAATGACTTAACAGATACAACAGTAGTGACTGCGATTAAGCAAGAAGATAAAGGCAGATGCAATAGTTTAGTTTAAAAGACAGTACAACGCTGGATAGCTCTTATCTAAAATAATAATGATCAAAATGGGTTTATACACAACAGACATACCCATGACAATATCAAAAGGATAATCATGCTAAAATAGGGAAAATCAAGAAGCTCTGATAATTGGATTAGCCATTGAGAAAGCCTTTGCTTCCTTAAACTGGGAATATCTATTTACAATGTTAGTGTTATTTGAATTCCCCCTTCCTTTGTTCAACTATTAAAGAAAATATATAAAAATAATTTAACTTATATCAAATTAGGCCCTTTCACCTCAGAATCTATTTCTATAACAAAAGGGACTAAACAAGGATGTCCCCTATCATCTATTCTATTTGCATTGGCTATTGAAATTCTTGTAGTTTCAATACATAATAACTCAAAAACAAGAGGAGTAGATGTTTATAGCCAACATAATTCCAAAATAATGCTATTTGTTGACGATATATTACTAACATTACCTAACTCCAATGAAACTTTAGAGGAACTAGATATACTAACTGAGAAATATCATATGACTTCACATCTTCATTTCAAAAAATCAGAATTTAAGTTTTTATTTCTAAACAATAAGAAAGAAATACAAGTTAAAGGGAATCCTATCATAGGGAAACAAATACCTATTTTTAATTATTTAGGATTTGTCTTGTGTAAAGATCTGAATTAATTAATATTAACAAACTATAATAACATTATTAACACAATCAAAACTTCTATTGAAAAAAGGAATATCATATTATTGCATTAGCAATTCATTTGATTCCAGAGAGGCATATTTTTAAAGAGATAAACACAACTTTATTAAAGTTTCTGTGGTTTCCTAAAAGCAACAGAATAGCGTTAATTCATCACATTATACCATGGGGAAAAGGTGGACTAAATTTCATTGATATTGAATCATATATAAAGGCATCAATACTTAAATTTCTTATGAAATGATACATCTTAATTATTCTGCCAGCTGGAAAGAATTAAATACTGTTTTATTAACAAATGAATCTACTTCATGAAAAAACATTTCAATATTGAATAAAGTCAGTAGACTTTGGTACATACTAAATGATAATATGCAATACAATATAACAAACCCTACCAAATCATATTTGATTAATCATTACTTTAATTCATTTAGGAAATTCATTAATTCTAATATGGATTTAAAACTTTGGTTTGATCTTTTAAATCCATTCACTGTAACAAAAAATTACCCTCACAAAATATATAAAGAAATAATTACTTCTTGGAAACAAAAGAAATGTTTTTGTTGGCAGTAATGCATTAGAGAACTTAAAGTACTAGACATGCAAATGATAATGGAAACTTACAAAATCCCATATCAAGACTGGTTAACTTTACAAAGTATCTTAATGTGCTCCTGGGATTTATGCAGAGTAATCAACAAGTCTTCCTTTAATAATACACCAAAATTGATAAATTACTTATATGAAACTATATATAAAGATCATAACATGAAAAATAGTATTTCAAATCTATATAAGGAATTAATAATTTACAAAACAATACCTAAAATATCCTAGTTGCAGTATATATCTAAAGGCCATTCATTACATTTAACTGAATAATTCAATTCATATATTTTAATATCAGTAAAATATACATCTAGTTCACAGAATTGGAAAATCTTTAATTGGAAATATTTACACAGAGCATTTTTATCCCCAGATAAAACCATTAAAATCAGTCCTTTCAGTAAAGGTATATGTTGGAGATGTGAACAGGAACCTAGAGCTGACTGGAACCATATTTTTTATGATTGTGTTAAAATTAAACCATACTGGAATACAATCAACATTTTATTACAGGCCTTATTCGGTGAATCCTTTAATTTATGTAAAGCTTTGATTTTGCTGAATGTAAATGAAGGACATCATTTGAACAAAACAGATCTGTATTTATTATGAACAATACTTGCAATCTCTAGGAAATGGAATTCAAACACACCACCAACCATGGAAGACATTTTAAATCTACGGAAGAGTTCAACTTTGATAGAAATCAAAATCAAAGAATTAAGGATTTATCCTAGGGCATTGGTAAACAATCCATGAAAAAAGTATTATCATTAATGGACACTTTACAACTAACAACATATATTCTCTGATAACCATGCATAGTAACATTTGTACAGTAAATGAAAACATCGGTTATTAGTATTGATGTCAGGCTGACTGTAAATAGTGCATATAGTTCTTTAAAATTATATACATAAAATATTATGACAGTTTTTATAATATTATTTGAAAATAAAAACAATATGAGAAAAAAATTAATTTTCACATCCATGGATGCCCTTGGTATATTTCTGCTGTACTCTTTCCAGTTTACTCCCACAACAACTCCATTTATTTGCATCTTTTCTCTTCCTTGTCTCTCACTTACCTGGTTCTACCTGCAGTCTTAACTACTTCACTCAACCAGTATCTTGTTCTTTTCTCCCCCTTACTATGATTACATATCTATTTTACTCTTTTTGTGTTAGATGATATGTGTGTGCTTATTACAGTAACTTTGTTAATAGACTAATTACTATTATAATTGCTATGTATTGTCTTAAGAATCTAGCTTTTGTAACAGTTATGTCTATAACTTCTAGAGCTGTACTGTTGCAACATTTTTGTGTATTAGCTGTGGAGATTTTCTCTCTGAGCCTTCACTGAAAAAGGGCTTCAGCTCAAACAGAAATATTCAGTCAACAAATGTCAAATAAATAAATAAATCGCTTTCTTATAAGGTTCCCATATTGTTGGTCCATACTCAAGTTTGGGTCTAATGTAACTAATAAACGATAGCTTCATCATTTCTAATTTCCTACACTTATTAATCTTTTATACAGCCTATAGTTCTATAACTATCATTAACCAATTGGTTAATAGGATTAAAAAAAATCATAGTTGGCTCTACCAATACACCCATGTCTTTAAATTAACCTACAGTTTCAGTGACTGTGTGCTGTATTAAATATTCACCTTTCAATGTATGTCTCCCAAATCTCATATGCTTCATTTTTTATGTATTTATCAGCATATTTTTTATCCTGTGCCAAAATGGTCAATTCAGCAAAGTTCTTTTGCAGACATGCCCTATCTGTAAGACATGTAATCAGTTTACCCAATTTCATGTCATCTGCATGCAGACCATTGAACATCTCAAATGAAAATGATAGATCTTAAACATACAAGCTAAACAAGCATGGACCTAAGACAGAGCCCTATGGAACACCCTGACTATAACCAAGACTATCAACTGTCCAATTGCTGTATACTTGCAATGTCCTATTTGTAAGCCATACAGTTATCCATCTAATTAAAAGTACATCATACCCAGTTGTTCTATTTTATTGATCAGTGTTTTGCATATGGACCTGTCAAATGCTCAAATTATATCTATATAAATTGCATCACAGCACAATTTTTCATTCATAGTTATTATATTGTTATAGAAGGGTCTATAGCATGTAGTCAAACTGCAATAAGTCTGACTATTGAATATCAAACTGGGAAGTTCAAAAAGTGAGAATAGCAAAGCCGCGAAACACCAAATTTTTTCTCAGGGAAAATAATCCATGGGCCATTGTCAAGGCTTTGCTATTTCCTCCACTGTGGTGCAATCTCGGAGTTGGTATATTTAAGTATGGGGGTGTATTACTATGTGTTTAAAGTGCATGTGTTTTTTTGTTTTTGTACCAGAACAGCGATTTTTTTTTTGTGTGTTCGAACATTTTACATTTTGAACTTCCCGGTTCGATATTCACGTAGTCAGACTTATTCAAGTTCGACTACGTGATATAGACCCGTTATAGAACATAATGTTAGAGGTGGTAATAGATCTATTTTCCACATATGTATGCTGATATATGGTTTCAAGTCCCATCATTTCCATTTCTCACAATAACTTATCCAGTATTGCCTTCTCCATTATTTTTTCACAACATGAAAGTAGAATTAAGGGTCTGTATGTCTCTGGGTTTGTCAAACTCCCCTTTCCTTTAATGTGCATGTCTCCCCATATTAATATGTCCTTTTAAACAATAGATGTCATGGTACTGTATGTTCTTACTGAAGAGTTCTCAGGTCGTTACTAATTCCATCTCCTCCCTGTGTTTTGGATAGAGTTCACATAGTTCTTTTTCAATATAATCTAATTCAACTTCAATATCTGAGGTTACCTGGATGCATTTTTGTAAACTTAGAGAAAGCATATGACAGGGTGCCTAGAGAGGAGTTGTGGTACTGTATAAGGAAGTCAGGAGTGTCAGAGAAGTATGTAAGAGTGGTACAGGATATGTAAGAGGGTAGTGTAACAGTGGTGATGTCTGCGGTGGGAGTGACGGATGTGTTTAAGGTGGAGGTGGGGTTACATCAAGGATCAGCTATGAGTCATTTCTTATTTGCAATGGTAATGGACAGGTTGACAGACGAGATCAGACAGGAGTCCCCGTGGACTATGATGTTTGCAGATGACATTGTGATCTGTAGTGAGAGTAGGGAACAGGTGGAGGAGACACTGGAGAGGTGGAGATATGCTCTAGAAAGAAGAGGAATGAAGGTCAGCAGGATTAAGAAAGAATATATGTGTGTGAATGAGAGGGATGATAGAGGAATGGTGTGGATGCAAGGAGTAGAGGTGGAGAAGGTGGATGAGTTTAAATACTTAGGGTCAATAGTTCAGAGTAATGGTGAGTGTGGAAGAGAGGTGAAGAAGAGAGTACAGGCAGGATGGAGTGGATGGAGAAGAGTGTCAGGAATGATTTGTGACAGACGAGTACCTGTAAGGCTGAAAGGGAAGGTCTACTAGAGGGTAGTGAGACCAGCTATGTTATATGGGTTGGAGACAGTGGCATTGACAAAAAGGCAGGAGTTTCAGCTGGATGTGGCAGAGTTAAAGATGCTAAGATTTGCACTGGGTGTGACAAGGGTGGACAGGATTAGGAATAAGTATATTAGAGGGTCAGCCCAGGTTGGAAGGTTTGGAGACAAAGCCAGAGAGGCAAGATTACACTGGTTTGGACATGTGCTGAGGAGGGATGCTGAGTATATTGGGAAAAAGATGCTAAGGATGAAGCTACCTGGTAACAGGAAAAGAGGAAGGCCTAAGATAAGGTTTATGGATGTGGTGAGAGAGGACATGCAGGTGGTTGGTGTGACAGAGCAAGATGCAGAGTTCAGGAAGAAATGGAAACAGGTGATCCACTGTGGTGACCCCTAAAAGGAACAGCCGAAAGAAGATGATGATGACCTGGATGACAGTAGGACAACTTATCACTTCCTTGTGGAGCCAAACTGTTTTGTATAAGATTTTGTAAATATCTATATAATCTGTTCTGTCTGAGAATAAATTTTAGAATCTACATGAAGTTTATCAATTTGTATGTCTTTACTCCTTCAACATCTTATGTGTCTATAAAAAGGTTTCCTATAACACTCAGTATCTTTATATAAATTTTCGGTACTTACATATTATAGCAACCAGATTTTTCCGGTAGTACCAGTTGCTTCCCGATGTGTAAATGGAATTCAAAATCACACAGATACTGTTTTCTTTCACACTAAAGTTTGTTTAGGCAGGGTTATCTGTCAAATGTTTGAAAAATTAATGTTTTAGTTAAGGTTTCTCTTTACTGTCAGCATCTCATGTTGATTTTCCAAGTACAAGTCTGCTTAATGCACATTCCTTTTCTCATGGCAACAAATGTTGTCAAACTCATAGTATACATGTATTTGGGCACCACATCTCTGTCCTTATTTACTTCTAATATTCTAACCCAATAGTTTTGTAGGCTGAACATGCAGTTATGGGATTTGCCTACCACAGAGAAGGACTCAAGTGCATTATTTCGACAGTACGGAATTATACCTGCAAGTAACGAATGCAGTTCAGGACATGTAATGAAACTGTACTTCGGAAAACAAATATTTTGGAAGTGTAATTCAGAGAAATGCTAACAACATATTGGGGTTTGGGCTGCTAACTGGTTTGATGGCATAAGGATACGTTTTATGACAGTAGTGTGTTTCATTTACTACTGGTGTAAGCAGCTGACATCAATTACTTTCCATCAGGAAGAACTAGACATGGCTGACAAGACTGTCATTGACTGGAGTAACTACTTAAGAGGTGTCTGTGTCAGGCAAATGGAAAAACAAGAGAAGAAACAGATCAGAGGGCCAGGGCATATAGCAGAAATAGATGAAAGTCTATTCACTCATAGAAAAAGTAATGCTGGTCATATCCTCTCTCAACAATGGATTTGTGGAGGAATCTGTAGGGAGACCAAAGAGACATTTCTGGTAAAAGTTGCAGATAGAAGTGTCTCAACATTATTTAGTAAAGTGGAATACATCAAGGAGGGCGGCACTATTTATTCTGACTCATGGTGAGCTTATCACACCAAGCAACTTGAAGAAGCAGGCTTTACCCATGACAAGGTTAACCACAGGTATAACTTGAGTGGATCTTGATACTGGAGTTCGTACACAACATTTAGAGAGAATGTGGGGTTCAGTAAAGTGGAGGAACAAAAGGCAAAGTGGTACTGCACGTCACCATTTGGAGTCATATTTAGCAGAATACAGCTGGCGTCAAACCCAGATTGCACAGCAAAAAACTTTTTGAAGCAATACTGACTGCAATTGCTGACAATTTTCCCCCCACACAAAAATACTAAACCAATGACAGACTAATCCACATATTTTCAGCCATAAAACATGCCCAATTCAGTGACACACAATCTGACTTTGTCCGAGGATAGCACTATTACAATACAAAATGTTCAAAACTACCCTAGAATCACCTGTTAACATCGTTCTATCTAAACAACTTCATAAACCTGTTTTATTTTTATTTTTTTGCAAGCTTCGGCTGGAAAAGTTATATTTCAAGTATATTTCTACAGTTTTACAAATAAACAGTTTATCAACAAACATTTCAATATCCAAAATCATCAATTTCACAAGGCTTTATTTATTTATTTATTTATTTTCTAAGCTTCTACGACATAGTTTCCATAAAAAGTCTGTACAGTGTCAGAAATAAATAGTTTACTAAACATCATATCCAGGTTTCCGTGTTTTTCTTTTCAGCATTATATCCTAACAGTTAAAATAATCCTTTCGACAGTATGATAGGAGCCCAGCCAATTGAACCCATTCTATCTTCATACTTGATTTTTAACAGCATGACAGCAGCCCAACAAAATGAACCATGAGTGTGTAAAGCATGCAAAACAGGCAGTAGACTTTCATGGTTATTTATCTTCCTCAATGTAAGCCAAACTTATTTGTTCTCACTAAACATGTAAAATAGCAGGTTATGCTAATTCCCACACTCCTTTTCATGCCAGCATGTGTATTACTAAAACCACAAAAATCTGGTTGCGATAATAAGTATCAATTTTTTTGAGCTTGTCTCGTACTATGCTTTATTTGTTTGTCCAGCTTGTTTATTTCTGTTTTCAAAGTTGTAGTTCAACCTATTTTCCATTTCTAATATTTTTTGTCTGTGTTACCTTAATCAAGTATGTTGTTCTTATGGAAATATATCCTTCTGATGTTGTGCTCCTAGCTCCTGATGTTAAACATTTTTTTGTGCTCAAACAATTTCTCTTTCAAAATTTGTCACATTTCATCTGCAATTTTTTGACTGCACAAATCACTCCAGTTAGTTTTACATAGTGATTGTTTTACTTCCATATAATCTGTAATTAATCTTCCATTAATTGGTTTAGATTTCATTTTTTTTCAGAATTATCTAGCAACAATTTAACCTTTATAACCCCATGATAACTGCACATCAACATTAGTAAAACCTGACATGAAGTAATAGTAATTTAGAAACACAAACAATGTCTACTATGTTCTGTCCTGTATTTTTTTTTTACAGTCTGAAGCAATTGTTATTCCTGAATTTATGTTTTAAATAATTTCTTTCACAATGTTGCTGAATCAATATTATTTCAGTCTTTTTTCTGGTAAATTTAAATTCCCCAGCCACTCCTTTCATCCTGTGTTTTATGTAAGAAAGGTATGAATTCCTTTAGGTCATTAGCACTTGACTTCGATGGTTTATACACTCCAATAATTGTTTAATGCTCCAATGTTGGCTTTATTGTCACAGTTACACAGTCTATGGTATTGCTGTTATCACTGAACATGATATAATCACAGGTCTCATACTTATCTTTAATCCCTATTATAATACCTCCACCTGCTTTTTTGTTAGAGTGTCTGTTACAGTAAAAATATTTATAAACTGACAGAAATGGTTTCCAGTCATTATTCTTTAACCATGTTTCACAATCAATAACGACATCAATCTTGTGGAAACAGCAAATTTTCCAATAAAGAAAAAAAAAACTTTATTACTAATGCCTCAAGCATTAACACAAATCAGAGATGCATCAAATGTTGCTGTGAACTGTTAAAAAATCCTGGGTTTGTCAAATATTGTAACATATCTGCTGTAAAAATAATCTTCCATGGTCTTGAAAAGTGGTCTCCATCCTGTATACCCACATGTGTTCTGAAAATTGGTCTTGGATGCTCTACAGATTTCAATTCTTTTAAAACAGGTCATTTTTTTTTCTTGTAGGCATTGGCTCAAAAAAGTCTTTTCATTCACAGTCACCTAACTTTCCTTTCTATATGGAATATGTGAAAAATGCATCCTAACATCTAAGAAGGCTGTAATTTCCCTACTAACAGTCACAATTCTTGTGGGTGATATTTATACCAACATGAATAAAAAGAGATCCATACTTCCTTACATTTAGGCATTCCAAGGCCTTTTTCACATCTCGTATTTTTGTTCATGGGAAGCATAACACTATTCGATGTTCATTATCGTCTCTGCAAATCTAAGTTTCAGTTCTTCTAATAACTGGATCTCCAATTACAAGTATATCCATTCTGATAGCTCTGAAAAAAAAAATTCAAATTCAGAAATATCTGCTCTATCAGTTTACAAAGGAATGATCTTCATCACCATTAGTTTTGTTAATCCCATTGTATTCATTGCTTATTACATTTGCAAACATACAGTTCATTTCCAGCTGGCTTTGTACATCCACAGCTTGAGCCATGTTGTCAACTTCTATCTTTCTCCTCTTTCTTCTTACAGTGATGTCATTCAATCCTATCAACTTCAATTTTAATTTCTTCGTTTTCACATGCCCCTTGTCTCATTCTACTATATTAACTATTTGAAAATGATGCCTTTTCCAAAAGACTGAAGGTTTTCTGATAGAACAATATTGCCATTCCCATATCAAAGCAGTGTCCTTTTTAGTAAGTATTCTCTTTGCTTTATAGACATTAATCAGTTTCTTTTAATGCCTTATATGTTGTGAAGATCTTACTTTCTTGTTTTTCTTCTACATGTTCCAAATCCTCAGATTGCTGAATATTTGTACCCTGAATTCTAAATCTGTCAAAGGTAATATCTTGTATAATAAAGTTAAGTGATCTTTAGTGATAACAGACACTTATTTCCTAAATGTGTTCTATTTGAACTTTGCCTAATATTAATTATCTCATCGGTCCAAACATTGATATATGTAACAACAGTTCTCCAAGCAAAGCAAGTTGCATAAATGCAATCATTATCAGTGACTCTAGATTTAGTATTAAATATGATACACAAATTATCCAGCTTTTGACATGAGGAACACAGGTCACCAGTGCTATCAGCTGTTACTTTTAAATATACATAGTATTTAGTAGACAGTGGAAGGTACTTGTGCTTTCCTAAATTATTAACTGCATACTCATTCAAGGAATACATTTTCAGCTTCAAAAGAATAAAGAATTCTAAAAGAAAAAGATAATAAAATTCAAACAGATTTTAAGTTAACTTCTATGAGAAAAGTCACACATATAGTATACGAATAAATATAAATTAAAAACAATAAAGTTATTGCTTTAATCTAATCTACTATTTGTGATAGTCATGCAAAAGTTGGATTTCACCATTGCTCGCAGTTAGACCTCAATAAATCCCAAAGCAACACAGGATTGTTCCAAATAAGCTCTGAGTTGCTCTCTCAGCAGTCTGTGTGAATTTATACCTGACTAGGCTCACTTGGGATGGCTAGATGTTTGCCTGTCTAAAACCAATCCCTTTCCAAAAATAAACAGTAAAAATTAGAGGCAAAAGAACAAAACATAAATCAAAGCGAATCTTCCTGTCTACAGACTATGCGTTGACTTCATAAAAATAGTGAAAAACAGAGGTAACAAAATAAAATCTATTTCAAAATACATCTTCTCTTACCAGGCAAATGCACATTCAATCAACAAACATAGGATTGCTTCAGATAAATTCTGGATTGTTAGCATGAGTCCCTGGCATGGCATAGGTCAGAGTGGGTATGTCTTCAGTTTTACTTATCATTGCTAAATATCCATTTCCATTTTGGGGGGCTTAGTCAACTTGACTGAGACTAAATCACCTAGAGGCAATTTTTGCAAAATGAATTGCTAATGCTGACAGCATGGTACATAGTTCTGTGATCTGTATTTTTCAATCTAGAGGATACACATCACACTTGATGTCTAAAACTGTTGATCTTTGCAGATCTTCCCATGATGGGAGCCATCCAGAGTCTTTGGAGGAGAATCTGTAGGTGTGTTTGTGGTGGAAACACCCGGCATGTTTTTGAAAGGTAGAAGGTACCCCATCGAGACACAGAGGGAACATGCAGTTCTCACAGCCTGGCATTTAATGATGTCTGCCCATGTCCAGGAGGGTAACGGGCATGATCATCCTGCCATTATAGTCTGAATTAACTTACATTACAACAGCACTGTCCAAGGCCAAGAATACAGCTTCTATGGGACCCGACAATATCCCTGGTTGTGCTCTACATGAACTACAGAGTGAACTGGCACCTTACCTGTGTGCTCTATTCAGTCACAGCCTCACCTCAGGCTTTGTCTCTGCCAAATTGTGCACTGCTACAGTTATCCCTGTCCACAAAGGAGGAGTGACTACAGACCCTGGGAACTATCCCCCTATTAGCCTGATGAGTCTGATATGCAAAGCTATGGAACACATCATCATGGACCTACTAAACAAGGATATAGGGAATCTCCAAACTCTGGATCCCACACAGTTTGGTTTTGGGAAGGGTAGATCATGCCTGCTCAACTTGGTCAACTTCTTTGAGTCAGTCACCAGAGCTATGGATGAAGGCAAGGTGGTTCATACAGCCTACCTTGATCTGACCAAGGTTTTTGATATCATTCCCCACTCAGGAATCATTGAAAAACTCACTAAGCTTGGCATCAACCCATATATCACTAGGTGGGTTGCAAACTGGCTCAAAGATAGAACCCACAGTGTGAAAGAAGCTGACACCAAGTCAGACTGCCGATTAGTCACGAGTGGAGTCCCACAGGGTTTGGTCCTGGGTCCTCTCCTGTTTGGTATCTACTTCTCTGAAGTCCAGGCCAACAGGAAGGGACTCTGGCTGACAAAGTTTGCAGACAATTGCTAGTTGGGAGCTATTATTAACTACCCAAGTGATGTTGACATCCTACAGAATGGCCTCACTGTGACCAATGACTGGTGTCAGAACCATGGCCTTAAGCTCAATGCCAAAAAATGTGTTGTCATCCCCTTTGGGAAAAACCCAGTTCGCATGAATTACCACATTGATGGTAGTCCACTGAACACAGAAGACATTATAAGAGATCTGGGAACACAGGTTGACAGCAACCTCTCTTTTGATCACCACATTGCCACTGTGGTCAGAAAGTCCTTCTATGTGGCACATCTCATTACTAAGGGTTTTGAATCCAGGAAGAAAGAAGTTATTGTCTCCCTTTACTCTTCCCTCATTAGGTCAGTCATTGAGTACAATGTCCTATAGGTTCATAGGTTGGTACTAGGCTATCGACCCTAGGGCCTATACAAGCCTTGCCATAACAATTCCCTGGCTATTTCTTCCCACACTATTTACTTCTCTAGACCCCTGTCTAGCAGGGTGACTGACATGATCCCCGGGGTGAATTTCCTATCTCCCATCCAATCATCAAGGTTCCTTTTGAAGAGGGCCAAAGAGGTGCTCTGCTTGACATGTATCGGCAGTCTACTGCAGAGTCTGGGGAGTCTCTGGGTCAGGAACCTATCCCTCCAGCATATTTTGTTCATTGTGATGACAAGGTTTAGATCCCTGGAGCATGTGTCTCTGAAGGATTGGGATTTCTTTAACTGTAGCATGTCCAACAGCTCTGGGTTTGACATTGCCTTGTATGTTAAGCAGAGATCACCTCTGAGCAGACGATATGTGACAGAGAATAGGTGGAGTTTTTATAGATGGTCAGCATAGGGCATCTGCTTTAGGCCTGTGATTCTTTTAGTGACATATTTCAGTGACCTTTCCAGTTCTTGCAGATGTCTTGAGAGGTACATACCAAACGGGGCATTGCATTCTATAATGGGTCTAATGAGGGATAAGTACAGTGGGACAATAACCATTTGGCATGTACTTTAGTAGACACCTGCAACAACTGGAGAGGCTGCAAAAGTACCTCACAAAGAGAATCCTAGGCCTTAAACACTTGTCCTATATGGACAGACTCAAAAAGTTCCAACTATTCTCTGTCTCATATCGCCTACTTAGTGGCAATCTCTGCTTGACTTACAAAGCCATATCTGGCCCAGCTCTGTTAGAAATGTACATCTAAAGAAATCCCAAACCCTCTGCACCACGCGCTCCAGAGACCTCAACCTCATTACCACAATTAAAAGAGCATGTTGGAGGGACAGGTTCATAACCCACAGACTGTCCATGCTATGGAACAGACTTCCCATACATGTCAAGCAGAGCACCTAGCTGACCCTCTTCAAGAGAAATCTTAATGAGTGGATGGGAAACAGAAAATTTATCCCAGGGATAGCACCAGTGGCTCTACTTGACAGAGGCATGGAGAACTAAGGTCAGGTGGCACTTTGCCAGGGTAATCTTATGGCTAGGCTTGTAAAGGCCACAGGGCCATTAGCCTAGTACACACCTATGAAACTATGAACCTATTAGCTCTGTAAGCAGAATTCCCTCCTTGTTAGCCAGAATTCTACTATTTTGCTATTTAGGTTTACATAACTAATTAAATCAGCTAACAGTACAAAGCTCCACACTTGACTGGATTCTGGTTTGCTGGTTTTTCTGGTTTACTAAATATGACATACATCCAGATTTTCAGTGTGACCATCAACCAGCCTAAGCTCATACAACAATTTCTCATTTGGCCAAAGAACATAATTATAAAACAACACACAATCTCTTTAACTTTACCCAACAGATCTTCAATGATAAATGAAAAACCATTAGCTGGACCTCAATAAAACCCTCTTTAGATGGGCCTTAAATTATTTCATCTTATTATTTTTAAATAACCTTAATAGTCTAACTCTACTGTAGTAAAAGAATCAAGTCTAGCCAGTCCCTGTTGCTTTCAAAACAGTGTAAACACCTTGTGACTGACAGAGATAGAGAACAGAAAGGATGACAAAAGCACAAACCAGCAAAAACCTACATCTTTACAGACAACTTAAGACACAGCTTAAAAAGTCAAGCACTGAAGGACAAAAAACAATGTTATATTCTTCTGCAAACTAATCACAAACATACCCCCCAAAATTCTGGTGATCTATTACTTTGTGTCTTAACAAAGGAGCCAGAAAAAAAACACTTCAGTCTTTCTCCAGAAAGCACCCCCTTTCAGATAGCTGTTATGTGAAATACTTATTTTATCAGAAGTATCACAAACTAACCACATGCTCTCCACACCCATCTTTATCTTCCTCTGGCAACTCTCATGACTACTTTCCTAACATATTCTCTTCACTAACACTACTAACTATTCACATCCTACCTTTATCTCTTCACTGTCGTGTCAACTACTTCTCCCTCATTTTTTCTTCAATCCGCCCTGACTGCCTTCACAAATAACTAATATTAAAGCAAAAAATTTGCTGTACTTCTGAATATAGTCTCCCACCTGAATACCTAGACTAGTTGTAGAGGCCATAACCTATCCTCTCAGCATCCTTATCAACAGAATCATGCTTTAATCTTGTATTCCATTGTTATGGAAAAAGTCACATATTATCCCCTTGCATAAGGGGGCAACTCTTCTCAGAAAATCAAATTTCATCCCTTTGCCATCCTGTCAACTCTATCAAAACATTTAGAAACGTATACATAAACTGCTTCTTAGGTTCATAGGTGTGTACTACGTTAATGTCCACTGAAGCCTTTTTAAGCTTAGCCATCCATCCCAAATCTCTGATGAATCTGGATGGCTCAGTGGTGCAGCGGTAGCATTGTCGCCTCACAGCAAGAGGTTTTCCCTACTGATTCTCGGCTGGGGTGCCTTCTGTGCGGAGTCTGTATGTCCTCCCTACATTCATCTGGGTTTCCTCTGGGTGCTCTGGTTTCTTCCTATGTTAAAAAGACATGCGTCTGGAGTGCTTCTCCCTGAGCCTCTGCTGAAAATTGGCTTCATTCCAAGTTGGACTTTCCCAGTTAACAACTGTTAAAGAAATAAAAAGTTTTGGTCCCCTTGATAAGTGTAAGTTGGGGCTTGGGAGATTTAGCATTTACAGACTACTTGTATCCATTAAAGACATGAGTGTCTAACCAGGGATGAATATCCAGCTCCCCATCCATTTGTCTAAGTTACACTTGAATCAGGATAGGGAGGAACTCTGTTTCACATGGATAGGAAGCCTGTTCCAGAGAAGGGGTAGTCTCTGGAATACATATCCGTCTGTCCAGCAGTTCTTATTTTTATCACAGGCAAGGTTCAAGTCTTCAGAATTTGTAATTCTGGTACTGTTTGTTTTGTAGATATGGAGGAGATCCATCAGAGTTGGGTTCAATGATGTCTTGTATGCCAGGCACAGATCTCCACTCAGCAACTTGTAGGAGACAGCATACATGGATAAGGCCTTGAGGTAATTTGTATAGGACATAATATTTATGCTCTGTATTAGTGAGGAAGCTATGTGGATGTTACAATTGCTTACCTTCATTAAGGCCTGGAAACCTGGTTGCATCGGTTTTAATTTGCCATACACTCTCTTTCAATGCTAAATTGTTCTTCCAGTTACCTTCTTGTGTGTTTATTTGGTCAATAATGGCGAATACAAAACTATGTTTCTCCCCTTTATCCAAATTCGCCATTATTGACCAAATAAACACACAAGAAGGTAACTGGAAGAACAATTTAGCATTGAAAGAGAGTGTATGGCAAATTAAAACCGATGCTACCAGGTTTCCAGGCCTTAATGATTCCATAAGCATTAAGCCATTCCTTATGAGTGATTAAATATTTCCTATTGAAATATAAGTTAAGCCAGTATTATATTTTACTACTGTATATACAAATTATTTTTTAAATTATTTTTAACGTTAGAACACATACATGTTCCTTCTGAGTATTGTTAGGGTAGTATTACACTGGGTTTAATTTTTTAAAACATATATATATATATATATATATATATATATAAAATTTATTGTTATATAATTAGTATTTCATATTCATAATAAGTTTTTACAATTTTATATAATATTCATATATTAATTATATATATATATTACATTATATTTATATTTATTTTCATTATATTTATTTTCATTATGTATTTAAAGGTTAATTATTATGCATTATATTTGTTATACTAGCTACTATATATACATTTTATGTTTCATAGTACATGTACACATTTTTATTATGACACATATTTTTATTATGGTATTTTTTATGTGGTTTAATATTTAATCAGATGTAACCATTCATATATATGTAGTGTATAGAGCATGTACGTAATTTTATTTATTTAGTTATAACAGTAATTTACGAGTTATCTCAGTAATATTTATACATTCATGTAACATATAAACAATATTTAGTTTTCCTATAACATCAGTTTTTAAATAACATTAGTATATAGTTTTGGGGACATATTATTTTTACGATATTTTTTCCTGTATGTATTGACTACCATCACATCAGACAGTTTCTAACTTAATGAGAGAATTGAGCTCATGATTATAAATTTATGTAATACTGTTTGGAGCATAAGTTAATTCAACATTGCATTACCTAGGAAGAATTTATTAGCAATACTTATTAGTATGTTTTGTTTATGTGTTATATGTGATCGTTGTAGTTAGACGCTAAAACTGAGACATATTTTATGTAGATATGGTGCTGTCACTTTAAAACATTTCAAGAGAATTTGGCGCGTTTTTTCAAAAAACCGCAGGTTTAGCTGCTATTTATGTTCAATAGCAAACACTGTTTAATGGTTCTGATGAAGACTGGCATTTGTACCAGTTGAAAGCGCTTAACCTACATGTTGTCCTGTTGGAATATGTTTTAATAAACTGCTGGTGTTTCTAAGAGAAGTTACCGGATCAGGCTGATTCTTTGGATTTTACCCGTATGAGCTGTGTTTTTTCAACACTTTCCTTCCTAACCTTTCTGTTTGATTTGTGGTTGTGGTTCGATAATTTGATTTGGTTCATTAAAAACATAGACATACTTGCTAAAACAAAAATTACTAAGTGTGCTGCTAGTTCAACACAAAACACCTATCACCTTAAAGTTCTTCAGTGTCTTAAATGGCACAAACTTCCACATCACATAACTTACATGTAACTTATTACAACACATAGTTTGGTTCATAAAACTGCCGCCTGCCTACCCTGAACTATGTCCTTCATAGCTACCTCCCCAATAGACCACCATGATCAGAATGTTCACAGTAAACAAAGACAAATAAACTCCTCCTCATCAATAAACCCTATAAATTAATTGGACAAAGCCTCCACTTCTACTCAGTAATGAAAAGCTGGAATTTCTTAAAACTGGCCACCAGATCTCACTCTAACTTTCGTACATTTAAGCATATACTGAGGGAATACTTATCAAAAATGTGTCTCTACTCATGCACTAATCATGGATGAACCGATTTAATTCTTTAACTCTATACCTACATTTCTTCCTTACTTACCATGTTTTCCATCACCTACTTACTTACATACTGCTTATTAATACGTAGATCACTATGTTCACTTTATCTCCATGTTCCCTTAAGTCCAGCTTGTACCATATTTATGACCAGTCTCTTCACATCTAACTTCATCTTATCTCTCACTATCTGTCTTTTCATACTAGTTTCCTTCCTCCCTCAATTCTCTTTTACCTTTAATGCAAATGCACTCTGATTTATGTCACTGCTCCTAGTATCTATTTATAATGTATTTTGCATTCTAAAATGAATGTAGTCTATATGTAACTTATGTTTCTGCACTTATTTACTTTCATATGTTGTATATAATGGAATGTCGTTGGAGTTTTCCTTCCCAGGCCTTTGCTGAAAATGGGTACTTTTGGCCCATTTAGATAAATCAATAATGTTCTTACAAGCTATATATAGAATTTGATAGACTTCCACTGTATCTCACAGACTTCTATGATGTTATAATGTTTATGCATGCTTACTACTGCGTTTGTGTGCTTCATCTGTACTGTAAAAAAAAAAAAAAAACCTCTGGTCTACTGTTATTTTGTGCATGATTTCCCTGGGTTTACCAAAAAAAAATGGTCCACCTAAATCAGTACTCTAACTCTACTACAGATCATCTCCCCCCCCCCATACCTTCAGTGCAGGGCTAGCCCAGATGTAGATAGTTATATACTTGCACATATTCACCTTGCATCAGCTATTCACCTAATGGGTGGTCACAGTGGTGCAGAGGGTACTGTTGCCGCCTCACAGCAAGAGGTTCTCTGGTTTGATCCCTTGCAGGGGTGCCTTCTGTGCTGAGTCTGCATGTCTTCCCTGGGTCGTGTGGGTTTCCTCCAGGTGCTCTAGTTTCCTCCCACATCCCAAAGACATGCTGTAGGTGGATTTGACACTCTAAATTGGCCCTAGGCATGAGTGCATGCATGTGTGTGCCTTCTGTGAAAGGCTGGGCACCGGACTCACAACTCGACACTGTAAAACTCCACTGCCAATCATGAGCATACAGGTGAACCACTGTGGTGACCCCTAACCAGGAAAAGCCAAAAGAAGAAGAAGCAACTATTTACCTGCTGGCCAGACTCCCTCCCACTCTGTGTGAAATAAGAAGCAATGATTTCATTCAACTATGCATTGTGGGCATTAAGCTGGTATATGAAGTCACTTCCCCTGCCATCTGAAAAGGAGCTAGATATATGGTGCATGCCTGCTGCATTATGAAGTTGCTTATTGTTAAAGACTGGAGGTAGGAGATTAATATATGAAGATCAGAGAAACAAGGGCATTAAATGGTTAGAGGGTTTTCTGCAAACAATAAGAGAAAATACGCCCACTTCATTATATAGTTTACAAAACAATATTTTTCCAAAAAAGTGCCAATGTCTCTTGATGAGCCATGTTATCTGTAGTGCTGGATATGCCTCAGAAATTCATTTAGAAATCCCTCTGTCAAATATTCTAAATGGTAACCCAGATGAAAAAGTGAAGACAGGATTGATGAGATCTAGTTTTAGCTACATTTATACACTCTTAGGACTAGGGTCACATAACAATCTAGAAGAAATTAGTATAAGTTATAACTCTTTCTCAAGAGTCTGCATCTCAAGATTTTGAATTTTTTTTGAGAAACTTAACTATCATACATACTTCTATGAGAAAGGAATCCTGCTTTTTTCTCTGCAGCTATTAGACTCCAGAAGACATGAAAGTGCTGGAGTTCTCCATCAATTAGGATGCACATTGTGTAATGAGGACAGGTCAGGCTTTTGTCATAAATGTTGGTGATGCAGACTGATGTCACATCTGTGGACATCTCAAATCAATTCCATGTCGACCTGCATCAACAAAACCTTTCCAAATCTAGCTTTAAAATATCTAAACGTTTAATGCAGTAACTGAATAAACTGTACAAGTTCTACATACTACAAATATCTAGTACAACTCAAACCTACAATTACAGTACATGATAGAACAAGAATTGTAGTCTCAACAAAACATCTACAGACACTTAAGGAAGCATAGTTTATAAAAGTGAACTTTGGAAGTGTTCACATAGGAGAAAGAGTTGCATTAATGGAGAAATAGTTGTACAGACCAACAGCATTGGGCATCAGCTGTGGTGAGCAGTATCCCCAAGATAGGAGAACACAGACTGAGTGCACACCGCATTAGGATAGCCATTCAACAATGTAAAACTTGGCTCTAGGTTATTTGGTAATATTGACTAATGTTGTCAAAAAATGGACATGGGTATTTCCCAGGGATAAGGGGGTTGAGGAACCAGCCTAGTGTGACCCATGTCAGAGACCCACGCTAATGGTGGGAGGCATGTGTATACCTCTACTGACCACTGTGTGCATGACATAAAGTCCAGCAAGACTGGGTTTAGAAGCTACTGGCGTCTAGTTGCCCACCCTGGGTTAATTGGTATAGGTCTGTTGAGCAAAACCTGGACAGCAAGCCAATCAATCTGCCAAACATGAACTAAGAGTTGCTACATGCAATTTAAGTTAACTTATAAGGCACAACATGGAAGTGGATGACATGATGGCAAGGAAGAGGTAGAACATCCTATATATCCAGGACACAAGATGAAAGGGCAGTGCAACAAAGACAGATTGCTTTGGATCCAGAGTCTACTACTCAGGGGGAGGACAGGCTAGAAATTGTGTGGGAAATTTGATGAGTGACAGGCTTCAAAAAACAGTCAGGGATGTCATCAGAATTAATGACAAACTCATAGCAATCAGTCTCCAGTGTAAGGATAGGGCACTATTCATAATCTCAGCTTATGCTCCACAGCAGGGTTGGGATAGTGAGGAAAAGAGTGGATTCAGACAGTCTTTGCAGGACTTACTAAATAAAGTAGAACAACGGAAAAAGGTGTTGATAATGTGTGATTTGAATGCACATGCTGGGACAGACAGAACAGGACATGAGTACTGCCTGGATACTGAAGGGTGGGGCAAGAAGAATAAAGTAGGAAAGGTCATTCTATACATCTGCCTGATAAACGGACTGATCATGGCTAAAAATGGTTCATCAAGACAGACACTCACAAGATTACATACAAGAGTGGCCATCAAGAAACTTAGGTTGACTTCCTCTTAGTAAGAAAGGTGCACTGGGGTAGAATCAATTTTGCAAATTCATCCCCAGTGAAACAGACTTGCTCAGTGTAGCACTGCCAGCTGCAAGACCCCCTCCATGAATCAGGACACACACTCTGCCTACTTGGATCTACTTGGCTTTATCAAGCTACATCCGATTACCCTGGTTTTGGGTGACTTTAACTATCAATTGACTGGGTAAATTATTTGTGCTGTAACTCAGTTGCGTAAAGGTTCCTCAACATTAACTCCAATAGACTCGACCAGCTGGTTGGCACCCCCACAAGGCGGGCCAACATCCTGGATCTCATACTTACCAATATGGGAGGCCACTGTAGCACCCCACAGTGTGGTTTTCCCTAGTGAGATTTGACCACAAACTAGTCTTATTCGAAGTAACTATCACACCTGAGCCCAAGCAGCAACTAAACTAAAAAAACATTTCCAAGGCAGATTATAACCTCTTACAGGATGGTATAAATAGATTTACTGCACTCTCCTCAGATGGAACTGCAACTATGCTGAGTTCTACATAAATACTTTATACAAACACCTGCAAAATTGCATTGACTTGGCCATACCCGATAGGACCAAAACCAGCTCCTCAAGGAAGAGCAAATCTGCATGTTGGGCAACTGACATTAACAGGCTTTACGATAAGAGGAAGATATTGTTGTCTAAGAGGAAGAGGGAGTGAGCCCTAAACTGGAAACACTCCCTCCTCAGCTTAAACAAGCAAATACAACTTCTTGTGAAGTCCTCCAAAGCAAACTACAAATCCAAATTAGTTTCCTCATTTAAGGACAACCATAAAGCATTCTTTAGTTACATCCATAACCAAAAAGGAAAGGCCTAAATTTGTGCTGAACTGGTATTTAAGATACTACATATAATGAGCCTCTGGATATAGCTAACCTGCTAGCTGACACTTCTGTGAAAACATCATTTCCCTGTTCCCACCACATGTACCCCATGATATCCATATCACCTGTCCTCTACCTTGCATCTCTAAAGAGCAGGTCAAAAATGCCATCTCTAGGGCCCAAAACACAGCACCTATTGAACCTGATAGCATCCCAAGTTGATTACTACATGGACTCAAACAAGAATTAGCAACACTACAGGGTACCCTTTTCAATCGTAGTCTAAATGCCGGCTTTGTTCCAGATGAATGGAAAATGACCACCATTATCCCCTTGCACAAACATGGTGCTTCCACTGACCCCATGAACTATAGACTTATTAGTCTGACTAGCCTTATCTGCAAGGCCATGGAGAGAATCATCATGGACCTTATCAACAAAGGTATAGGTAATCTCCAAACACTTGAGCCTACTCAGTTTGGAAATATCAAAGGGGGATCATGCCTGTTAAACCTTGTGGACTTCTTTGAGACAGTCACCAAGCCCCTGGATGAAGGGAAATCTGTACTTACAGCCTACCTAGATGTAGCCAAGGCTTTTGGCACTATCCTCACTTAGGCATCATTGACAAACTCACCCAGCTATGTATCAGACAGACAACCAGTTCCTATAGTAGTAGAAGCAATGAGTCATATAAAAATAATTTGCAATCATATTTAGATATGTTACCAATGCATGTAACTCCATATGAATTGCAGAAGGAGTCATGACTGGACACATCCTACGAAGTGCATTTCTGACTGACATCAAAGATTGAAACAATACTAATTTCATGACCTTTAATTATACTTTGACTTAGGAATAAGGTCATTCCCATCATGGTATTAGAAACTCAAAAGATTTGGAGGAATTAAAAACTAGTTATCAAGTCTTATATCATTAGATGGGTCACTGACTGTCTCACTGATAGAACCCATATAGTCAAAATAGGAGAACTACCTCCAAAAGCAGACCTGTAACCAGTGGTTTTCCACAGGGATCAGTCCTTGGACATATACTGTTTGGAATCTATTTTTTGGAAATACAAGCTAAAACTAAAGGTCTGTGGCTGACAAAGTTTGCTGATGACTACAAACTGGGAGTGGTCATAGAATCTCCAAATGATTTCAACATCCTACTAGAGGGTCTTACACAAATGATTGGGGCCAAAGTCATGGCCTTAAACTCAATGCAAAAAAAATGTAATATTATCCCTTTTGATAACTACACCATTAATGAAAACACCGTCAGTATGCACTCGGTTGTGAGAGACCTGGGCACACAGTTTGGCAGCAACCTTAACTTTGATCACCACTTCTCCACAGTGGTAAGAAGGCCATTTTATACTGCTCATCTCATAAGTAAGGGTATTGCATCCAGAAAAAAAAGAAGTTACATCCTCTCTTTACTCTTCCCTCATCAGTCCAATAATTGAGTACAACGCCCCTTTTGGTATGTACCTTTCCGAGCACCTGAAGCAATTGGAGAGACCACAAAGCTTCGACTCAAGGAAAATTCAAGGTCTTCAACATCTATCCTATGTGGATCATCTGAAATCTCTGTCACTTTATTCTTTTCCCTGCATACAACTCAGAGGTGATCTTTTCCTTGCATATAAGGCAATCTTTGGCCCTGAATTATTGGACATGCTGCATATTCACAAGTCAGATGGTACATGGATTACTCTCTCTAAAGACCTTAACCTGGTATATTACATTAATATAATGTACTGGAGGACAGATTTGTCTCCCAGAAGTTACCACACCTTTGGAATGGACTCCCACTTCATATCAAACAGGGCACCTCATTGGCCATCTTCAAACGCAATCTGGATGATGGATGGGTAACAGTAAAATCACCCCCAGGGATTCCATGTGTGCCTTTCTTGAACAGGCGCAATTGGTGTTGATCATGGCAATAAGGGTAGCACATGGCTAGGCTTGTAAGGGCCCTAAGGACATTAGCCTAGTAACTTCCAATGATCATATGATTTACGACTAAAGGAACCAAACCCTGAACCACAGGAACTACAGCTTACAGCCTTAACCCTCTGTGCCAACTGCTAGACTGTTTGGATCTCTTTGTTGATGGTTATCATATTAATAAAGCTTGATAGAAAAAAGTTTATCTAATAAACCAGTAAACTTCAAGCTGATGGCTTCCCCCTTGCAGGGGCAATGCCTTCCTTTCCAACTGATGATGCCACATTCTCTTGCTTTGGTGGTATTAGTTGCTGTATAAGTATTGGAAATGTGCTCCATGTCCACAGGTTTATGTACATACAAAGAAATAAAAGATAGTAGTTCTGGACAAATTCAGTGATGCTATTCATTTAAAATGCCAGTGTGCACATTCAAGGAATAGCTTTGTGGAGTGAAAGTCTGCTCATATTTACAAAACAAGTTTTTTGCCCTTCAGAGGAGATACTAAATGGCATGTTAGGAACTTGTGTTTTACTGAAAAGAGTGCTCTCACTGCATGGATACTCGTAAAAATGCTAGGATTGTTGACAAAATGTTTGCCTGCCTTCAACAGAGTTTGCAAATGTTAGTCTGTCTTAAAAAAAAAAAAACAGGAAAGCTGTAGCATGTTTCATGTATTTCCTTATTATGTCAGTGAAGTTGCTTTTATTTCAGTAATGTGACACTGCATATGTTTCAAATATGTATGTTTTGTAAAGCTGTGTTAATGTTTATTTTTTCTGCACTGAAGTATTATTTATCCTCAAAAAATATTTTAAATAACATAAGATGCACACTGAATTAGTCATCAAAAGGGTTGAGGAAGCTGACTCAGACATGATTTCATATTTTAGTAAAGTTCAACAGGCATTACAACAAATCTAAAGGGGTTACAAGGAATTTAAAGTCTGCTAAATATTTTTCCCTTCCAAAATTGCTTCCAGAATTGAATACCCAGGTGAATCCTATATGACACCAAATGTACATGCACAGACATTCCTTGAAATTATAAACACAAACTCCCTGGACCAGACAGTCAATACTGCAATGAGGGGTGCAGCCATACTGGATCTGGTCCTCACAAATATGGGAGAGTGCTGCACACCCCCTACTGTAATGTCTTTCCTGATAAGGTCTTACTTCAAAAGGAGACCATTTTGTGGTCTAAGTAAAACCTAGACCCCTAGATAAACCTGGAATATTCAGGAACTATTCTAAGGCTAACCTCCTGCTATTAAGTGAGAACCTGGCAAAATTTCAAGCCTCCATGAACCCTGAGAACACTGCTGCCTATGCAGAACTGTTCACAGAAACCCTGTACAAGCATGTTAATAGCTGCATAGAGGCAGCTGTTCCCACTAGGAAGTAGTACAGAACTAACTCAAAAAACAAGCCACACTGGTCAAATCACAAAATCAATCTGCTGTTTAACAGCAGGAAGAAAATCATGGCAAAAATTAGGAGGTGCAGCACCCAGCAGGACAAAAGCACTCACATCAAACTAAACAAAGAACTCAGAGGACAAATAAAGTCTACCAAACCAAATTCGAGGTAAGTTTGGCCTCCCAGGCCAAGGACAACCACAAACCATTCTTTAGCTATTTCTGCAACCTCAAAGACAATACGCAATTTTGTGCAGAACTCATTGTAAAAGGAAATAAATAAAACGTTGCAGACCACCACTATATTCCAAAATTTAATTCAAACACGACAGACATCCATAAAAAAACACAAGACTCACTCACTCACTGACTCTCTTCAAGAGAAATATTGATGAGTGGATGGGAGATCGTAAGTTTACCCCAGGGGTCACATCTGTGTCACTGCTAGACAGGGGCACAGTAAACTAATTCTATTATATAAGGGGACCTTCACTGTGTCACTACTGGACAGAGGCACAGTATTCTAGATTTATTCTGTACATTTTTGTAGCCACATCACTATGGCTAGGCTTACAAATGCCCCAGGGCAGATAGCCTAGTACTATACTGTGAAACTATGAAACTATAAGATCAGTTGATAAAATCAATAAATAAAACTCCAAGAAGCTTCAGTAAAACAATTGTCAAATCCTTAGTGCTTCCGGGTACTAACCCTTCTTCAGATAATTCAACTCTACTCAGAGGAAAATATTTAAAATAACTTGTGCCCAATTATATCTAATAATGCACCCGCCTATTTTTCAAGGCGGGTCTGATAGGGACTGCCTCATTGAGCCCTGGAGCTCTATGAGCCAACAACTCAATTATCCACTGAGTCTCCTCTAATTCAGTCTGTTGTTTCATATCCCCTCCTATCACACTTCTATTCATATTCCTAATAGCCCTAAACTTAAACCAGTGTCCCTCATTCTGATCTATGTGCCTAAACAATGCGTTATGTGGATACTTCCTTCTAATGCAGGATAAATGCTGTAAAATTCTAACCTTGAACATACAGTTCGTTTTACCCACATAAAAACTTAAACATTGTTGACATTCAGCTAAATAGACCAAATCTGTAGTTCTACAAGTCGCCCTGGCTTTAAAATGAAATACTTTTGCTGTAACAGGATGTCTAAATCCACTGCTCTGTTTATAACCTCACAAGCCTTACATGACCCACAAGGAACTGTCCCTTCCATGTTCATAACTGGCCTCCATCTAGGTACATATTCTGTAGCCAAAATATTCTTAAGATTCCTATTTCTCCTGAAACCAAACAAAGGATCATGTCCCAACATCTCACTTAATTTTTCATCAGTACTTAAAATATTCCAATTATTCCTAACAATTTCACAGGCACCATGTATATTATTACTATATGTAAACATAATCCTAGTGTCATGTTTATCATTAACAGTAGCACGAGTGGTGTCAGGAATGCCCTTTCCATTGTGTGACCTCATCCTAGGACACATCCTATCTCTTTTAAGAATCTCCCTCTGGTCAAGTGTCCATCTAACCAGCTCTTCATTATATACCCTATCCAAGAAGTGTCCTTCCAAACTACAAACCAGTTTCTCAAAATCAGGATCCTCTGTACAAATCCTCGACACTCTACATAACTGTCCTTTCACTATGTTACCAAATGTGTATCTCGGATGCATACTATCATAACTCAACAAACTATTTTTCCAGCAGCTCTTTCTATACATATCGGAAGATAATCCCATACTCTCCTGTGTCACCCTGACATCTAAAAAACCTATTTTCTTTCTAGAGTATGTAACAGTAAAATGGAGAAATGAGGTAGTATTTTCCAAATATACTATGAACTCATTAAGCTCAGATTCATTACCCTTCCATAGCACAAAAACATCATCTACAAAACATCTATATAAGCCAGTTTTGTCTCTCCAACTGTTCAGTTCCCCTGCGACAAACTGTCTCTCCCAATATGACAAGACCAAATTACCATATGTATTAGTGCAGGGGGTGCCCCTGGCTACCCCCTGCGCTTGCATGTAAGTTTCATTCAAACAGACAAAAATGTTATGTTCCAGCACAAGGCTGAGCATCTGAGCTATCACTCTTAACCTTATTTCATCAACCCCTAATTCCTTCAACAATACACAAACTGCCTTGATACCATACTCATTACTGATAACAGTGAACAAATTGTTCACATCCAATGTTACCATAACATACATTCCAACCCTCCATCTACCAATTCCCCCAAGGATGACAAAAAATGACCTGTGTCTTTCAATACCTCATCCATTCTGTCTACATAGGGTCTCATTACTGTCTCAAGCAAAATCAAGATATTCTCTGTGACCCAATTCCTACCCAAAACTATGGGTCTAAGGGGGGTCCCTCAGGTCCTTGTGTAGTTTTGGAAGGGCTTTAAATATTGGAACCACTAGTTTATCTATCCATAAAAACTGAAATAAATCTTCATTTATCAAACCCTGATTTAAGCAAGAAGTTAATTCATCATGGACTTTCTGAACAATATGGCCTACCATTAAGGGCAAAATAGAAACGTATGTATTAACGTCAGAAAGCATTCCCTTTAACTTTTCATAATACATGTCCTTATCTAAGACAACCACAGCCCCACCTTTATCGGCCTGTTTTATAATCAAATCTTTGTTATTTTGTAAATAACCTAAAGCATTACATTGTGATATAGTCAAATTATAATACTTTCTGATCCTATTATCATTCAAATAATGCATGACATCTTGTTCACAACATTTAATAAAAGTATGCGTAGAGCAAAAGGAGGGACAAAACCAGTTGGTTGTCTTAGCCCTAATATGGGGCATAGAGCTATTTCCAAACATTTGTCTTAACATTATATTCCTGCAAAAGAACATAAGATCCATTATGATCTCATTAAAACAACTTTCTCTACTAGGGACAAAAGTCAGCCCCTTGTTCAAAACAAAAAGCTCATCATCTGTTAATGTATAATGAGATAAATTATATACAATGTTAAAGTCACAATTACCAGTCAATCTAGAGTCCTCCTTTTCTTGGCTCCCCTTCCTTCCCTGTGGGAGTATTTCCATTCCCCTTTCTGTTTGACTGGCACTGGTAAATGGGCTAAAAAAACCCTCTTTGCAGAGGGGTGGCAAGTTTTCTTTGGATCTAGCCCCTAATCCCAACATCTTGTTGGTATTGTCTACAAAAACAGGAGCTGACGTCAGCCCCTCAATATCAGTGGTAGACCCCGTTTCTGTAGATACAGTCTCTGCTCTCATTGCACAAGAAACCAAATTAGTCTCTCACTGTGAACCAGAAACAATAGGAGCAATATTTGTACCTTGTGTTGATTGTTGTACTGCAGCAGTGACATCTACTGGCCGGTCTTTATCAGGTCTACGTGAAACACATCTGATCATTGTATCTACGGCAGAAACATCTCTTACAATGCTCCTCTGTATGGACACATTACGCTCTTCTCTGGGCCACACAAAAATGTTCCCCTTCGTGAAATCCTTATAATCTCTATGTAATTTCTTAGTTTTCTGCTGCTGCATTCAGTTTTCTGTAGCATAAAAAGTGCAATATAAATCATCCAGTCTTTTAGTATATCTCCTCCTCATGGCTATTTGTCTCTCTCTTTCTGGCAATACATAGCTCTTCTAATCTGTACCTTCTTTTGATTAATGTTCTCTCTTTTCCTTGGTTTCATGCTTTCTCTAATTGATTCCAAAGATGAAATTATATTGAACATGTGGTTTATACCTTTAAAATATAATTAATTATTCTTGTCTTGAGTGAAAGACCTACCACTTTTTTAATCTGTTTGTTAATCTGTTGTTATGTATTTTTTGTTATGTTGTATCCGTCCTGTCTACATGTGGAGCTTTTCTCCCCGGGCCTCTACTGAAAATGGAAATATATCCAGATAGACTAGCCCGGTTAACAAATGTAAAATAAAAATAAATAAATAAATAAATCTCTCTCCTCTGAAATTTGTTTCTAGTCTCCACTGCAGCGATTCAACCTCCTTACTCAATTGTTCCTCCTCCAGAGAGAAAAATTCCAGCAACAACCTCATATAAGCAAAACCAGTATTGATGTTGATTAACTGCCATTTAGCCAACTGTTCTGGATACTGCTCCCCTTGTGTGGGCATGCAGAACACTCTCATGCCATGAGCCACAATACCAAACTTAATGCAAGCCTCAAAGTGTTTGCTTTGCCACTGTAAATGTTTTAGTCTGTTAACTATGTGGCTAAAGTCTCTTAGCAACTCTTTAAAATTCTGGTCAATGTTCAATCCACATAAAGCATTGTTTAGGCACATAATCAGAATGAGGGACATTGGTTTAAGTTTAGGGCTATTAGGAATATGTATAGAAGTATGAGAGGTGGGGATATGAAACAACAGACTGAATTAGAGGAGACTAAGTGGATAATTGAGTTGTTGGCTCACAGAGCTCCAGGGCTCAATGAGTCAGTCCCTATGAAACCTGCCTTGAAAAATAGGCGGGTGCATTATTAGAGATAATTGGGCATAAGTTATTTTAAATATTTTCCTCTGAGTAGAGTTGAATTATCTGAAGAAAGGTTAGTACCCAAATGTGCTAAGGATTTGACAATTGTTTTACTGAAGCTTCTTGGAATTTTATTTAAGGATTTTATCAACTGATCTTGTGTTTTTATGGATGTCTGTCATGTTTGAATTAAATTTTGGAATATAGTGGTGGTCTGCCATGTTTTATTTATTTAATTTGGACTGTGAGGTGCATATAGCAGACCTTTAGTGAGCTCTCTACATTTTATTCTTTCATTGTAAAAGGAGCCATCTATACTGAGCCAGAAGATATGCCAAACCTTCTAGCTGACAAATTCAGCTCCAACTTTACCTGTCTCTCCCTCTAAAACTTCCCTCAGGAAATATCAAATATAACGCTCCCTACTATCACTAGGGAAAAGATCCTTAATGGTCTCTCTAAGACCATGAACACTGCGTCAATGGGCCTGGACAATATCCCAGGATGCCTTCTAAATAGCATGAAACATGACCTATCAGGGACACTGGAATTACTATTTAACTGTAGCCTCCAAACAGGCTTTGTGTCTCATGAATGGAGAAAGGCAACAGTTATCCCTCTGCACAAAGGTGGGACATCTACAGACCCTGGAAACTACAGACCCATAAGTCTCATTCGTCTTATATGTAAAACCATAGAAAGAATTATCATGGAGATGATCAATAAAGATAGAGTAAACCATCAGACACTGTACCCAACCCAGTTTGATTTTGTCAAGGGCAGATCATGTCTACTCAACTGGTGGATGACTTTGAGTAGGTCATGAAAGCAATGGATGAGGGCAAAATCATTCATACTGCCAAGCTTGACCTGGCCAAGGTATTTGAGCACAATACCCACTCAGGCATTGTTGACAAACTCAAGAGGTTATGTACAAACCTGTATGTCATCCGGTAGATAGTCAACTGGATCACAGACAGGACCCAGGAAGTTAGAACTGGTGAGTCCACCTTTACAAAGAGGCCAGTCACAAGTGGAGTCCCTTGGCGATCAGTGCTTGGACCTCTCCCTTTTGGCATTTACTTCTCAGAAGTCAAGGCCAATGTCAGTAGTCTCTGGCTAACTAAATTTGCAGATGATTGCAAATTAGGAGCTGTCATTGACACAAATGTTCTCCAGGAGGGGCTGATACAGACAAACAACTGGTGTCAGACCCATGGAATAAAACTAAATGCAAAGAAATGCACATTAACCTTTGGGAAGTCATCCATAGGTTCATAGGTTCATAGGTTCATACTAGGCTATCTGCCCCAGGGCATTTATAAGCCTAGCCAGAATGTGTTTGGCTTTTGCCACCCATTTTAAATTAATTTTGCTATACCCTTTTTCGAGGTTAGTATACTGTGCCTGTGTCTAACAGTGACAGAGAAGTGATACCCGGGGTAAACCTATGATCCCCCATCCACTCATCAAGATTACTCTTGAAGAGAGTCAATGAGGGACTCTACCTAACCTGGACTGGGATTTTATTCCAGAGTGAAGGGAGCCTCTGGGTTATGAATCTGTCCCTCCAGCATGTCCTATTTATTTCAGTGCTGAGGTTCAAGTCTCTCGAGCGCGTAGCTCCATGGGATTTGGATTTTCTGAGATGCAGCATGTCCATTAATTCTGGGTTGAACATAGCTTTATCTGTCAGGCAGAGATCGCCTCTGAGCAGGCGGTATGCCACTGAGTAGAGCTGGAGTTTTTTTAACCGGGCAGCATATGGCATCTGTTTGAGCCCTTTGATCCTCTTGGTGAGGTACTTTTGGGGTCTTTCCAGTTGCTGCAGGTGTCTGGTAAGGTACATCCCAAAAGGGGCATTGCACTCAATTATCGGCCTGATGAGGGATGAGTAAAGAGGCACGATGACCTCCCCTGATCTAGATGTGAATCCCTTCATGATTAGGTGGGCTATATAAAATGCTTTTCTAACCACTTTGGCCACGTGGTTGTCAAATGAGAGATTGCTATCAACTTGGGTCCCCAGGTCTCTAATTACTTCTTCCGTACTTAATGGATTACCACCTATGTGGTAATTTGTGGGCACTTTGTTTTTGCCAAAGGGGATGACTATACACTTTTTGGCGTTTAGCTTGAGGCCATGGCTCTGGCACCAGTTGTCTGTTTCTATGTGGCCCTTTTGGAGGATGCTTGTGTTGGCTGGAGAGTCAATTATAGTGCCTAGTTTGCAGTCATCTGCGAACTTGGTCAGCCACAGTCCTTCCGTGTTGGCCTGTACCTCCGAGAAATATATACCGAACAGGAGAGGTCCCAGGACTGAGCCTTGTGGGATGCCACTTGTAATTGGTTTGGAGTCTGACATGGCTCCAGCAATTCTAACCATGTGGGTTCTATCCTTGAGCCAGTTTGCAACTCATCTAGTGACATAGGGGTTTATATCTAAGCTGGTGAGCTTATCTATAATGCTCGAGTGGGGTATTGTATCGAAGGCTTTTCCGAGGTCCAGGTAGGCTGTGTGGACCACCTTCCCCTCGTCAATGGCCTTGGTGACTGTTTCAAAGAAATCAACCAGGTTTAAGAGGCAGGATCTGCCCTTAACAAAGCCGAACTGGGTAGGATACAGTGTCTGTAGGTCCCTAATATCTTTCTTTATGAGGTCCATGATGATCCTTTCCATAGCTTTGCAGACCAAGCTAGTCAGGCTTATGGGGCGATAGTTTCCAGGATCCGTTGAGGCACCACCTTTGTGGAGAGGGACCACTGTTGCTGTACGCCACTCTTTGGGTACATATCCTGTGGTAAGGCTGAGATTGAACAGTAGTTTTATGTTTGGGTTTAGCTCTTCTTGGAGTTCATGTAGGATGCAGCCCAGGACACCGTCTGGTCCCATTGATGCTGTGTTTTTTGCTTTGGAGAGGGCGGCTCTTACCTGAGCATCTGAGATGTCAGGGAGGGCAGCGCTCTGCTGGGATAGATATTTGCCCTTTTGGTGGGGAGGGGGGGGGAAGTTTGCACTGAACCTGTCAGCTAGGATGTTGGCAATGTCTGTGGGTTTGGTGTATTTCTTGTCATTTTGGACTAATTCTGAGCATATCTGGGACTTCCCACCCAGGTTCCTAACATAATTAAAGAAAGCCTTGTGATTATCCTTAGTGTCCTGTGCAATCTTTCTCTCGAAGCTAGCCTTAGACGATTTTATGAGTGCCCGTAGTTTTTTGCTAACACTGATCAGAGATGCCTTCCCTTTTTGGGTTTTTGCTCTATCATGTAGTATTTTCCTCCTTCTATTGTATAGTTTGTTTATGGCTGGGGTCCACCAGACAGGACGTCTGCCTTTGGAGGAATGGGTCTTGGTTTTATTTGGGATTGCATGATCCATGCATTCCTGAAGGTGCTCATAGAATGCATTTATAAAGGATTCTGCAGTCTGGGCCATATTTTCCACAAGCCTGGGGCCTTTGAAGGATTCTACCTCAGTTTTGAAGAGTGTGAAATTTGCTTTAGAGAAGTTTTTCACTGTGGTTTTCTGGGCAGGGGGTGTGATCGGGATGTGAATATCCAGTGAGATTAGTTTATGGTCTGATCTTACCAGTGAGGGGATATACTTCTGGCCTGGAGCATAGAGTCCCCATGTTGGTGATGATCAGGTCCAGTATGTTTTCCCCTCTTGTGGGAGTGGTAACAAGTTGTTCCATAGCATTTGAGTTTATAAATTCTAGGAGCCTTTGAGCTAGGGTGTTGGAGCTAGAGTAATGCTCCCAGTCTATGTTTGGGTAGTTGAAGTCACCCAATATAATGGTGTTTGGAGAGACCTTCATATTTTCCAGTGTTCTCAGGAAGGCCAAGTGGGGTTCCTGGGTTTGGGAGGATGGTCTGTAGCAGGCTATAAACTGGAAGGCAGTTTTACCCACTGTTAGTTGCACATGGATAGTCTCTGATGCTTTGTGCTGTGCCACCATCCTGGAGGTGTGGGTATGTTTGACGAATATTGATACTCCCCCTCCTTTTCTGGTTCGGTCCAAGTTTTGGGGCCAAAAAGCATGGTAAGAGGTATAACCTGGAAGTGCTGGGGTGCTCTCGGGAGCCCTGAACCAGGTTTCTGTTACTGCACAGATATCGATGTTCTCCATGCTAAGGAGAGTTTTGAGTGCATGCATCTTGAGGTTTAGACTTCTGGCGTTGAGTAGCATTACTCTTAGTTTCTTATCCCTTGTGATACCTATGGAGGTGGGTTTGTCTTTTGAGCCTTTCCTAAAAAAGGCACTATGGGGGTAGCAAGAGCCTTTGCCAATATCTGAAAGCCCAGGAGTGACAGGTGCAAGCCGTCCTTAGCGGAGCATCGTGGATTGTCGAGCATGTCATCCCAGGCGGACAGGCATTGGATCCCCTTTGAATGACACCAATACTTAAGCCAATTGTTGAAATTGATCATCTTGTCTTCATATTGTGGCATCATTCTTGGTGAGGGTAAGATGCTACTCAAGGTCAGGGTCATACCGGCCTGGGCCACAGAGAGCTCTTCTATGTCTCTTTTCATGTTGTCCAGGGAGGTACATCTCAGGTCATTCACACCAGCATGGACTATGACTGAGTCATATTTGTACTTGCCTTGGAGTGACCTGAGTGCTTGTGTTATGTGGCAGATCCTAGTGCCCGACAGGCAGCTCACCGTGACCTTCTCCATGTTCAGCCTGCTGAGTGGGACGTCAGTGTGCCTGACGATAGAGTCACCTATTACAAGTGTATCATGTGTGTTGTTTTGCCTTAAGGGCTGTGACTGTTTGGCACACTGGCTTTGTGAGCTATGTGTTGCACGTGTTTTGTTTTTAGTGTCTGCTTTGGAGGTCTCTGCTGCTTAGGCAGATTTTTATTTAGAGCCTCCGAGTATGTTTTTGTGTGTTTATGTGTTTGGTTTGCTGTCGTGGTAGGTCTATGTGAGACTGGAATTGTAGTGAGTGTGGTTTCCTTCTCCTCCTGACAGGTTTCGCCAGTACTGAGTTGAGTGAGGTTAGCCTCCAGTTTGGCTATATGGTTGCATCTCTCACATGTGTTGGAATTTGTTTGGAGGAGGAGAAGGTTGTCTGTGTACATGAGGCAGTTGTAACATTGCCTCAAGATTCCCAGATTCACGAGCTGGATCGGAGAGGAGATTGACAACTGACCTTTGGACATGCTAGAATAGTATTGGGAATTCCTTTATAATTGAAAAATAAAGGGCCAATGGGGAACAAGGTACTCAAGGGGAGTTTGTGAGGGTGTAGTGCTTTTAATTTTTTTGTGCAAGTGCCAGGTAACTTAAATGCAATGTGCTACAGGTGACTTAAATGCAAAAATGACAAACAGTAACTTTCTTTCAAGTGAAACAAGGAAATAAGTACAGTAAGCAATGCAGATGTTACTAGGGATCCACAGAAGCACTGAAAAGCCGCGTTTTAGGTGGAATTAGCATTTCAGGGAAATAACAAGCAAACAAGCATACAAACAAAGCTAGATTCAGCAGGCCTGGATCTAGTCTATGCTACATACAGCAAACAAGTGTACCAATTTCATTAAGAAACAGTTCAAATATGCAAGCATTATAAGCCTTTAACCAGAAATTACTAGCTCAGAAGGGCAGATTCCAGCCTCTCCTCCCACAAGAGTGCAGACCATGAACCTTCTTAATGTAAAATAACTGGCCTGAAGCCCAAGTGCTTAAACCAGAACTAACACACTTTTAGAATAACAGACACTGACCCCTCAATCAGCAGTTCCCAACTTAGAAGGATGTAAGCTACCTGTCCTGCCACCACAGTTCAGGCCACAAACCTTCCTAATGTAAAACAACTGGTCTGAGCCCAAGTGCTTAATCCAAAAGACACAGAATGATAGCTACACTTTAATCAAGTTATTACCAAGCAGTAATAAATGCAATTGAATACTTTAAAGAATGCCTGGATTAGTGCTCAGGTTATACAAACATAGCTAGATTCAGCAGGCCTGGATCTAGTCTATGCTACAGCAAACAAAGTGTACCAATTTCCAAAAGAAACAGTTCAAATATGCAGGCACTATAAGCCTTTAACCAGAATTTCCCAGCTCAGAAGGGCAGAGTCCAGCCTCTCCTCCCACAAGAGTGCAGACCACGAACCGTCTTCATGTAAAATAACTGGCCTGAAGCCCAAGTGCTTAAACCAGAACTAATACACTTTTAGAATAACAGACACTGAGCCCTCAATCAGCAGTTCCCAACTTAGAAGGATGTAAGCTACCTGTCCTGCCACCACAGTGCAGGCCACAAACCTTCCTTATGTAAAACAACTGGTCTGAGCCCAAGTGCTTAATCCAAAAGACTTAGAATGATAGCTACACTTTAATCAAGTTACTACCAAGCAGTAATAAATACAGTTGAATACTTTAAAGAATGCCTGGATTAGTGCTCAAGTTATACAAACAAAGCTAGATTCAGCAGGCATGGATCTAGTCTATGCTACAGCAAAGAAGGTGTACCAATTTAGTAAGACTTTCATACTGACAACACTCCCCTTAAAGATGACCCAGTAGTCAGGAAATTGGGGACACTTAGATAGTAATCTAGCCTTTGACCACCATGCGTCTACAGTAGTGTGGAAATCATTCAATATTGTGCAACTTAGATATGCCATACCTTTGTTTATAAGTCCAAGGAAGTCATTGTTCCACTGTATTCGCCATTCATTAGATCTATCATTGAGAACAATGCCCCCGTTGGTGTGTACCTTAGCAGGCATATCCAACATCTGGAATGTCCACAGAGGTTCCTCACTAAAGGAATACAGGGTGTAAGTAATGTGTCCTGTGCAGACTGCCTCAATGCCCATCACTGTATTGTCGCCTACAGGCTTTTTAGGGGAGATCTATGACTGGCTACAGGGCATTGTCAGACCCCACTCTAGACCGCCTGCATATCCACAAAACAAACAGCACCAGAATTACCCATTCTAGAGACTTAAACCTTGCTTTTGATATAAATAGGACCTGCTGTGGAGAGAGAGGATATACCCAGAGACTACACAATCTACGGAACAGTCTCCCTATCCATGTGAAGCAACGTTCTTCCTTAACCCAATTCAAGTGCAACTTGGGCAACTGGATGGGAAACTGGAAATTCATCCTTGGTTTGGCACCTATGTCTCTAATGCAAACAGGTAACCTGTAAATGGTTCATCTCCCAAGCCCACACTTACACTTATCAAGGATATCAGGACTTATCAGAGATTTGGGATGCATGGCTATGCTTAAAAAGGCCTTTGTAACCATTAGCTTACTAAACGCCTATGAACCTAGGAAAAAATGATGAAGTATAATCCTGGAAAGATGCATATGTACAACTGTAAGCCACTAACAAAGAGTACCCATATGTTATTGTGGGTCATCGTGGAAAATCACTTACTCATGACATAAATGATGGAATTACTTTACTCTGTATTGGTATGAAGACATACACTGTTTCCTAATACTATGTAACTTTGGAATTGGTATATATAAACTCAGGGTGTGTGAAGGTCTTGCTTCCCTGAAAAAAAAAAAACACACACACATTTTAATTTGCATCATTTGCAGAATGTAACAGGTGGTTTCAGGTTTTTAGGAGAGAGGGTTTGTGATTTGAAGAATCTAGCTACTGACTGCCTTAGTAGATCAACCTGTGAAACTAAAAACATGGTGTAGACAGCTTTGGCACTTTCAGCTTCAGCTTCAAGTAGAAAAATAGACTTTTGTTAACCATCAGATATAATATTACAGTAGTAAATTCTGGATTAAGGATTACAGGAATACAACCTATTGATTAGTGTTAGATGCCATACCATTTCACATCAAGCAGTGAAGTCAGATGTAAAAAATCACTGACACAGACACCCAGTCAAATGTTTAGGAACTGTAGATAACAGTAAATCAGGTCCAGGCTGGTCATACATGCAGCAAGAGGTAAACAGTCTGTTTACCCCTTGAAAGCCCACAGCACTGTATTCAATATTTTAGGGTTTCCTGTTTAACCACATTGACAAGTGTGTAAGTGGTATGTCTTTTATAACAGGAACCATATTTGTGTTAATAATGTACACTGAATGTCCTTCCTCAACTAAAGGTTGTAATTATTCAGCTAATTGGTGACTGAATAAAGGCTGGTAAATTGCTTGGTTAAAATAGAAATACATATTCATAGTAGTCCAGTGGTCTGTAATGCAAATCAGGCAAGAGTGGCAGAAATGTCAAAACAAATGTTTTCCATTCTAAAAATCAGACACAGAGACCGGTCATGTCACATCATTCGCATCAAATGACTTCCAATCCTGCTCAATAACCAACAGTATAGGCATTCTGCATTTTTTATGGCTAGTGTTTCTCTGAGTAATGCAATTACTAAAACATATATCTCCATAAGTATAATTTTATTCTTGAGGGTAGAGAATTAATTTAAAACCCAAGTGCTTAATATTTTAACAAACTTGTGTAACGTAAATAATAATCATAGCATATAAAACATACATATGTATAAAGAATACAACCGCTCTCACCTGTAATGCATTTCCGGTATATAAATTAAAGTGCTGTATACACTGAGTGCTATGTAGATATGGCAATCCCTTGTATGCAGGTACTAGAATTCCTGGCATGTAGACACTGTAATCCACTGTATGTAGGGACTGCAGCTGCCTATTTGTAGATACTGTAATCTCCTCTATGTAGGCACTGTAATCCCCTGTATGTAGGAATGTAGGTACTGTATCCCCCTGTATTTAGGTACTGTAATCCTGTGTACTGATGTACTGTAATCCCCTCAGTGTAGGCTCTGTAATCCCTTTTATGTAGGTGCTATAATCCCCACTATGTAGGCACTGTAATCTCCTGTATATAGGGATTGCTGTTTGTAGGTACTGTTACCCCATGTATGTAGGGATTGTAGTCCCCTACACATATGTACTATAATCCCCTCTGTGTATGTACAGTAATCTTCTGTATGTAGGAACTGCAGTCCACTATATGTAGGTTATGTAATCTCTAGTATGTAGGTACTATAATTCCCTGTATGCAGTGACTGTAATCCCCTGTATGTAGGTACTGTAATCCCCTGAATGCAGGTACTGTCATTTCCCACTGTGTAGGTACTGTAATCTCCTTTATGTACATAGGATCATAGGTTGGTACTAGGTTATCAGCCCTAGGGTCTATACAAGCCTAGCCATAACAATTCCCTGGCTTTTTCTTCCCACACTATTTACTTCCCTGGATCCATGTCTAGCAGGGCAACTGACATGACCCCTGGGGTGAATTTCCTTTCTCCCATCCAATCGTCAAGTTTCCTTTTGAAGAGGGTGTGATACGAATGTGATAAGAAAGAGGGATACATTGAGTGAGTGTGATTATTTGTCCGTTGTCGCACTATATCTCGACATTCTCTTTATTGTCTTTATTTCTTCCTTGACATATGAAGTTATGCTATATTCTAAAAGTGCCAGCAGGCATGAGAAATGATACTGTGTTCCAGAAAAGTTTAGGGATTTCAACAAAGTCACTACATTTGATTACGAAATATGCCTTGTATGTGTGTTTGCTGGAATATTCTAGTAAAGTATTAAACTTGCAATGTCATTGGAATATTCCAGTGTAACACTTGAAAATTGCAGAATCATTGTATTTGGCAGGAATTGCTGTTCCTTCTGGGGTGGGTGGCCAACACCACAGAATGCTCTAGCAAGATCCTGCCTACACTGGAAAGTACTGATTCTCATGACTTGTGGTAAATAACTTGGTTATATATAGCTGGGGCTCCCTGCACTCAAGTTGAAGCCTCACCTGTGGAATGGACGCACTGCCCAGGACTGTTTTCCCGATGAAGACTCCTGCCTGACTGCAATGGGGCTTCCCAGTCAAGACTGAAGACAGGATGATGCTTTCTCTTTATCGGTGATGTATACTTTTTTCTTTAAATGTATTGTCTAATTTCATATTTTAGTTAAATAGAGTTTACTTAGTTTTCTGTTTTAGTGTGATTTACTGTTCAATTACATAGAGTTTATTTAGTTTTCTGTTTAGTGGCAAAAATAAAGCTTGTTACTAAATAATTTCTTTAGTGTAAAGTGAATTATTTCAAATTCTGCTCATTAGGCAATACAGAGGGCCAAAGAGGCACTCTGCTTGACATGTACGGGCAATCTATTCCAGAGTCTGAGGAGTCTCTGGGTCAGGAACCTATCCCTCCAGCATGTTTTGTTTATTGTGATGACAAGGTTTAGATCCCTGGAGCGTGTGGGTCTGAGGGATTTGGATTTCTTTAAGTGTAGCATGTCCAACAGCTCTGGGTTTGATGTGGCCTTGTATGTTAAGCAGAGATCGCCTCTGAGTAGATGATAGCTGGAGTTTTTTAAGGCGATCAGGGTAGGGCATCTGTTTTAGGCCTGTGATTCTTTTAGTAGGTACTATAATCCCCTGTATGAAGGCACTGTAATCCCTGGTACATGTGTACTATAATCCCTTCCATGTAGGTACTGTAATCCCTGTATGTAGGTACTGTTGTCCCTTGTATGTAGGTACTGTAATCTTGTGTATGTTGGGACTGTAGTCCCATGTATGTAGGAACTGTAATCCACTGTATCAAGAGGCAGTTATTCCCTGCATATAGGTATTGTAATTCCCTGTATATTCACAATATATTTTCCTGTATGTAGGTACTATAATCCCCATATGTAGTGACTGTAATCTCCTGTATGGAGACACTGTAGGCCCCTGTATGTAGGTATTTGTATCCCATATGTGAAGGGACTGTAATGACCTGCATGTAGGTACTGTAATCCCATGTATGTTGATTCTGTAGTCTCCTATATGTAGGCAATATAATCCTTGTATGTAGGGACTAACATTGCCTGTAGGTAGGCACTGTAGTCCCCTCTGTGTAGGTACTATAATCCCTGTATGTAGGGACTATAATCCTCTGCATGCAGATACTGTAATCCCCTGTATATAAGGACTGTTGTCATCTATGTATAGTTACTGCAGATCCCAGATTGTATGTATTGAAGTCCCTGTATATAAGTACTGTAGTCCCCTGCATGTAGTCACTGCAGACCCCTGTATGTAGATACAGCAGTTCTTTGCATTTAGGAATTGCATTCCCATATATGTAGGTACTGTATCCCACTATATGTATGGACTGCATCCCTTTATATGTAGTTTCTGCCGATTCCTGAACAGAAGTACCACAATCCCCTGTATGATGGATAATGCAGTCTCCTGTAAGTTGAAACTACAGACCCCTGTATGAAGGTACAGCAGTCACCTGTATGTAGATACTACAGTCCCTTTTATGTAGGTACTGTAGTGCCCTGTTTGTAGGTACAGTAGACCATTGTTTGTAGGTATTGCAGTCATTTATATGTACTTTCTGCAGAACCCTGTATTTAAGTACTGCAAACCCTTGTATGTATGTATGTTTTGCAGTCCCTTGTATGTAGGTACTACAGACCTTTATATGTAATTTCTGCTAACAACTATATTTTGGTACTCTAGCCAGGGGTAGCATATGGGGTATTTAGGTTGATTTCTTGGGAAGTAAGGTGAAGTAGGATGAAGATTAACTTTGGGAAGAAAAGAAGTAAGAGGAGCACTGGTAGAGTTGTTAATGAAACAATGCAGTGGGTGGGGAGAGAGTTTGATAGGTGAATATCTTTGAGTGAGGTGTATGGAAGTTAGCTGGATTTCAAAGGAGGTTAAAAAGTAAGGGAGTAGTGGGGAAAGGAGGTAGAGGGATATGTAGACACTGTGGGCCATGTTAGTGAGGTGTGAAGCAGATGAAGAAGAAAAAAAACAGTAGAGAGATATAGTCAGATAAGAGATTAATAGCCTGAGAGGGAGGAGAAAAAAGATTAAAGCAGCAAGTGGGTAGTCCAAAGTAAGAGAACTTGTGGTAAATGTGGAGGTAGATAGGTGGTACTGTAGGAGGAAGAGTTAAATATGTGTGTGTGCAGGTGAGGATGAGTTCTTATTTTGTTGTGAGGAGAGGTTAGGGTGGGGTCAGGGTCAGGGGAGGGGAATTTGGTTGGTTAGCTATAAATGGAATGCTATGGAGGTGGGTGGGAATGGGGGTAGGGTAGATAACAAAGTGAGCCCAAGCATTAGTGAGGACGCATGGAGTGGGGATACACGCTAGGTAGTGAGATATAAAATAGACTATCAGTCAGAAAAAGTCAGGTAAGTCCTGTGGGGAGAGTTTGTGTTGTAGTCACAAGACTATGTGGAGAACAGATAAGAACAAGCTAGATTTAAAGCTGGAAATGGTAGGAAAATTATAAGAGGAGACTATGTGGGAAAGGCAAATAGCATGCAAGTTTGAAGGAGGGAAAATATTGGGAAGAAGGTATGAGCCAAAACACTCTGAGAAGGAAAGGTTAGAAGGGAAGGTAATTTGGACAGAAAGCTAATAAGAAAATAGGGGTACGGGAGAAAGTAATGTTGATGACTGAATTCAAAAACTGAGAGGTAACAGCAGAAATGAGGAGGAGGAGGAAGGAGGCAGGGAGAAGGTTACAGTCATAAGAAGTTAGTCAAGACTTTGCACCATAGTCAAGCAATTACAAAAAACTGTGCAAAAAGGCAGTAAAAAGCACCTTATCACAAATAGTAATTAACTCAGGCAGTTTTTAGGCATAACTTTATAACGATGCAGCTTGTAGATGTAAATCTTAGGTGTATAGGAATCAACCACTCAGCATATCTTTGGATGAGTTATAAACTAATTATTACTGCAGTTTGTTCTAATCTGCAGCCATATTTCTTAATCGCTAAGCACAAAAAACTGGAGAAAGCCAACATAATGGGGGAGAGGCTCAAAATCAGGGACAGATTTTAAATATATCACTTACAAACTTAAGAAACTGTTAAAGTAACAGATTTTGCATTTGCATGTATTTTCTGAAGAGAATGAAGCATGAAATTCAAATGTCTGTCATTTTTATGAACTTCAATCCTCAATGATTTGGCAGAGAATCACAAACTTTATGAGGAATAGACCAAAATATTAGGCAAAAATCTGTTAATTCTGCAAACGTCTGTACAGTTGAGAGGTATGTATGCATCACAGCCTAGTAAATGCACAGCCTTTGTCTTCAATTTACTGAGTTTATCATTTTACATAAGTCTGAAGTCAAGGAATATTCTTTTTAGTAGTTCAAACAGTTGCACTGGATGTCTTCATAAGAAAATATGTTATAAAGGAAAAAAGGAATTAGCAAAAGGCACATTCCTGCAGCATTTACTTACCAGTTAGGGATAAAGGAACATGAGCACTTAACTCTGTAGATTGACCCTGATCAGTATAGCATAAGCAGGCATAGACTCCACTATCCTGACGTGTAGCACTCTTAATGACATATTGAACTGCAAACTTAGTGGATTGTCTATATTGAAGCTCTAGCAATGTACTGTTTTTAAAGAACTGGCAACTAGACAGCGTATAGCTCCTGCTACTGCATTCGATGGTAACTTTACTGCCGATTTGATTTATTCCTTGTGGTATCAATTGAATGAGCGGCTTTTCCAGATATTCTGCATATAAAATAAACATATAGCATAGTATTCAATAAATAAGACAATAACTTCTGAATCTATCATGGTTAATAAGTATATTACAACAAATTCTTGCTAAAAAGACAATTACAAATTCCTTAGTAAGTCTTAACAAAAATATTAATTTCACACAAAAAGATGTACCATATTTTTAGAGTTGGCTATCAACAAAATGTAATATTATGACAGACAAAATTCTTTACATATGCATTATTTGTTCCTCTACAAAGATATACCATTGAAAGTGCATATAGTTGTACTGGATGACTTCATTGTTAAAAATATATATATATATATATGTATATATATATATAGATATATATATATATATATATATATATATATATATATATAGATATATGTGTGTGTATATATATATATATATCTATATATATATATATATATATATATATATATATATATATATATATATATATATATATATATATATATATATATATGTATATATATATATACATGGGTCCACTTTGTAATTTCGAAATACTGAAATCTCGAATTTCAGTATTCCGAAATCACAAAGCGGAATGCTCACATTTCTGAAACCAGCAGAAGATCGTAATTAAAAATACTGAAGCATGGATATTTTGAATTTCTGTTTCCGGTGGTACAGAATGTGAATGTTTTGGCTTAAGTTTGGTAAGTATGTGTGTATAGGTAGGTTGGTTAGGGTTTTGGTGTGTGAAAGAGTCTGTTGTGATTGCTATGTGTGTGTTTGAGAGACTATAAGATGTGTGTGTGTGAGTTTCGTTTGTATTACTGTTTGTGCGATCTTGGAGTTAGAATTTAAAAGTACGGGGGGTGGAGGGGGCACAGCCCCCCACATGGGTGGTGCAGGGGGCTAGCCCCCCTCCTTATATGTAGTTTAAAATGGTTTGCTTGATTGTGTGGGGGAGTTTTCTGTATGTTTATGTGTGTACTGTATGTGTAGAGTGGGTACGGGATTTTGAATTACGCGTTTGTGTGTTTTCGAGTTTGTGAGTTGTGGCTGGGTTTTTGGCTTTGTGATTTCGGAATACTGAAAGTCAAGATTTCAGTATTTTGAAATTACAAAGTGGACCCATATATATATAAAAATATAATATATATATATATATATATATATATATATATATATATATATATATATATAAAATATATGAAAAAAAAAAAATATATATATATATATATATAAAATATATCTCCATGGACATACACACATACACACACACACACACACACACACACACACACACACACACACACACACACACACATACACACACACACACACACACACACACACACACACACACACACACACACACACACACACACAAAACAAAATGCACATTCTAGGTCTACTTTCTCCAAAGGGGGAATTCAGTAAAACCTGCACTTTTTTTCTGCACGCATCTCAGAGCGATGCTTAAATAAACAAACATTTTTAGATTCAGTAAGTATCACTTAGCAGTGGGCAAGCAGGGAAACTTCTGTGCAATGCAAATTACTGCTTAAGTAGGTGAACCTTATGCAAATGAGGCAGGAGGAGTGATCCAACAAGGTGAAAGGCATCCGTGTAGACTCTGTGTTCGTGTTCATAGTGTATGTTGAAATTTAACATGTACAGGAGTCTACAAGGACAGAAGGGGATGTGAAAGTCCACAAATATGGATGTAACTTCCCTGAAATTAGTAGATTACATACATACATAAATAAATGTGCAAAACATATATTGTGGATGTTTGTAAAATGAAGGGGATATGTAAATTTAATAATATTTTTTTAATAATTTTCACGTTTGCTCTATGCATCAGATTGAACAAACATGCTTAACAGAAAAAAAATTAAAATAAAATCTATAATGTAGTTTACACAAATTTACTGTAGGACCGTGCAACAGGTCCATACAATGTGTATTCAGGTTGTTATCCAGTTTCCATGGCTAAGAACCATGTAGTTGCCAGTCTGTCAGCACGAATGGGTAACCAATTGAGGTTCCTGTGTTGAATCGCTGAAAGAAGCAACCGTGTTTACATATCAAATTCATGTAGACTTCTACATAGTTTTGATATTCCCACTGTGTTATTTTTATTTTTTTTAGTGCTCAGCACATGTTTGCGTGCCACGCCGTGTATCACAGAGTGTTCACATGAGCAGACTACCCACATGACAGTGATAATGTAGGCATCTGTCAAGGAAAACTGGATATATTCAATTAATAATGTACACTTTTGTATAAGCTATGCTGTTGTGGCATGGTATAAAGTATGCATACAACCTACACTCTAATTTTCCCTGAATTCTTTGAACCTTTAGAGTAGAGTCATGGAAGTTTTAACTGAGATAATGCTAGGGGATGCTGTAGTTTTCTACATTTTTTTGTGTTAGATGCTGAAGTCAATGCTGCTGGTGCTGCTGACAAGAGGCCTAGTCCAAGAAGGAGAAGAGTGTTCAGGTCCAGGGTGACCTCTCAGGAGACACATAATCTGGAGATTCTATAATGCTACAGGGTGGACACGGATGTATTAAACGTGCTCAGTGAGCTCTGCCACCCTCAACTCAGAGCCTGAGTTAACAGAGGGGAGCCCATCCCAGTGGACACTAAGGTACAAAGTAGAACAGAAAACTCTCTAAATGCAAATGGACTCCAAAGTAAATCAATTATTACGAAAAGAAAAAAAAATAGAAGTCCGACGCCCAATGTACAACACTTTATTAGACAAAACACAGCTAAGAAGGCAAAGCTTTTGAGTATATAACTCTTTTTCAATGCATATAAACCAGTGCAGCTTCTCTCATTTTACATAAAAATCATCCAATCAAAAGTAAAAATACAGTCACATGGTACAAAATACAGTTCTCTAATATAAACAGTCATACCAGTGAGTATATAAATATAAATATAGATACAGATCATCTAACATACTCTATATATCATAAACACATAAAAAGCATAAAAAGAATCATAAGGATAAATATTAATTATCATAAAAATCATGCTTATTTTATGTGCTGGCTTAATACTATTACTACAGTTAAGTCCTGGTAGTTCATCAGCTCTGAAGTAGTTAATCCATTTATATTCCATGAATTCAGTTATTATATCACTCCCACGAATATCTTGAGAGATAATCTGTAAAATTCTAAACTGAAATTTATGTTCATTGCCACTTCTTAAGATATGTTTTACTAGGGAATGGTGTTAATATTTCTTTGAATATCAGACAGATGTGCACCAACTCTCTCCTTTATTTTCATGTTGGTCTTTCCTATATAGAAGCACTCGCACTGGAAACAATTAGTGAAATAAATCACATTGCCCGTGTGACATTCTAGGTCTACTTTCTCCAATGGGGGAATTCAGTAAAGCCTGCACTTTTTTTATGTACGCATCTCAGAGCGATGCTTAAATAAACAAACATTTTTAGATTCAGTAAGTATCACTTAGCAGTGGGCAAGCAGGGAAACTTCTGTGCTAGTCCAGGTTAGGCAGAGTCCCTCATTGACTCTCTTCAAGAGGAATCTTGATGAGTGGATGGGAGATTGTAGGTTTACCCCGGGTATCACTTCTGTGTCACTGTTAGACAGAGGCACAGTATACTAACCTCGAAAAAGGGCATAGCAAAATTAATTTAAAATGGGTGGCGAAAGCCAAACATAGTCTGGCTAGGCTTATAAATTCCCTAGGGCAGATAGCCTAGTATGAACCTATGAACCTATGAACAAGTGCCTGATGCTGTAAATGTAAACAATTCTTGGTTAATAAGATGCCTAAAGTACAGTTTCGCAATAGATACAATTATAACAAGGGAAAGTACCATTTGTCTTACTAACTTTACTACTACTTAGACTAGTCTTTGTATCTTTATAACATATATATTGCCTAAGGTTTCTTTCTTTTTAAGGATAAACTTCATTCTAGTCCCTACGATTTCACTAACTTCCTGATTAGAATTCAAGGTATTCCAATTCTTCTCAATACTTTGCATTAATCATGCTTGTGCATCTATTGTATCTCATTATATAACCAGTACAAAACTTTCTAATACTATTAAGTCTGGTCTCAATATTTTGTACATGTAAGTAGGGTTTAGCTAAATTACTTATTTTATGCTTTACTAACTGTTTAGTATTCTCAATAAGTGCATCTTTATAGCCCCTGCTTATAAATTATTTTGCTATACCTTCCGTTTCTGATAAAAAAACTTTCATCTGAACTGATTGTTTACTACCCCTCTATATATATATATATATATATATATATATATATATATATATATATATATATATATATGCCTTGGGTGTATACTATTTGAATGGACATGTCTAACAGCTTTCACATTTTTTTCTATGGATTGACCTTATCATATGTAAATTGAACATGAAATACTCAAAACTCAGTATTAGAATGCAAGAACTTAAACTAACATGTTAAGGTTGTTAGCATCACCCATCCAAAGTAGAAACACATCATCCATAAAATACTTAAAAATAATAAATATTTATTCTTAAATGCACTCCCATTTTCATTAAAAATAAACTTTTCTTCTCATCTGCTTAATACTAAATTAACATATGTATTTGCCACCAGGGTGCCCATGGCCACACCCAGACACTGATGGTAAAACTTCTTATTAAATAATAATGCATTATTATTTAACACAGTATCAATCATGGGGCAAAGGATTTCAAATTTAAATGTGAAAAATCACGTGTGCACTTTAAAATTCTCTAATAGAGTCCAAGTCATAATTAGTAGGAATTACCATAAAAAGGGGCTTTATATCCAACGTCACTAATACAGTTTTATTAAAAGTATTGACCAAATACCATTCTGTTAAACTAAATAAAAAATCTCTGATGCCCTTAATATAAATTCCCTGAAATAGGGACTTTATATCCAACGTCACTAATACAGTTTTATTAAAAGTATTGACCAAATACCATTCTCTTAAACTAAATAAAAAATCTCTGATGCCCTTAATATAAATTCCCTGAAACAATAGGCCTTGTGGGTGCTGTAATTAGATTTTTTCCTGATATTTGAAGAAATATTAGCACCAATGTCCTAGCATAACATATTTTAAGCAGTAGAAATGAACATAAATTTAAATTTAGATTTTACAGATTATTTATCAAAATATATGTTAAGGTGATAAAACAACAAGAACTGAGTTGATAGAATATAAATGGATTAACTACTTTAGAGCTGATAAACTACCAGGACTTAACTGGAGTAATAGTATTAAGCCAGTACTTAAAACTAAGTGTGTTTTTTTATGATAATTTATTGTTATTTTTATGTTTTTTATATGTTTTTATGTGTTTATGATATATAGAGTGTTTCTTATGAATTGTCTGGGCTGCTGTTTATCTGTATTTATAGTTATATCCTCATTGGTATGATTGTTTATATTATAGAATAGTGTTTTGTACCATGTGACTGTATTTTTAATTTGGCTGATTTTTATATAAAAGGAGAGACATTGCACTGTTTTATATGCATTGAAAAAGAATTAAGCATGCAAAAGCTTTGCCTTCTTATCTGTGTTGTTCCTTTAATAAAGGGCTGTATTAGGGATGCATGGCTAGGCTTAAAAAGGCATTTGTAACCATTAGCTTAGTAAATGCCTATGAACCTATAAAACTATGATGAAGTATAACCCTGGAAAGATGCATATGTACAACTGTAAGCCACTTATAAAGACTTCTCATATGTTATTGAGGGTCATCGTGGAAAATCACTTGCTCATGACATAAGTGACTGAATGACTTTACTCTGTATTGGTATGAAGACATACACTGTTTCCTAATACTATGCAACTTTGGAATTGGTATATATAAACTCAGGATGTGTGAAGATCCTGCTGTCCTGAAAAAAAAAACACACACATCTTAATTTGCATCATTTGCAGTATGTAACAGGTGGTTTCAAGGTTTTTAGGAGAGAGGGTTTGTGTTTTGAAGAATCTAGTTACTGACTGCCTTAGTAGATCAACCTGTGAAACTTAAAACATGGTGTAGACAGCTTTGCACTTTCAGCTTCAGCTTCAAGTAAAAAAATAGACTTTTGTTAACCATCAGATATAATATTACAGTAGTAAATTCTGGATTAAGGATTACAGGAATACAACCTATTGATTAGTGTTAGATGCCATACCATTTCACATCAAGCAGTGAAGTCAGATGTAAAAAAATCACTGACACAGACACCCAGTCAAATGTTTAGGAACTGTAGATAACAGTAAATCAGGTCCAGGCTGGTCATACATGCAGCAAGAGGTAAACAGTCTGTTTACCCCTTGAAAGCCCACAGCACTGTATTCAATATTTTAGGGTTTCCTGTTTAACCACATTGACAAGTGTGTAAGTGGTATGTCTTTTATAACAGGAACCATATTTGTGTTAATAGTGTACACTGAATGTCCTTCCTCAACTAAAGGTTGTAATTATTCAGCTAATTGGTGACTGAATAAAGGCTGGTAAATTGCTTGGTTAAAATAGAAATACATATTCATAGTAGTCCAGTGGTCTGTAATGCAAATCAGGCAAGAGTGGCAGAAATGTCAAAACAAATGTTTTCCATTCTAAAAATCAGACACAGAGACCGGTCATGTCACATCATTCGCATCAAATGACTTCCAATCCTGCTCAATAACCAACAGTATAGGCATTCTGCATTTTTTTTTTATGGCTAGTGTTTCTCTGAGTAATGCAATTACTAAAACATATATCTCCATAAGTATAATTTTATTCTTGAGGGTATAGAATTAATTTAAAACCCAAGTGCTTAATATTTTAACAAACTTATGTAATGTAAATAATAATCATAGCATATAAAACATACATATGTATAAAGAATACAACCGCTCTCACCTGTAATGCATTTCCGGTATATAAATTAAAGTGCTGTATACACTGAGTGCTATGTAGATATGGCAATCCCTTGTATGCAGGTACTAGAATTCCTGGCATGTAGACACTGTAATCCACTGTATGTAGGGACTGCAGCTGCCTATTTGTAGATACTGTAATCTCCTCTATGTAGGCACTGTAATCCCCTGTATGTAGGAATGTAGGTACTGTATCCCCCTGTATTTAGGTACTGTAATCCTGTGTACTGATGTACTGTAATCCCCTCAGTGTAGGCACTGTAATTCTTTTTATGTAGGTGCTATAATCCCCACTATGTAGGCACTGTAATCTCCTGTATATAGGGATTGCTGTTTGTATGTACTCTTACCCCATGTATGTAGGGATTGTAGTCCCCTACACATATGTACTATAATCCCCTCTGTGTATGTACTGTAATCTTCTGTATGTAGGGACTGCAGTCCACTATATGTAGGTTATGTAATCTCTAGTATGTAGGTACTGTAATTCCCTGTATGCAGTGACTGTAGTCCGCTGTATGTAGGTACTGTAATCCCCTGAATGCAGGTACTGTAATTTCCCTCTGTGTAGGTACTGTAATCTCCTTTATGTACATAGGATCATAGGTTGGTACTAGGTTATCAGCCCTAGGGCCTATACAAGCCTAGCCATAATAATTCCCTGGCTTTTTCTTCCCACACTATTTACTTCCCTGGATCCCTGTCTAGCAGGCCAACTGACATGACCCCTGGGGTGAATTTCCTTTCTCCCATCCAATCGTCAAGTTTCCTTTTGAAGAGGGTGTGATACGAATGTGATAGGAAAGAGGGATACATTGAGTGAGTGTGATTATTTGTCCATTGTCGCACTATATCTTGACATTCTCTTTGTTGTCTTTATTTCTTCCTTGACATATGAAGTTATGCTATATTCTAAAAGTGCCAGCAGGCATGAGAAATGATACTGTATTCCAGAAAAGTTTAGGGATTTCAGCAAAGTCACTACATTTGATTACGAAATATGTCTTGTATGTGTGTTTGCTGGAATATTCTAGTAAAGTATTAAACTTGCAATGTCATTGGAATATTCCAGTGTAACACTTGAAAATTGCAGAATCATTGTATTTGGCAGGAATTGCTGTTCTTTCTGGGGTGGGTGGCCAACACCACAGAATGCTCTAGCAAGATCCTGCCTACACTGGAAAGTACTGATTCTCATGACTTGTGGTAAATAACTTGGTTATATATAGCTGGGGCTCCCTGCACTCAAGCTGAAGCCTCACCTGTGGAATGGACGCACTGCCCAGGACTGTTTTCCTGATGAAGACTCCTGCCTGACTGCAATGGGGCTTCCCAGTCAAGACTGAAGACAGGATGAAGCTTTCTCTTTACTGGTGGTGTATACTTTTTTTCTTTAAATGTATTGTCTAATTTCATATTTTAGTTAAATAGAGTTTACTTAGTTTTCTCTTTTAGTGTGATTTACTGTTCAATTACATAGAGTTTATTTAGTTTTCTGTTTAATGGCAAAAATAAAGCTTGTTTCTAAATAATTTTTTTAGTGTAAAGTGAATTATTTCAAATTCTGCTCATTAGGCAATACAGAGGGCCAAAGAGGCACTCTGCTTGACATGTATGGGCAATCAATCCAGAGTCTGGGGAGTCTCTGGGTCAGGAACCTATCCCTCCAGCATGTTTTGTTTATTGTGATGACAAGGTTTAGATCCCTGGAGTGTGTGGGTCTGAGGGATTTGGATTTCTTTAACTGTAGCATGTCCAATAGCTTTGGGTTTGACATGGCCTTGTATGTTAAGCTGAGGTCATCTCTGAGTAGATGACAACTGGAGTTTTTTAAGGCGATCAGCGTAGGGCATCTGCTTTAGGCCTGTGATTTTTTTTAGTAGGTACTATAATCCCCTGTATGAAGGCACTGTAATCCCTTGTACATGTGTACTATAATCCCTTCTGTGTAGGTACTGTAATCCCTGTATGTAGGTACTGTTGTCCCTTGTATGTAGGTACTGTAATCTTGTGTATGTTGGGACTGTAGTCCCTTGTATGTAGGAACTGTAGTCCACTGTATCAAGGGGCAGTAATTCCCTGCATATAGTTATTGTAATCCCCTGTATATTCACAATATAGTTTCCTGTATGTAGGTACCATAATCCCCATATGTTGGGACTGTAATCTCCTGTATGCAGACACTGTAGGCCCCTGTATGTAGGTATTAGTATCCCTTATGTGAAGGGACTGTAATGACCTGCATGTAGGTACTGTAATCCCATGTATGTTCATTCTGTAGTCTCCTGTATGTAGGCAATATAATCCTTGTATGTAGGGACTAACATTGCCTGTAGGTAGGCACTGTAGTCCCCTCTGTGTAGGTACTATAGTCCCTGTATGTAGGGACTGTAATCCTCTGCATGCAGATACTGTAATCCCCTGTATATAAGGACTGCTGTCTTCTATATATAATTACTGCAGATCCCAGATTGTATGTATTGAAGTACCCTGTATGTAGGTACTGTAGTCCCCTGCATGTAGTCACTGCAGACCCCTGTATGTAGATACAGCAGTTCTTTGCATTTAGGAATTGCATTCCCATATATGTAGGTACTGCATCCCACTATATGTATGGACTGTATCCCTTTATATGTAGTTTCTGCCGATTCCTGAACAGAAGTACCACATTCCCCTGTATGATGGATAATGCAGTCTCCTGTAAGTTGAAACTACAGACCCCTGTATGAAGGTACAGCAGTCACCTGTATGTAGGTACTACAGTCCCTTTTATGTAGGTACTGTAGTGCCCTGTTTGTAGGTACAGTAGACCATTGTTTGTAGGTATTGCAGTCATTTATATGTGCTTTCTGCAGACCCCTCTATTTAAGTACTGCAAACCCTTGTATGTGTGTATGTTTTCAGTCCCTTGTATGTAGGCACTACAGACCTTTATATGTAATGTCTGCTGACAACTATATTTTGGTACTGTAGCCAGGGGTAGCATATGGGGTATTTAGGTTTATTTCTTGGGAAGTAAGGTGAAGTAGGATGAAGATTAACTTTGGAAAGAAAAGAAGTAAGAGGAGCACTGGTAGAGTTGTTAATGAAACAATGCAGTGGGTGGGGAAAGAGTTTGATAGGTGAATATCTTTGACTGAGGTATATGGAAGTTAGTTGGGTTTCAAAGAAGGTTAAAAAGTAAGGGAGTAGTGGGGAAAGGAGGTAGAGGGATATGTAGACACTGTGGGCCATGTTAGTGAGGTGTGAAGCAGATGAAGAAGAAAAAAAAACAGCAGAGAAATATAGTCAGATAAGAGATTAATAGCCTGAGAGGGAGGAGAAAAAAGATTAAAGCAGCAAGTGGGTAGTCCAAAGTGAGAGAAATTGTGGTAAATGTGGAGGTAGATAGGTGGTACTGTAGGAGGAAGAGTTAAATTTATGTGTGTGCAGGTGAGGATGAGTTCTTATTTTGTTGTGAAGAGAGGTTAGGGTGGGGTCAGGGGAGGGGAGTTTGGTTGGTTAGCTATAAATGGAATGCTATGGAGGTGGCTGGGAATGGGGGTAGGGTAGATAACAAAGTGAGCCCAAGCATTAGTGAGGACGCATGGAGTGGGGATACACGCTAGGTAGTGAGATATAAAAGAGACTATAAGTAAGAAAAAGTCAGATAAGTCCTGTGGGGAGAGTTTGTGTTGTAGTCACAAGACTATGTGGGGAACAGACAAGAAGAAGCTAGATTTATAGCTGGAAATGGTAGGAAAATTATAAGAGGAGACTATGTGGGAAAGGCAAATAGCATGCAAGTTTGAAGGAGGGAAAATATTGGGAAGAAGGTATGAGCCAAAACACTGTGAGAAGGAAAGGTTAGAAGGGGAGGTAAATTGGACAGAAAGCTAATAAGAAAATAGGGGTAGGGGAGAAAGTAATGTTGATGACTGAAGTCAAAAACTGAGAGGTAACAGCAGAAATGAGGAGGAGGAAGGAGGCAGGGAGAAGGTTAGAGTCATAAGAAGTTAGTCAAGACTTTGCACCATAGTCAAGCAATTACAAAAAACTGTGCAAAAAGGCAGTAAAAAGCACCTTATCACAAATAGTAATTAACTCAGGCAGTTTTTAGGCACAACTTTATAACAATGCAGCTTGTAGATGTAAATCTTAGGTGTATAGGAAGCAACCACTCAGCATATCTTTGGCTGAGTTATAAAATAATTATTACTCCAGTTTGTTCTAATCTGCAGCCATATTTCTTAATCTCTAAGCACAAAAAACTCGAGAAAGCCAACAATAATGGGGGAGAGGCCCAAAATCAAGGACAGATTTTAAATATATCACTTACAAACTTAAGAAACTGCTAAAGTAACAGATTTTGCATTTGCATGTATTTTCTGAAGAGAATGAAGCATGAAATTCAAATGTCTGTCATCTTTATGGACTTCAATCCTCAATGATTTGGCAGAGAATCACAAACTTTATGAGGAATAGACCAAAATATTAGGCAAAAATCTGTTAATTCTGCAAACATCTGTACAGTTGAGAGGTATGTCTGCATCACAGCCTAGTAAATGCACAACCTTTGTCTTCAATTTTCTGAGTTTATCATTTTACATAAGTCTGAAGTCAAGGAATATTATTTTTAGTAGTTTAAACTGTTGCACTGAATGCCTTCATAAGAAAATATATTATAAAGGAAAAAAGGAATTAGCAAAAGGCACATTCCTGCAGCATATACTTACCAGTTAGGGATAAAGGAACATGAGCACTTAACTCTGTAGCTTGACCGTGATCAGTATAGCATAAGCAGGCATAGACTCCACTATCCTGACGTGTAGCACTCTTAATGACATATTGAACTGCAAACTTAGTGGATTGTCTATATTGAAGCTCTAGCAATGTACTGTTTTTAAAGAACTGGCAACTAGACAGCGTATAGCTCCTGCTACTGCATTTGATGGTAACTTTACTGCCGATTTGAATCATTCCTCGTGGTATCAATTGAATGAGCGGCTTTTCCAGATATTCTGCATATAAAATAAACATATAGCATAGTATTCAATAAATAAGACAATAACGTCTGAATCTATCATGGTTAATAAGTATGTTACAACAAATTCTTGCTAAAAAGACAATTACAAATTCCTTAGTAAGTCTTAACAAAAATATTAATTTCACACAAAAAGATATACCATATTTTTAGAGTTGGCTATCAACAAAATGTAATATTGTGACAGACAAAATTCTTTGCATATGCATTATTTGTTCCTCTACAAAGATATACCATTGAAAGTACACATAGTTGTACTGGTTGACTTCATTGTTAAAAATATATATATATATATCTATATCTATATATATATATATATATATATATATATATATATATATATATATCCAGAGAATTTCAAATACTGAAATCTCGAATTTCAGTATTCCGAAATCACAAAGCGGAATACTCACACTTCTGAAACCAGCAGAAGCGCGTAATTCAAAATACTGAAGCATGGATATTTTGAATTTCTGTTTCCGGTGGTACAGAATGTGGATGTTTTGGCTTAAGTTTGGTAAGTATGTGTGTATAAGTAGGTTGGTTAGGGTTTTGGTGTGTGAAAGAGTGTGTTGTGATTGCTATGTGTGTGTTTGAGAGACTATAAGATGTGTGTGTGTGAGTTTCATTTGTGTAACTGTTTGTGTAATCTTGGAGTTAGAATATAAAAGTAGGGGGGTGGGGGGGGCTCAGCCCCCCACATGGGTGGTGCAGGGGGCTAGCCCCCCTCCTTATATGTAGTTTAAATTGGTTTGTTTGATTGTGGGGGGGGGGTTTCTGTATGTTTATGTGTGTACTGTATGTGTAGCGTGGGTACGGGATTTTGAATTACGCGTTTGTGTGTTTTCGAGTTTGTGAGTTGTAGCTGGGTTTTTGGCTTTGTGATTTCGGAATACTGAAAGTCAAGATTTCAGTATTTTGAAATTACAAAGTGGACCCATATATATATATATATACACATATATATATATATATATATATATATATATATATATATAGATATCTGTATATACATACATCTATATATATATATCTCTATAGATATATATATATATATACATATATATATATATATATATATATATATAAATATAATATATATATATATATATATATATATATAAAATATATAAAATATATAAAATATATATAAAAAAAAAAAAATATATATATATATATATATATATATATATAGATATATATATATATATATATATATATAAAATATATCTCCATGGACATACACACACACACACACACACACACACACACACACACACACACACACACACACACACACAACAAAATGCACATTCTAGGTCTACTTTCTCCAAAGGGGGAATTCAGTAAAACCTGCACTTTTTTTTATGTACGCATCTCAGAGCGATGCTTAAATAAACAAACATTTTTTGATTCAGTAAGTATCACTTAGCAGTGGGCAAGCAGGGAAACTTCTGTGCAATGCAAATTACTGCTTAAGTAGGTGAACCTTATGCAAATGAGTCAGGAGGAGTGATCCAACAAGGTGAAAGGCATCCTTGTAGACTCTGTGTTCGTGTTCATAGTGTATGTTGAAATTTAACATGTACAGGAGTCTACAAGGACAGAAGGGCAGGTGAAAGTCCACAAATATGGATGTAACTTCCCTGAAATTAGTAGATTACATACTTACATACATAAATGTGCAAAACATATATTGTGGATGTTTATAAAATGAAGGGGATATGTAAATTTAATAATAATTTTTTAATAATTTTCACATTTTTGCTCTATGTATCACATTGAACAAACATGCTTAACAGAAAAAAAATTAAAATAAAATCTATAATGTAGTTTACACAAATTTACTGTAGGACCCTGCATCAGGTCCATACAATGGTATATTCAGGTTGTTATCCAGCTTCCATGGCTAAGAACCATGTAGTTTCCAGTCTGTCAGCGCGAATGGGTATCCAATTGAGGTTCCTGTGTTGAATCGCTGAAAGAAGCAACCGTGTTTACATATCAAATTCATGTAGACTTCTACATAGTTTTGATATTCCCACTGTGTTTTTATTTTTTTTAGTGCTCAGCACATGTTTGCGTGCCACGCCCTGTATCACAGAATGTTTACATGAGCAGACTACCCACATGACAGTGATAATGTAGGCATCTGTCAAGGAAAATTGGATATATTCAATTAATGATGTACACTTTTGTATAAGCTATGCTGTGTGGCATGGTATAAAGTATGCATGCAACCTACACTCTGATTTTCCCCAAATTCTTTGAACCATTAGAGTAGAGACATTGAAGTTTTAACTGAGATAATGCTAGGGGATGCTGTAATTTTCTACATTTTTTTGTGTTAGATGCTGAAGTCAATGCTGCTGGTGCTGCTGACAAGAGACCTAGGCCAAGAAGGAGAAGAGTGTTCAGGTCCAGGGTGACCTCTCAGGAGACACATAATCTGGAGATTCTATAATGCTACAGGGTGGACATGGATGTCTTACAAGCGCTCAGTGATCTCTGCCACCCTCAACTCAGAGCCTGAGTTAACAGAGGGGAACCCATCCCAGTGGACACTAATGTACAAAGTAGAACAGAAAACTCTCTAAATGGCTAATGGACTCCAAAGTAAATCAATTATTACGAAAAGAAAAAAAATAGAAGCCATACGCCCAATGTACAACACTTTATTAGACAAAACACAGCTAAGAAGGCAAAGCTTTTGAGTATATAACTCTTTTTCAATGCAAATAAACCAGTGCAGCTTCTCTCATTTTACATAAAAATCATCCAATCAAAAGTAAAAATACAGTCACATGGTACAAAATACAGTTCTCTAATATAAACAGTCATACCAGTGAGTATATAAATATAAATATAGATACAGATCATCTAACATACTCTATATATCATAAACACATAAAAAGCATAAAAAGAATCATAAGGATAAATATTAATTATCATAAAAATCATGCTTATTTTATGTGCTGGCTTAATACTATTACTACAGTTAAGTCCTGGTAGTTCATCAGCTCTGAAGTAGTTAATCCATTTATATTCCATGAATTCAGTTATTATATCACTCCCACGAATATCTTGAGAGATAATCTGTAAAATTCTAAACTGAAATTTATGTTCATTGCCACTTCTTAAGATATGTTTTACTAGGGAATGGTGTTAATATTTCTTTGAATATCAGACAGATGTGCACCAACTCTCTCCTTTATTTTCATGTTGGTCTTTCCTATATAGAAGCACTCGCACTGGAAACAATTAGTGAAATAAATCACACTGTCCGTATGACAAGTGCCTGATGCTGTAAATGTAAACAATTCTTGGTTGATAGGATACCTAAAGTACAGTTTTGCAATAGATGCAATTATAACAAGAGAAAGTACCATTTGTCTTACTAATTTTACTACTACTTAGACTAATGTTTGTATCTTTATAACATATATATTGCCTAAGGTTTCTTTCTTTTTAAGGATAAACTTCATTCTAGTCCCTACAATTTCATTAACTTCCTGATTAGAATTCAAGGTATTCCAATTCTTCTCAACACTTTGCATTAATCATGCTTGTGCTTCTATTGTATCTCATTATATAACCAGTACAAAACTTTATATATATATATATATATATATATATATATATATATATATATATATATATATATATATATATATGCCTTGGGTGTATACTATTTGAATGGACATGTCTAACAGCTTGCACATTTTTTTCTATGGATTGACCTTATCATATGTAAATTGAACATGAAATACTCAAAACTCAGTATTAGAATACAAGAAATTAACTAACATGTTAAGGTTGTTAGCATCACCCATCCATAGCAGAAACACATCATCCATAAAATACTTAAAAGTAATAAATATTTATTCTTAAATGCACTCCCATTTTCATTAAAAATAAACTTTTCTTCTCATCTGCTTAATACTAAATTAACATATGTATTTGCCACCAGGGTGCCCATGGCCACACCCAGACACTGATGGTAAAACTTCTTATTAAATAATAATACATTATTATTTAACACAGTATCAATCATGGGGCAAAGCATTTCAATTTTAAATGTGAAAAATCACTATGTGCACTTTAAAATTCTCTAATAGAGTCCAAGTCATAATTAGTAGGAATTACCATAAAAAGGGACTTTATATCCAACGTCACTAATATAGTTTTATTAAAAGTATTGACCAAATACCATTCTCTTAACCTAAATAAAAAATCTCTGATGTCCCTAATATAACTTCCCTGAAACAATAGCCTTCTGGGTGGTGTAATTAGATTTTTTCCTGATATTTGAAGAAATATTAGCACCAATGCCCTAGCATAACATATTTTAAGCAGTAGGAATGAACATAAATTTAAATTTAGATTTTACAGATTATTTATCAAAATATATGTTAAGGTGATAAAGCAACAAGAACTGAGTTGATAGAATATAAATGGATTAACTACTTTAGAGCTGATAAACTACCAGGACTTAACTGGAGTAATAGTATTAAGCCAGTCCTTAAAACTAAGTGTGTTTTTTATGATAATGTATTGTTATTTTTATGTCTTTTATATGTTTTTATGTGTTTATGATATATAGAGTGTTTCGTATGAATTGTCTATGCTGCTGTTTATCTGTATTTATAGTTATATCCTCATTGGTATGATTGTTTATATTATAGAATTGTGTTTTGTACCACGTGACTGTATTTTTAATTTGGCAGATTTTTATATAAAATGAGAGACATCGCATTGTTTTATATGCATTTTAAAAGAATTAAGCATGCAAAAACTTTGCCTTCTTATCTGTGTTGTTCCTTTAATAAAGTGCTGTACATCGGGCGTTGGATATCTGTTTTTTTTCTCTTCCTGGAAACTAAGGTATGTGTATCTTTTAGGATACTAGATACAGTCTCCTTTCAAAGACCAACAGAGGACATGATGGGGGTGTCACAGGCATCTGTATCCAGGATATTCCACCAGTTTCTGGATGTTATCTCCCACATGCCAGTGAACACATATATTTTCTCCTTGACCTTGAGGAGGGGGCCAGCAATGTGCAACACCTCTACCATGCAGCATACTGCCCTGAAGTACTGGGTGCCATTGATTGCACTCATGTACACATCAAGGCACCACCTGGTGAGCAAGATAGAATCTATGTTAACCACAAGGGATAACACTCCTTCAACTGCCAAGTCATGTGCAATGCCAAGGGGATTATCTTGAATGTGTGTGCTGGCAACCCTGTCAGTTATAACATAGAAAAGCCATCCTGGGCTCACTTGCAAACTAAAACAGTAAAACTGTGCAGTACAAAGAACTTTGCAGCTCTACTTAAAAAGAATCAAACAATTTATTAAAAGTTAGTTAAGCATTTTTGTCCCAGATATATACAAAAACAGGACTTCTTCAGAACAATAAACATTGTTAGTACCAATCTTTAAATAGAAAAGTAACCTAATTACCCAATTTGAGGTTGAGTTTCTTTTTATCAACCCTGGCAGTTATCACAACTCCAGTGTCTGGTACACATTACAGCTGTACTGTTTGCTAGGGGGGACATCCCACAGGGCCATTTACCAGGGGATGCTGGCTATGCTCTGGAACCGTGTATGATGACACCCATCAGAAATGCACACACACCCATGGAAGAATGCTATAATGAGGCACACGCACAAATTAGGAACATCATAGATCATGTGTTTGGGTCTCTGAAGTCACTCTTCTGGTTCCACGATCTATCTGGTGGAGCACTGCAGTATACTCCAGCCATATGTGCACAGATATTCACAGTATGTGCTATGCTACACAATCTGATCTTGCAAAAACAGTTTCAGCAGGATCAGCAAAAGGAAGGGATACACATCCTCCCACCAGTGCCTAGGTCACCATAACCAAAGTTACAGGAGGACTTGGAGAAGGAACCCCCAGCTGATGTCCCTGTAGGCAGATGTAGGTGTGCTCAGTATACCCTGGCTTTGGCTAAGAGACAATGCATTGCACATTCACTGATAAATGGGGACGCAGGGACTAACACATTAGTCCTACTCACATACAGATATGAAAATGAATGCCAGCCAAATCACAAGTCCTGTACCTTTCCATGTTTTGGCTGTGTACTGCTGACATCAGTCAGAGTCAGCCCTGACCTACAGTTGTGTCAACTGCTGCACTTGCAAAGTATGTCTACAGCCTACACAGTAGTATAGTGGTTTGTTATGTTATGTCATTGTAGCTATGGACCGGGTACATTATGCAGGCAAGTATACTGTGCTACTTGGACAGAAGTTACACCCACACAGGACTATAGACACACATTCCACTGACATGTCACCATATGTATTCAGTAGGCCTCATTCATGTATGGAATATTCATGCAGTCCTACTGCAATAGATTACTGGTTCTTCATTCAAGGGGCATGTTAGAAAGTTAGATTATATGGCAGTCAGACTAGTGTGTGTCTTAGCAGAACATGGGCTTTTGTTCCCTCGCCTCTCACAGCAGCAATGTCCCATTGTAACTGCCACAACACTAAATCATCTGTGCTGTATGAGCATTTCACACATTTAGTATGACACACAGCATCAGGACAGTTATGTACAATTTGAACTTACATATTATGTATTAGTTACCTGAGAACAGCAAAGTACATATTTATGCAGGTGATGGTGTGATGAATGATTATCTGTCTGCCAAACAGCCTCTGTAGCCGAAAAGACTAAGGTAGGTTGCTTGTGTGATGGTGTTCAGGGTTCTAATCCTGACATATCCAGACATTTTCCATGCTAGGGAGTAATAAGTAGTGTTTTACAGACTGTGACTGTGTGTGGTTTACTAGAATTGACCTATTTTACATATCAATTACACATTTGTATTTTTGCTCTATATCCAAGACATATTTAAAATGTTTTAAGTAATAGTGGATTAGTCAGTATCAGAACTGTAAAGGTTGGGACTGAAAACCATATATCAGCAAGCATATGTTGGAAATAGAAGTACCAACTGCAACATGATGTACTATGACACTGTAATAACAGCTATGAATGAAAAATAGTGTTGTGATATAATTTATAGAGATTTGACAGGGCCATTCACAAAACGCTGATAAATAAACTAGAACAACTAGGTACTGGTGTAGTCTTGATAAGATGGATAGCTGAATGGCTTACATATAGGACATGTGAAGTATCATACAGCAATTGGACAAGTGAAATACATTGTTACAATCAAGGTGTCCCACAGGGCTCTCTCCTAGGCCCAAACTTGTCCAGAGTTCTCTATAGACTTATCCATTTAATTTGAGTTGTTTTACAGTCTGTATGCAGGTGACTTGAAATTGGGTATACTTATTATAGGTGTTACCAATGGGGCATGTCTGCTAAATTACTTGACTAAATTGACAATTTGGTCACAGGAGTGTAATATGCTGGTACATCACAAATTAAGCATATGAGAGTTGGAAGACATAAGTAGAAAGGTATATATTACATCCAGCACACAGTGATTGAAACTGTAGATTCATTTATGGACCTGAGCATATAGGTACATACAGCTTTGAGTGTTTCTAATCATATCATAATCCCAGCTTGGAGTACAGCTAGCTGTGGACTGGAGTCAGTTTATGGAACATTAAGTCTCTGATGTAAGCAATGTGCCTCCCATTTCTGCACTGCTTAAAATGTGCAAACAAGTCAAAAATGTCATTGTACATGCCCATACACTTAGTTAAGCAGACCGCAAATCCGTTGCTCTTCACACAATTTTGTTTAAAAATTTATATATATGAATGTCTGTGTTAGTATGTCTGTATTGTCCTGCATACCCAGATCATGTAGACTAAAGCTGCACTACAACACTTATAATTTTGGATGACAGGACCAAAAAGAAGGGATCAACATTATATAATGCACATAAAAATGTGTGGAAGTGCTTAGAACAACATATTGCAATTAGAGGACTATTGGGATATCTGAAGTTCAGAGTTCTGGCAGTCTTCTCTCATGGCATGTGTAAATTATACCATATTTGACAGCAAACCACAATTTAGTGTTAAACACATATAAGTATGAGTCAAACCTGTATACTTGCTGCAAACATCTGGACAGTGGTGAGACATACCACATCTCCCTATTACAGCATGTGGAAACCTTGAAAATGTATGACATCATATATGAATACATACAGATATTGTGAAGCCATATGTTTGTATCTATGGCAACAACACCCACATTCACTACAGCTCATTGTGTCTGCTGGATTTCACCACACATACTTCAACAACTGAACAAAATGTGTACTGTATTATGTTGTGTGCACACTCACTGACAGGGCTAATTTAGCTTTGACACAGGCTTGCCCATCAAAATGCAAACAGACACATATGCCCAATACAGGTGTTGTTGTCACATAGCAAGGCTATAAAACAATTTTCTGACTGTTAGGCTACTAGCTGCAAATGACAGTAGGAAGCAATGTGACTCTGTAGGCCTCCCAAGCTGTTTAACACAGGGTTTGTTTATGTTCTCTAGGATTACTTCATCTGGAGTCATGTACAAAGCAGATTTGAGCTGTGGCATGTGTGTTAAGTACTGTGATCTGTAGTGAATAACACTAGATAGGTAGGGATCCTAATCTCACTGCAGCCAACTTGCTGTGTTCAAGTGCGCTCATGAAACTTTCTAAATATGAATCCCACACTGACTCACAAACAAACAAAGTTTTGCTGTTTTGGCCCTAGCAGGTGATACAGGCCTTCAAACTCTTGTCCTCCATCAGGTGAACTGATGTCATCTACCATACAACTATCTAAAGCCATACTAAAGACAGACTTAAGCTATGGTATGTGTGTTAAGTACTGTAGGTTTTAATTTCATTGCAGCCAACAGTGTGTGTGTGCGTGTGTGTGTGTGTGTGTGTGTGTGTGTGTGTGTGTGTGTGTGTGTGTGTGTGTGTGTGTATTGTGCAGTATTCTGCTGACATAAATAAATTGTGGTGCTACTCTCACTGCAGGCAAGTTTTTGTGGGGGGATGTTAGCCAGAGCATATCTGCCTATAGAATCATAGGATCATTGGAATTTACTCAGCCAATGGCCCTAGTCCCCTTTAAATCCTAGGTTGTATTAGTGTCACATGCCAGGTTAAGGTCTATACAGCGAGTAACCTGTGTACCATTTGACTTATGGATCTGCAACATTTCTGATAAAGCAGGGTCAGAGATTGCCTTGTATGTAAGCCACAGATCACCTCTGAGCAGTCTGCATGACACACACTAAAGTGACAGTGATATCAGATGATCTCCATGTAGAGATGCTAAAGACCTGAGTTCCACTTTTGAGGAACCTATGTGGCCTCTCCAATTGCTGTAGGTGCTTGCAAATGTACATACTAAAAGGGCTGTTGCACTCAACTATTGGTTTGCAGAGGGAGGAAGACATGGAGGTTATAATGTCTACTTTTTCTGGAAACAGTGCCCTCTCTTATTACATGAGCATGATAAAATGCCCTTCTTACCTCTGTGGAGACATGGTGATCTAACGTAAGTTAGCTGTCAACCTGTGTGCCCAGGTCTCTCACCCATGAGTATGTATGTCAGGTGTTGCTATTTATGTGGTACTTAACAGGAACGTCACTGTTAGAAAAGCAATGCTAATACATATATTTATTATTTATTTATTTATTTATTTCCAGTTTGATAACTGGGGATGTCTACTGGGCCTGAAAGCCCGCTTTCAGTGGAGGCCCGGGGAGAAAAGCTCCATGTAACAAACACTTTGCACTTTTAAAGCTGCATATTCCTTAATATTGCACACTTAAACAATTTAATAAAGTGAAATACTATATATATATCTATATATCTATATATATATATATATATATATATATATATATATATATATATATATATATAGACATTGGTAGAAGAATGCAGATTGAGTAGCTGAGAGAAGAGGGAAAAGATAAGTAGCAGGAGAAGACATATACGCAGAGGGGAAGTGAGGATTTAAAGGGTATCTGCAGAGAGATTAATATAGGTATGGGGAGCAGAAGAAAGATTAGAGGGATGAGGGGCAGGAGGGGAAAAGTGGAAACTAGGAAAGTAATAGGACCTAGGTGGGAAGTATACAATTACATTTCCTGTTTTGGAGGAGGAGAGAATGTAGTAGAGATTTGAATTGTTCAGGACTTGTGGTGATTCTTAGCTGGGGAGGAAGCAGGTTCCATTTCTTTGCTATAGTATAAGAAAGGAGTAGGTGACCAGGTGGTCATTTAGGATGGTGTATAGAAACTAGATTTTTGTGGCCTGATATTAGGGGCCTGAGAGGAGTATAAAAAGGTAGGCTATTTGAAAGAGCTGGGCAAGCATTGGGTTTGAAAACTAATTTGTGGGCAGTAGTAAGTTGGAGGTAGTCAAGATGATTAGGGAGTTCGAGCCATTGTCATGACTTTCGCAACAATTATTTTTTCAAGTAAGACCCTTGTGAAGGATGTTGACATACTTTGGAGATAACAGGAACATCACTGTTATGAAAAGCAATGCTAATACATATATTCACATTGCTTTTAAGGTCATGACTTTCGCAACAATTATTTGTACAAGTAAGGTCCTTGTGAAGGATGTTGACATACATTGGAGATTCTATGACAGCTCCCAGATAGCTAATTTTCCCTGTAAAACAGTTGCATGTTTTAGAGGAACATGTGACCTTTGCCTTTGGCTAAGGACATACTTCCTGTACACCCTAAAACAGAATTGTTAAAGCCTGCAGTCATACCTCTTTGCTTACAATACACAATTTCTAAAATAGTGAAAGAAAAAGTTGCACAATACAGTCACAATAAAACAGCAGACCCATTCTTTGGCTATAGAGAGACCCTCATTTCATAAGCAACACACACACACACAAAAAAGTTAGTTGATATTTAACTGCAGTTCCATCCATTTTTTCTCTTCATGATTTTGTAGATATTACATACCTGCTTTTTGGCTTAGGACATGACTCAAAATAAAGTATGGGCTATTTCACTTTCCCAGTTTACAAATTTAAAATGAAATAAAATAAATCAATTAAATCTGCAGAAAGTTAAGTATTCACATCTTATTTGCTGGCTTATAGTGGTCAAGTCTACATCTGCCTGGTTAAAACAATTTTACATATTTTTCTATTTCATTGAGTTCTCAAATTACATTTGTTACAAGATGTTCACTTTGCTAATTTAAATATTGGCCTGCAATGTGAGTAATAAGAAGCTTGCTCTTACTAAGTAAAGTGTGCACTTAACGGTTTATGACTAACTTAACAGGGTCACTTGTTTCCATGGATTGATCTTGTGCATAGTAACACTGACAGGAGTAGGCCCCTTTGTGCTGTACTGTAGCTCTCTCTATGAAGAACTTGTATACCATATGCAATGGATAAGTGTGATGAAGTCAGTAGCCATATATTGTTTTTATAGAATTAACATTTTGTCAGGACATAGATCCTACTTCTACACTTGATTGTTACTTTAGTTCCAATGTTAATTACACCTTTGGATATCACATGTATCTCTGGCTTTTCTAGATATCCTGCATATAAAATAAATGAATAATTTAGTTAGTAGCAAACTCTGCATATGATCTCTTTTCATTTTAATGTAACTTCCAGAAGTCAAAAAAGATTCTAAATTAAATAATAAATATCTCTCTTTAAATACCTATCTATCTCATAGGTTCATAGGTTCATAGGTTGGAACTAGGCTATCGGCCCTAGGGCCTGTACAAGCCTAGTCATGACAATTCCCTGACTATTTCTTCCCACACTATTTACTTCCCTGGACCCCTGTCTAGCAGGCTGACTGACGTGATCCCTAGAGTGAATTTCCTTTCTCCCATCCAATCATCAAGGTTCCTTTTGAAGAGGGCCAAAGAGGTGCTCTGCTTGACATGTATGGACAGTCTATTCCAGAGTCTGGGGAGTCTCTGGGTCAGTAACCTATCCCTCCAGCATGTTTTGTTTATTGTGATGACAAGGTTTAGATCCCTGGAGTATGTGGCTCTGAGGGATTGGGATTTCTTTAAGTGTAGCATGTCCAACAGCTCTGGGTTTGACATGGCCTTGTATGTTAAGCAGAAATTGCCTCTGAGTAGATGATATGCGACAGAGTATAGCTGGAGTTTTTTAAGGTGGTCAGTGTAGGGGATCTGCTTTAGGCCTGTGATTCTTTTAGTGAGGTATTTCTGTGGCCTTTCCAGTTATTGCAGATGTCATGAGAGGTACATACCAAATGGGGAGTTGTATTCTATAATGGGTCTAATGAGGGATGAATACAGTGGGACAATGACCTCCTTTTTTCTGGATGAAAAGCCCTTAGTGATGAGGTGTGCCACATAGAAGGATTTCCTCACTGTTGTGGCGATGTGATTATCAAAGGTGAGACCGCTGTCCATCTGTGTCGATAAGTCTCTTATCAAACTTTCAGTGTTTAGTGTACTGCCACCTATGTGGTAATTCATGGGTACATGTTTTTTCCCAAAGGAGATAACTGTACATTTCTTAGCATTGAGCTTGAGCCCATGGCTCTGGCACCAAGCATCTGTTTCTGTAAGGCCCTTTTGTAGAGTATCCATATAATTTGGGGATTCAATAATGGCTCCCAGTTTGCAGTCACCTGCGAACTTTGTTAGCTAGAGTCCCTTAGTGCTGGTCTGTACTTCAGAGAAGTAGATGCCAAACAAGAGCGGTCCCACAACTGAACCCTGAGGTACACTTGTCACTTGTCTGGAGCTGTATTTGTAGTCGGCTACTTTTACAGTGTGGGTTCTGTCAGTAAGCCAGTTGGCAACCCATCGAGTGAAGTAGGGATTAATGCCCAGCTTAGTAAGTCTATCTATGATTCCAGAGTGGGGAATGGTGTCAAAGTCCTTGGCAAGGTTCAGATAGGCTGTGTGGACTGCCTTACCCTCATCCACGGCTCTGGAGACTGATTCAAAGAAGTCAATCAGGTTCAGGAGACAAGATTGTCCCTTCAAGAACCCAATCTGGGTGAGGTCCAGTCTTTCAAGGTTGCCAATGTCTTTATTTATAAGTTCCATGATAATACATTCTATGGCCTTGCAGATCAGGCTCATCAGACTGATGGTTCAGTACTTCCTGGGATCCAAGGTGGATCCCCACTTGTGGAGTGGGATAGCTGTAAATGTGCACCACTCAGTGGGCATGAAGCCTGAGGTGAGGCTATGATTAAACATGACACTTAGGTGAGCTACCAGTTCATTTCGTAGTTCATGTAGTACACAGCCCGGGATGTCATCTCATCCCGTGGATGTTGTATTCTTAGCTTTGGAGAGTGCATTTTCTATATGTGTGGCTGTTATTACTGGAATTTGGCAATCTTCTGGTATTGAGATGGACTGTTTAGGGGGTGAGAGGGGGGTGAAATTGGCACTGAATTGAACTGCCAGGATATTGGCAATATCCTTGGGATCAGTATATTTAATGCCATTCTGTTGAAGCTCAGAGCAGATCTGAGCATTGCCATTTAGATTCTTGACATAGTTATAGAATGCCTTGTGGTTGTCTTTGGAACCTTTGGCAATTTTATTTTTGTAACTAGCTTTGGAAGATTTTATGAGGGATCTCAGCTTCTTACTGAGGCTGGTAAGGGAGTTTTTTGCATCCTGGGATTTTCCGCTTTTCTGCAACAGTTTCTTCCTTTTTTTGTAAGTTTGTTTATGGCAGGGGACCACCAGATTGGCATTCTTTTTTTGGAGGAGAGCATCTTGGTTCTATTTGGGATGGCCCGATTCATGCATGAATGGATGTGCTCGTACATTGCCTTATTGTAGGATTCAGCAGTCAGACTTTCAGTTCCTGTCTGCATGAGTGTCATGAAGTTTGTCACATCTGACTTGAGTAGCACGAAGTTGGCTTTGAAGAAGTTTTTTATGGAGGTTTCCTTATTGGGGCATGGGGGTTGGATGTGGATATTAAGGGTGATTAGCTTATGGTCAGACCTGACCAACGAGGGGGTGACCATAGATGTGGAGCATCAATTTCCCATGTTGGTAATGACCAGGTCTAGGATATTGGAGCCCCTGGTGGGACTATGGATGAGTTGATCCAGGGGGTTGGAGTTTATGAATTCCAAGAACCACTGGGCAAAGGTGTTGGTACATGAATAGTTTTCCCAGTTAATGGCAGGGTAGTTGAAATCACCCAGTATTAGGGTGTTTGGCTGTATCTTAATATTTTTCAGTATGTTTAGAAATGTGTAGTGAGAATCTTGGGGCATGGTGGGGGATCTGTAGCAAGCTACAGTTTGGATTGCAGTCTTACCTAGTGTTAGTTGCAGTTGGAGAATTTCAGACTCATTGTGTTGGGCTACTAGCCTGGTAGTGTGAATATCTTTGGTGAATATGGACACTCCTCCACCTTTAGTGTTTTGGTACTGGTTGCCAAAAAGTGTGTTAAGAGTTTATATATATATATATATATATATATATATATATATATATATATATAAACTATCCTTTTTCAGAGCATCCCAGAAGAATGAAAACAAATCCTGCACCCTGGACAAATGAAACATCTCATTAACAACACACAGCTTTATCACTGCGCACTAAATGACAGACATCACATCTATAAAAAAAAAAAAAAAACTCTAATTTTCAGAGTTGGATATAAGAAAATTAGCATAATAAAATAAGAATTCTTTCCAATGCAACTATAACTACACATGCCACTATTTATCTCCTACACTCAGTACTTTATGGTACTTCTGTTATAACTAATGGGGATGTGAGATAATGACTAGAAAGGTGAGAGATATAGATCCTGACCATCATTGAAGGTGAGAGTTTTGGATCATGTCATTCAGTAGGGATGACAACTAAGAAGGTGAGAGCTGTGGAACATAGCCATAATTGGTAATTCTGACCAGGAAAGTCATCATAACACTGTACTCATCCCTAACAAGGATGGTGAGAGATGTGTGTCATGGCCATCATTGTACTTTAATGACTAAGAAGGTGAGAGATGTGGGTCATGGCCATCATTGTCTAGAAGGTAATAGATGTAGGGTCATGGACACCTTTATGGTACGATGACTACTGAAAGCTGTGGATCATGTCATTCAGTGTGAATGGAAACTAGGAACATGAGAGTTGTGGATCATATCATTCAATGAAGATGATAACTGGGAAGTTGAGAGTTTTGGGTCATGTCATTCAGTGTGGATGATAACTAGGAAGCTGAGAGTTGCGGATCATATAATTCAGTGTGGATAATAACTGGGAAGGTGATCTGTGGGTCATGGCATTCAGTGTGGATGTTAACTGGGAAGGTGAGAGTTGTGGATCTTGACATTCAGTGTAAGTGATAACTGTGAAGGTGAGAAATGTGGATCATGTCATTCAGTGTGGATGATAACTAGGAAGGTGTGAGCTGTGGATTATAGCCATAATTAAGGATGCTAACATGAAGGTGAGATATATTGGTCATGGCCATCATTGTTCTATAAAGACTAGGAGGGTGACATATGTAGGGTCATGGTTACCCTTATGGTATGATGACTAACAAAAGCTGTGGATCATGTCATTAAGTGTAGATGATAGCTAGGAAAGTGAGACCTCTAGACCATAGCCATAATTGAGGATGATGACTAGGAGGATGAGAGATATGGATCACAGGCATTACTGTAGTATAATAAGATGGTGAGAGCTGTGGGTCATGGTCCTTACTGTGGAATGATGACAAGGAAGTTGAGAGACATGGATCATGGCCATAATTAGACTATGATGAATAGCAAGAGAAGTGCTATGCATCATGGTCATTACTGAGGATGATGTCTAAAAAGGTAATTACTAGGGATAATGGCTACCACCAGATATAAGTAGGAAAGTGAGTGCTGTATATCATTAACATCATTGGGATGGTAACTATAAAGGTGAATGGTATGGATCATTCCATTATTGATAAATAATGACTATTAATGCTAGAGATGTGTATCATGGCTATTATAGGGGATGGTGACTAGGTAGCTGACAGCTGTGAATTATGGCCATGATCAGGTGAGAGCTCAGTTTCATGCTCCATTAATGGGTATGATAGCTTGGAAGATAAGACCCATGGATCATGGCCATCATGATAAGTTGATGACTTAAAATTTGAGAGCTGTGGTTCATGGCAATCATTGAGAATGTTGAGTATATATTGACTAGTATGTTGACAGCTGATTACCATGCACATTAATGAATGATGATAATGTCTACGAAGGTAACCTTATTTTTCATAGCCATTGTCCATGTGTAATGACTGGGAAGGTGAGCATTGTAGATCTTTGCCATCACCATTAGAAGATGAATAGGAAGGTGAGAAATATGGGTTATTACTATCATCCAGTGTATGTTAGGAGATTTTGTTTGCTCCCAACCATTCTGACATATTTACCAGCAGGCTTAACACAATACCAACTACTGTAAATCTAGTTTGAGAGCACAGTCACACATGGCTAGAGTGACATGCATTATATGAACAAGATCACAGACCCAAGTCCTGTCCGCCTGCATAACATACCCATTTCTTCACTTACATGGTGTTTCTGCACAGGAAAGAATGCCAACTTATCATCCTAAGATGGGTGAGCCTGGATTGTTTTCTGCTTCAGTTCCCTCCCTGGATAATTCCTTCAGCTCCTGTTCCTCAAATAATACTCAAGATATGTATGGCATAATCAGGGATCCAACAACATTCTCCCCACAGTCATTGTCCTTTGCATAATTTTTAGCATTCTACAGACTTACTTTTAGTACAGACAAGCTTCTGAGAAGACTGCCTTACCTAGGAGAATACAGTTTGTGTTGTGATGGGAAGGTGCTTTGAATGCTGTTTTTTGATGAGAATGGTACTTTGCTGAACTCATCCAGTTATCAGTAATAGCTGATTGTTCATTAGTTTATGAACAATAGTTCATACCATTACAGTGTACTGTACTGTAAGTCTACTGCCAAAAGTAATAACATGCTCCAACCCCTTTCTGAAGTAAAGACATGAAGACTGGAGAGTTCATAGCATTTATTATAGCTAATAGTCTCTTTTCAGGGGAAACCAGTGGTGGCATTTATGCTAATAAAGGAACTTGGTCAGGACATGAGGGAACTTCCGCTACTCATTGTACGAATGAGTGTACAGGGACACAATTTAGTGTAATGGTTCCTGTCTTCCATTCCAAGCTCAAAGGCGGCTTGGAGAAGCAGGAAGCATGAAGGAGAAGGAGACCATGGCGGTTACTATGGAGAATGAAAGTGCTGTTAGGCCAAACAGCTGTGGAAGCTGGCGTAATGGAAAAGGAGTCAGAAGAGGCGAGGAAGGAGGAGAACGGCAGTGGTGACGTGAACAACGCGATATGATGGATAACGCTAAATTCAGAGCGCATCTTCCAACAGAATCTGTTTTCAAAGGATATTTCAACAGCAGAATGAGTTATTGCAACCCTCCAATCAGGAGGGTTGCGGGATGTCTAACTAAAAGAATAGTTAGATCAAACTGCATTTACGCAATGCTATGAGGTCAAAACTACCAACATGAAAATTTCATCAAACCATAAATTAAAGGTCATGCTGCTAAACGCTAGGGGTCTAAACATGAGACAGCACTCACTACAAGCATTCCTAACCCTGCAAGAACCTGACATTTGTGCAGTCACAGAAACCTAGTTCAAAGCTGCAGACAGTGTCCCAGCCATACCAGCTTACTCATCCTATCATTCATTCAGACCCCAAACTATGGGCAGCAAAAGAAAAGGATGTGGAGTTGCAATATATATAAAAGAGATACATACCTCTAGGCTGGTCAAACAGTATGATGCACAGGAAAGACCCCAGGTGCAATTAACAATTGACAAGATCCCTATTCAAATCATAGCTAGCTATAGGCCTCCAACTTTGACTCATGATACCCACTTCACTTATCTGGACCTCTTTGAATCTATTCAGATTCAACCCTTTATCCTGATCCTTGGTGACTTTAACTATCCTACCATAGATTGGAAGAAATACTCATGCCAAAACCCAAATTCCTAGAGATTCCTTGATTTCGTCAATGCAAATGCCTTAGACCAGTTGGTTGACACCCCCACAAGAAGTGAAAATATCTTGGACTTGGTATTAACCAACATGAGTAAACACTACAGCATCCATATAGTGTGATCATCCCTGGTAAGATCCGACCACAAATAAGTCACTTTTGAATTCACTATCTCCCCCAACCCCCTGCCCTAGTTAGGGTCAAACAAAAGAACTTCTCCAAAGCTGATCACAACCTCCTGAGGGAAGGTTTAAACAGCTTCTCAGCCTCCTCCCCCTCCATAGGAACTGACATATATGTTCAAACCTACACCAAAGTACTATATGAGCATTTATATAGCTGCAAGGAATCAGGAATACCAGATAGATATGTAGCTGCTACATAGAACAATTGAGCATTTAAAAGTGCCTTCCTCAGTGAAATCATTACTCTGTTCAACACTCTTAGATATTTCCTTTATCAAAATTAATTAATTGGATGGTATTTCCTTTTGGAACTCACTGCTTTTATCTGTCCCAGATTTGGCCGTTTTCTTGGAAATTTGGGTAGAGACCTGCTGTTGGTGCTCTGTGCGGTTAGCATCATTGGTGCACCGGTATCGTTTGTGGGATCTCCTCCATGGACTAAGTGCTGGTTTGTTCTTTATAAAATAAAGGATGAGTTCTTTTGGCGTCTTTTGACTGTGGACCCCTTTACAAGGTTGGTGGTGATATTGTCCTTCAGTCAAGAGGGTTTCCCAGCTGTAAACTAACAACAGGGAACTTGGGTTGTTTTTCAAAGCTTATATAGGTAAATGGTGCCTTCCAATATATTTGGCTGAATTTAGTGTTTAGTTAGCCACTTAGGCTGGTGGGTGCCATTCTTTCAACCGGGACAGACTTGCTGTGAGATATATTGCCTTGATTCAGCTTTGGCATTTCAGTTTTGGATCATTTTTCAGGAATTTGGCATTTTTTGACTGTGGATGCCTTTACAAGGTTGGTGGTGATAGTTCCTTTCAGTTAAAAGGGTTCCCCAGCTGTAAATCAACAACAGTGAACTTGGGCTATTTTTAAAGCTCATATAGGTGAATGGTGCCTTCTAACTTGAATGAAGGGTTTCAGCAGTTATAAATGACAAATATTGTATTTGGCTGGATTTAATGTTTGTTCAGCCACATAGGTTGGTTGGCACCATTTTTTTAACTGGGGCGGACTTACTGGGAGATATATTACCTTGAATCAGCTCTGGCATTTTGGTTTTGGATTATTTGATATAATAACTCTTGGGAGTTTTGGCTTTAGAACACTTTTTTTCTCTTAGTGGTGGAGTGACATTCATTTTTGCTAGAAGCCCTATATGGACTTGGGATGTAAAACAAACACTTGGCATATTTATTGTATCTGCATTTCATTTTGGTGAGTGTAACAAATTTGATAGGGGTTTGCATTATAATTTTTGCATTGTATATCATCTGATTTGTTGGTCGAAGGCTCTTGTTTAGGGTCACCATATGCAATAACTGCAAACAAGTCTTTGTGGTTTTGAGACTTCTGTCACTTGGGACAAATATCTAAGATTCATATAAGTCTTACAGGTTGCTTTAAACTTTTTGAACATCCACATTTGGCACATACTACAGTTTATAACATCTGCTCACTATTTTAATGAATGGGTCAACTATCGTCTTCTGACTTTTTGTTTTGAATGTGCCTGATTTTTTTATGTGAAGTGTATTTTTACTTACATTGATATAATAATCTTAATTGCTGGTTGCTTTTTAACATTTGATCATTTATAACTACAATGACCAGTCTTGGGTGTTATCCTAGTTTACTTTTATTTATCATATTTTTGGTGGGATCATATTATTGAATAATAGCTGTGGGTTTTTGGGGTTATTGGTTGACACTAGGTACTTCACCCCTACACCATGATATCACCATCTCAACCCTCACACACTCAACTCATATTACATATCATTTGCATCACTTCCCTCACTCTGTTAACCACCATTACCAGTTACCAAACACCACTTACCTACACACTATTCATTCCTTACAGTGGAACATCCCCCAATACTCCAAACCCCATACCATATTTACAACTAACCCCATACAGCTATCACATCACCATAATCCACCACCTCAGACACAAGCTATTCCCATCAAATAGCAAATCCCACACCACTCTTAATTACACAAAACTCATCAGCAAACTAGTCAAACTTTATGTACACTTGAAAACAGCACTAGTATGCTGCAGTGACATACACCCCAACCCAGGCCTACTCAGTCCAGATAGAGCAATCCCAGATCTTAATACAACACTACACCAAAGGCCCACAAACTCACTCCTCATCATAAATCTAAATATTAGAAGCATCTTAAATAAGGTTCATGACCTCTATGCCTTAATTTCCTTTTACTATCCAGATATTGTTATTCTGACAGAGACCTTGCTTAAGCCCCTAATTCAAGATAATGAAATCACAGCATCAGGCTACAATATAATCAGAAATGACAGAGTAGGAAAAAGGGGTGAAGGAGGAGTAATACTATATAAAACTCACCTTATCTTTAAAAAACTAGACATAACAACCCCAGACTTAGATAACACTGAACTCATCCTCACTAAACAAACTTAACCTATATAAACACATCAACATTATAGGATGCTACATCCCCCCCAGGGAACAATATTACCATCACAGAAAAACTACTAGAATGGATAACCAACACCCTTCCCCAAGAAAACAGCCCTTAATATTGACTGGGATAACTGCTCCAGTCTAAACCCTATCTTCCATACCAACCTACATGGACTAACCCAACTAATAACTTCCACCACCAGAACAGACAAAATAACCAAACATCAATCTATACTAGACTGGATACTTGTATCTCATCCTTCCCATATATCTCACGCTGACTGCCTGCCAGACACCCACAGCGACCACCTATCTACATTAACTAATAAGAAGCAAAACTCCCCAACTGGCCCAAGAAACTTTCAGGGAATGTAGCAATAGAAAAATCTTCAACCAACTCAAATTTAATAATGACTTAAAACTATGTAAATGGACCCCCATAAAACTTTGGAACTTGATGAAGCAGTACTATACTTCAATACTACCTTCATTAACATACTTAACCACCATGCCCCTCCTAGAACTACAAGAATCAGAACTAAACATGCACCTTGGCTAACTTTAAATACTAAAACATTACTCTGAGATAGGCACAAAGCATGGACAAACTATCATAAAAGAAAATCCCAAATAGACAAACAAACATACCGTCAGTTACGTAACAAAGTCAAACAACTTATTAAAATAGACAAAATCTCCTACTACCAAAATATGCAGAATAAATATAGTAACAACCCAAAAAAGTTCTGGGCTGCTATCAACACTGTACAGCAACCAGGGAAAATAGCCACCCCACCCACAGACTACGGAACAACCATGACAACATCCCCACTCTGCTCAACAAATTCTTCACAGAAACTATCCAAAACCTAGCCAATAACCAACTAAGCCCCAACAACCCATCCCCAACTAAAACACCCTCTTCACCCAAAACAAATCTCAGTTACCCCATCTTCACCTTCATCCCAGTGCCAACCAAACTCATGCAAAAATTACTCCTAAAACGTAAGCCAGCCTCTACAGCCACAGATACTATACCTTCCAAATATCTGCAACTATCAACTGAAGCAATAGCCTACCCTGTCTCCATATTAATAAATAGATCTATGTCAGAGTACAAAGTACCCCATCTTTGGAAAATATCACATATTACACCACTGCACAAAGGGGGTACCTCTGTAGAACTTAGTAACTATTTACCCATAGCTATACTATCCCCCCGATCAAAACTTCCAGAGAAGGTTGTCCACATGCAACTGATGAAGTATCTATTAGAAAACAAATTACTATCCACTCAGCAACATAGTTTCAGACCCTTTCATAGCACCACCACTGCACTTGCATTCACTAATACCATCAATACCTAAAGAAACAATGGACTGCTAGTATCTGCAACTCTCTTAGACTTATCTAAAGCCTTTGACATGATCAACCATGAAAAACTGCTTCATGCACTAAGCAACCTAGATCTCAGCTTCTCTACTATTTCTTAGTTTAAGAGCTACATAGATGGTAGGCAACAAGCTGTAAAATGGCAAAATCAGCTCTCCTCCATACTGCCTGTCTCCCTAGGGGTACCCAAGGCTCCATCTTGGGTCCTCTACTCTTCATCCTATTTACTAATCAACTACCATCACCATACCAAAAGCGTCAATAGTCCAATATGCAGATGATACCACCATTATCTGTGCAGCCAATTCCCTTGACCACCTCTTCTCCCTAACACAAGAATGCTTTTCCCTAGCAGAAACATGGATCACTAACCAAAACCTCATTCTAAACCCAGCCAAAACTAAATTCCTCCAATTCAGCCCTCACAGATCTCCAACCTCCTCATCTAACTTTTCAATCTCCTCTCATTGCAACATCACCATCACACCCAGCAGTCGTGCCAAACTACTAGGCCTCAAAATTGACAATAGCCTTAAATTTTACATTCATGTCTCCTACACCATTAAAAGAGTCCACAGAAAAATGGGCCTACTCTATCGCAACAAACAGTTTCTCACCAGTCACTCTAAGGTTACCACAGCCAGGGCACACCTCCTATCGATCCTACTTTACACTTCCCCATCGCTTACCAATCTCCGAAAAACTGAGCTCAACAAACTAGATAGCTGCTACAATAAAATAGACGGATTCGCCACAGGATCACCTTCTAGAACCCACCATTGTGAAAGCCTCAAAAAACACAACTGGCTAGAACTCCCCCTGACCCCTCAAGTCAACCAACTTGCACTTGCTCAAAAAGTACCACATCATCCAAGCAACACACCAGCCCTGCAGCAACTACTCCGGCCTTAAACCTCTGCCAGATCCCAGAGATCAAGTACCCAACACCTCCTTAAGGTAACAAACTTTAAAAATGAGGCAGGTAGATACATTTATAGCCACTTCATCTCTAAAATCTGGAACTCCCTTCCAGCCCACATAATAAATAACAACTCCACCATCCAATTCAAAAAACTACTCAAAACACACATCCTGAATCACAGATTATGTACCTGTACCACCCCTGGATAGTAACTCATATGTCTCTATTTCCAGCAACTAGAGTAACAGCTTATCTTCTGTTTTTATAATGTATGCATGGGGTAATAGTACCACTGAACACTGTAAAGAAACCTAAAGGACAGAGTATGTCTCTCATGTGTAGAAATGAGTTATTAAGTTATCTACTCTATCTTCCTGCTATACGTGCTGTTAAACACCTCTATGACAAGTATATATTAATGTAGTCTGTGAATGTTGGTAAATACACTCTTTGGTTAACTCACTATCTTATATGTACTATACTTCTATAAGAAGTATAAAGATTGTGTACTCTATATATTGTGTAATGAAACTTTTGGTTAACATGTCTTTCTGTTGTTAATGATTTTACTGCTCTGGAGCTTTTCTCCCTAGGCCTCCACTGAAAATGGACATATATCCAGTTGGACTCTCCCGGTTAACAAATGTAAAATAAATAAATAAATAAAATAAATAAAAATCATCCTCCTGAAGGTAAAGTAAACCTGTCTGGTGGACATCTACAATAAATAAACTGTATAGTAAAAGGAAAAAAATGCTGTCCAAGTGCCTAATTGGAAACAATATTTCCTTAGCCTGAACAAGCAAATAAGAGCACTAGTGAAATCCTCCAAAGCAAAATTCGAGTCCAGACTGGCCACATCTACTAAAAATAATCATAAGGCCTTCTTCACGTATGTCTACAATCTCAAGGAAAGCACTCAGATCTGCTCATATCTGGTGGTCAAGGATACCACACACACAAGCGCTGTAAATATAGCCAACCTGCTGGCAGACAGGTTCAGTGAAAACTTCACTCCTCTGCCCCCCCCCATCAGTAAAACAGGACATCCCTGTACCTGCCCCCATTGCTTTATCTCTAGGGAGCAAGTCATCACTGCCCTATCAAAGGCAAAGAATACAGCCTCCATGGGACCTGATAACATCCCAAGCTGCATCCTACATGAACTCAGACAGGAACTTGCAGCACCATTATGCACCCTATTTAACCAAAGAGTACTGGCTTCATCCCAGCTGAGTGGAGGACAGCTACTGTCATCCCTTTGTACAAAGGTGGAGTGTTCACCAATACAGGAAATTATAGACCCATCAGCCTAACTAGCCTGATCTGCAAGGCCATGGAGTAGATTATCGTGGACCTCATTAACAAGGATGTTGGTAACATCCAGATACTTGATCCTACACAGTTTGGTTTTGTCAAGGGGAGGTCATGCCTGTTAAATTTGGTTGACTTCTTTGAGACAGTCACCAAGGCCATAGATGAGGGGAAGATAGTGTAGACTACCTAACTTGACCTGGACAAAGCCTTCAATACTATTCCACAATCAGGTATAATAGTTAAACTCTCTCAACTAGACATCAATCCATATGTTACCAGATGGGTAGCAAACTAGCTCACTGGTAGAACCCACTTAGTGAAAATAGGGGAAACCACCTTAAGTAGTAGACCTGTAACAAGTGGTGCACCCCAGGGATCAGTCTTGGGGCCTCTGCTGTTTGGGATATACTTCTTGGAGTTGCAGGCCAAATCTATTGGGCTATGGCTGACCAAGTTTGAAGATGACTGCAAACTGGGTGCTGTTATCAATTCCCTTAGTGATGTGAACATCCTCCAAGAGGGTCTCACCCAAACAAATGACTGGTGTCAGAAACATGGCCTCAAAGTGAATGCCAAAAAATGCATTAGCAACCCATTTGGGAGAGTGGTGTCCGCACAAATTATCACATTGATGATAAGCTCCTAAGGATGCCATCACTCATGAGGGACTTGGGCACCCAAGTTGAGAGCAAACTGACTTTTGACCACCATATTGCCTCCACTGTATGAAAACTTTTCTACATGGCCCACTTCATTAGTAAGGGTATCTCATCCAGGGACAAGGTGGTCATAACATCCCTGTATTATTCCCTTATATAAGCCATTATTAAGTGCAATTCCCCTTTCAGCATGTACCTCACAAAGCACATGCTGCAGCTGGAGTGACCACAGATGTTCCTCACCCAGAGAATCCAGAGACTCAAACATCAACCATACACAGATAGGCTAAAAGCCCTGTCCCTCTGCTCAGTAGCATACAGACTCCTCAGAGGTGACCTCTGTCTGGCATGCAAAGTAATCTCAGACCCCGCCTTGATGGGACTGCTGCATATCCACAAGTCAAGCTCCACTCAAGTAACCCGCATGCGTGACCTCAACCTGGTCTGTGACATCAATAGGACTTGTTGGCAGGACAGATTTGTGTCCCACACACTCCCCCTTTTGTGGCATAGACTCCCTCTCCTCATAAAGCAGAGTACCTCATTAAAGCCTTTTAAGTGCAACCCAGATAACTGGATGGGGAATAGAAAATACACTCCTGGGATTCCACCAATGTCCCTGCTGGAGAGTGGCATAGGGTGATGACTTGTTGGAACATGGGCTAAATTCTTCGCTAGACTTGTAAGGGCCTTGGAGCCAATAGCCTAGTAACTTACTATGATCCTATGAGAGTGAAAAAGCAGCATCATGGGGAGAGATAATGGACATGATTCGGGAGAATGAAAATTTACAAGAGAAGAAAGAAGAATAGAGATTGTATGTGCAGACAGTGAGAGAAGGGGAAAGAAGAGAATGACAAAGGCAGAAATTACAAGAAAATGTCATGTGAGGATAAGCAACAAAGGGGAAAAAAGAATTAAGACAGGCATGCGATATGGGACAGCATAATAGCACCACTGGGGATAGAACCCAGAGAGGTAACGGACTTTATTTGTATGAATAAGATACATTTTGTAACATTTTTTTTTTGAAGAGAATCAATACATGAAAAAAAAAATTTAGACCAATATAACAAAAGTGGCACTCCCCTGGTCAGGATAAAACAGGCGAGCATCATGGGTTCTTGTTCAAGCAGCTTTATTATATGCAAACACATCACAAATGAGGCTAAATAACTTTAACTTACAAACAAACTAGCTATCATGCACATAGATGTTAACACTCTGCACCCTTAAAATGGCACTGAAGCTAACACGTGCTTAGTATTTATATGCGTACACACAGATCTTGGAAATGCTTCTTAAAGGTACAACACACCTGTTATTCTAAAAAAGAAAAGACATGTATCCTTGGAACTTATACGTAATACAGGCTTTTAATACAGAAGCCAAGAAGAAACTGTTTGTGCAATTTAGAACTGAAATTGAAAGAAATGATTTAAAAGAATATTTAAAGACTATATGTAGATATGTTATAAATGTAACAAAAATATATGATAATAGAGACTTATGGACTGGGGATTGGGAATGTGGTGTAATACTTTAAATGCAGGATGACAAAAACTGCACATTTACCGAATATAATTAGTACTGATGGAAACAAAGGCATGGTGAGATACTCGGGACAACCCAAGATGTGTTTTTATGTGGCAAGGATGAACATTTAATTAGTAACTGTGATAAAAGAAAATGCTGTATATGTGGAAAAAGGGGTCACAATGCAAAGAAATGTAAACACACGTGTATAAATGTGAAAACATAGCTTATTCTTGGATGGACTGTACAGAATAAGAGAAACATACACAAGAAACAACATTAGTACAGGAACAGGAGAAGGAGAAAATTACATCCGACACTACAGAGGAAGTGCAAAATGAACAAATGAATGGAAATGAAGCAACAATGGTTGTGAAAGTATGAATAAAGTAAAAAATAAGGAAACACATGAGGAAGAAGAAATAAATAATACAAGTGATGAAGGAGAAAGTAAATGGGTAAAAGTAAGAAGCAAAACAAGTACTTTAGGTAAAAGAGTAAAAGAACATGCAACTGCAAAAATGTAACTGTAAGAGAAAGAAAAAAAGGAAAAGGATAAAAATGAAATTCAATCATTGATGTGAAAATCTTAGCCATTAATGTCAACAGCATGAAAAATATTCATCGTAGGCTAGGAGTATTAAAATTATTTATTTATTATTTTATTTTACATTTGTTGACCGGGAGAGTCTGACTGGATACATGTCCATTTTCAGCAGAGGCCTGGGGAGAAAAGCTCCAGTCATAAATACAAGACTATTTCAGATTTACAATAAGTCAACATTTTACAGATTCCTTACAGTTTTACATTCAATAAGGGATAAAACACCTCACTCAGTCAACACATATATGTCAGTATTTTACAGACACTGTACAGAATTACATTCAAAAGATAAAACACATCACTCAGTCATGTATATTAATACCGCACTAGTAGGATATTATAAGAAAATGTCCTCAATGGGCACAGTTGAGGGGGAAGGAGTTAGTTGGGAGTAGAGCAGGGGCATTGCCCTCGTGTTTTGAAGTATTGTATAAGGCTTTTCTTAAATTGAGCTAGAGAGAGATTAGAGGTTAGGTGGGTGGGAAGTGAGTTGCATATTTTACCAACAGAGTTAGCAAACAGAGAAACTCTGGCTGAGATGTTAGTTTTGAAAGTATAGACTAACATTTTGTTGGATGATCAAAGGCTTTTGAGGTTCTGGTAGGAGTGATAAGGTTTCTAAGTACTGGTGTATTTTCAGGCTGGTAGAGGGTTTTAAAGATGACTACTAGTTGGTTGATGTGTAGTAGATTGGGTAATTCCAGCCACGCTAGTTGTTTGAGGTTAAGACAGTGGTGTTTTCTGTAGGCTGACACAGTGGCAAATCTGGCAAAGTGATTATAGTAGCTTGAGTGTTTGTTCAGGTCAGTCTTACTCAAGTTTGTGAATAAGGGGGAGGCATAAAGGAGAGTGGAGAGTAGATGAGTATGAACAATGACAGCCCTAGCTAGAGGAGTTAGGAAGGATTTAATCTTGTATAGCAAGCCAAGTTTTTTATTTACTGCTTTAATAGTATGGTTAATGTGCAAGTCAGACTTAAAGTTATTGTCTACTATTCCACCTAGCAGTGTGGTAGAGAGATCTAGGGAAATTATGGTGCCATTGTTCGATTTTATGGTGAAGCTTGGTATGGTAAGCCTACAAGTAGGGGAAAACAGCAGCATCTTACTTTTATTAGGATTTAATAGAAGATGACGATTAAGGAGCCACTTTTCAACTGTATTAAAAACAGTTTGGGATAAAGACTGCAGCTCTGTTGGGGAAGTGGCCAAGAACATCAGAGATGAGTCATCAGTGAATTGGATACAAGTTACACTTCGGATGACCTTGTACAGATCATTACTAAAGATCAAAAATAGGAGAGGTCCTAAAATAGAATCCTGGGGGACTACAAGGGTAATAGGTAGGAGGGTAGATAGGTTGTTCTTCTATAGGACAGACTATTGTCTACCATTCAGATAAGACTGAAACCACTGGGTTGCCTGGTTGTCTAGGGAAATAGTTTCCAGTGTTTGTATTAGTAGTTGGTGGCTAACCATGTTGAAGGCTTTGGAGAGATCAAGAAAGAGGATAGTGGAAAGGTGGCTATTGTTATGATTTTGATTTATTACATTAGAAAAGGAGAGGAGGGCCATGGTTGTACTGTGGTGGGGTCTAAAACCATGTTGAGAGTGGGTTAGGAGCTTGAATTTGATGAGATAGTTCAGGAGTTGTTTATTGATACTTTTCTCCATAATTTTGTCTAGTGGTGACAAAATAGCTATGTGTCTGTAATTTGAGAGTTCAGTAGAGCTGCCCCCTTTATGTAGTGGGATTACATGGGACATCTTCCAGATTGAGGGGACAGTAGCTTCAGATATAATTCTATTGATCAGTATGCAAATTGGGTAGGCTATAGCATCGACTACTTTTTGTAAATACTCTGCTGGGAGGAGATCAGCAGACAGGGTAGTTGGTTTTACTTTCTTAATCAATGTAGAGACTGAAAGTTGAAGGTGAGATGAGAACTGTGCAGTGTGGTAATTGGACTTGAGCAACTGGGGATAGCTGACTGACTAGTTGCTGAAAAGTTTCTCTGAAGAAACTGTTGAAGGTATTGGCTACTTCTGCTGGAGGTTTTGGTACTTGAGGGGCTAGGGGGTGATGGATCACCCTGGTTGGAGAAGTTTATTTATGCCTGCCCAAAACATCTGAGGTTTGTTATTGTGTTTTTGTTGTAGGTGGCAGTAATAGTTTTTTTTAGTCATAACATATTTTTTGTATCATTCCTCAGCTGTCTGTATTTAATTTAATTTTATCTACGGGGGCTTTACTGGCTCTCCAAGTGGCCCAAGCCTTATGTCTAAGTAAGATTTTTCAAATGGTGTGAAACATTAGATATGGACATTATGACACTTACATATATCAGAATAATAACAAATGAAGAAAGAGAACAAATAAATGGTTTATGGAAAGGTAAAGTTATTTGGAATTTGGGTAATGAAAATGCTCTGGTATAGCATTCACTGTAATCCCATTTTGACAATATAATATAGACCCCAGATGGACAAATAAAAGAAGTAATTTAAGAACAGAAAATTGATTATTTTATAGTTTCAGACAGCTTGAGTATACATCAGGGTCATAAAATTACAACATTTTCAGAACATTTAGCCATGTGGATAGAAATACAAGAAAAAATGAATTACATAAAGATAAGCAAAGGAATGGATCTGTATCATTTAATTGAAATACATATTCATCAAATATGTATTCATAGAAAACTAAACAGCAAAGATCATTTCAGCGAACCTTGGACTTTTTCCCAGAGTTAGGGACCACGTGGCTATCACCACAACTTTGCCCTTTTCCCACTGTAGTGTGATCTTATAGTTTCATAGTTTCATAGTTCTTGGAGTTGGTATATATAATTGAGGGGCGTGGGTGGGGCAGACCCTCACATTGGGGGATGTAAGTGTGGAGCACCTTATTTTGGGTAGGTTTGATTTAGTGCAGTGTATATTCTGGAGTGTTAGTGGGTGAGTGATTCCTAACCCTGGAAAAAAGTTGAGGTTTGCTGAAATGATTTTTGCTGTTTAGTGTTCAGTGCTTATGTATTCAATGAATATATATTTTGATTAAGTGATATTGGTCCCAAAGGAATAAAAAGGATTAATATATCAGAATGGCATGAACATGCAAAGGATATATTACAATTATGGCAAGATTGCATAAACATGAGAGAATTTTATAAAGACACAAGTTGGTGGATCAATCTAAAAGGAAAATATGGAAAAGAAGTATTAAAATGGCAAAAACTGGAGAGATTACATGAATGCTGATGTATATAATGAAACCAATAACCAAATATTTAAAAATTTAACAAATCATAGAGACGACTTTATAGAAAGAGAAAGAAAATTATGTGAAATGAATCAAGAAAAAATAGAAAACGATGGTTTTAACAAACATATTTATTTGCAAGGAAAGGAAGAAGAAATAGTACCATACCTACGGAAATGTTTAAAGAAAACACAAGAATAATAAGCTAATTAAAAAATGGATAAGGTATTATAGTAAACACACAAGAAGGAATTATGAAAACAATTGAAGAATATATAGTAGAGACATTTTCAATATGTAATGTTACATATAGAAATGAAGTAAGTTAACTGAAGTAGGCAATACAAGGATGGAAGAAAAGATTACAATACTATAATGTGAAAATGCACTTAAGATAGTAAATATAGAATCAGCTACACGTATAGATGGACTTGAATATTTAATGTACAGAAACATGGAAGAATGTCAAAAAGAATATTTTCTAAAAGTAGTGAACAAATGGTTTGGAAATGATATAACTGATGAAATAATATGCTTAGGTGTAATGAAATTCACATGGATAAGGAAGAAAAAATGGATATAAAAATTGGAGACCATTAGTACTAAATAATATTGATTATAATATTTTTATGAAAATAATAGAGAAAAGATTAGCAAGTAAAGTTAAACTGTTATTAATTAGCAAGAACTGCTAATGTTAATAAGATCATTGGTAGATGACACAATACATAGAAAAATTAAATTTAAAATATTAATAGGGCATGTAAATAAAGCTTTTGACAAAATACAGCATAAACCATTATGGAACATTTTAGAAGGGCATAATGTAAGTAATAAAATAATAATCATTCTGAAGTGAAAGTACAGGGAAAACAAAGTAAGATTGTTAGCAAATCAATGGTTAAGAAAAACTATAAGATTAAAAAGTGGTATTAAACAAGCATGTCCAATCAGCAGCATTTTATTTGCATTAATTACAAATGCAGTGGTCACCGAGATTAAGTCAATATTACAGAAAGCTGAATACCTAATGTGAAGACTGGTAGAGATGGGTGAAGGCTGCCAGCCTAGCCAGATAGAATTTTATAAATATTCTATCATTTGTAAATATGAATGTTGAAATGCAAGCTTTTTCTTAAATGTAAAGAAATACTGTTACATGTTGAACTTAAAACAATGTGGCAACATTGTCCTCTGCTGTAAAGAAAGCTAAGTCAAGCATTTCTTGTTGGTCCTTTGAAATTAAAATTAATTCATGACTGCCTTTGAAGTTTACACTTTGGATCTGGCCAGGCTACATGAAGGCTTCCTGCCTATTGTTTTAAGGCTAAAGTTAATGACCAGAATTTATATGTGGAATGTCCTTTATTGTTCTAAGTGTAAAATAATGTAAATGCAGTTTCTGTCAGCCTGGGAACACCAGGGAAGTGTGAAATGATGTAATGTTTTATCAGAACTGCAGTTTCAATTTAATCAGAGAGAACCAGAAGGCATTAAGCATTTTTGTCTGGATCATCCAACTCAGCACTCTACCTGATGTCTTATATAAGTTATCTTAGAAGTGTGTTTCCTTGTAGAAATAGCTAAAACATTAGAAACGTTAGACTAAGTGTTTTTCTGTGATGTCAGAACTGTACTACTGATTTATTTAAGTATTTCTGTGAGATCTCTGAACTCTTGACTAGCACTGACTGTGTAGTAGAAAGTACTGTCTTGTGGTTTTAATTATTTATTATTAAATATATTAAAACCTTTTAACTGTGGCTGGTTTGTGTAGAGATAGTTTAAACTCTTTAGAGTACTTGTATGCCTTTGGTAAAACTGTACAAAGCCACACTAATAAGCCTTGACTGATTAGTCACACTTACCAATTGGATAATAATATTGCACATTAATAATTGGATACCCTTTTAAGGGTCTTTGAGTAGCTGATAATTATTAGCTGGGTGGGGGTAGGGTACTACCGTATAGTCTGGGTAAAAGGGGCACAGCTAGATAACCTGTGCCACCCTTCCCCAGAAGTGCCTGTGTGGTTGTATAAACTCTTATCTCAAAGTGTGTGTGTTTCAGCTACTTGGGCGGGGACATGAATGACTGGTTGGACAGAGAGGGTGCTGGAGATTTTAGCTTGCCCAGCTAGGCTGAGATCTGGACCCTATAGTTGTGCCAGTGGGGAGTCTTATTGGGGATTTGGAGAGTAAGGGAGTGACCAACCCCAGACTGACTGTGATCTCTGTGTGCTCTTAAGGGAACTTGCACTTTACTGTATGCATTTGTTATCCTTTCCTCTTATATGAGATACCCTCTCTGGTGTTAGTGGTGGGGATTGAGGCTCCTTGATTGCTGGACCAGGGCACGGGCATCACACCTAACACCAGAAGGTATTATGATTCCAGTTATGTTTTCATATGCAGATGACTTAGTATTAGCAGTCAAGAATAAAGAATGGATGAAAATATTTATTAATTTGCAGTCTGCTTACTGGGAAAGTCCATTGGGCCAAACAATGAGCCCATTTTCAATGGAGGCCCATGGAGAAAAGCTCCAAAAACAGTTTTACAATAAAAATAATAGAATGTTCAAATGCAGTTATACAACAGAAATCAAGAGAATATCATGATGCAATATTGTACAATACAAATTGATAGTAAGGCAATTATACTTAGATTTTAAATTAAAGAGTGAAAAAAGTTTAAAATTTATACATTTATGGAAAAAAAACAAGACAACCACAAAGTGAAAGAGGAGAAACTTAATGAAGGAATGTTGTCATGGAGTATTCTTAGGACAGATAAAATTACAATAGTATGGGATAGAAAGAAGTGGGACATATATTTTCATAAGGCAGAAATAGGAAAATAATTAAGAATGATGCCTTAGCCCCAAATAGCTATAGAAATGTTTAATAAATAATTTAAAATGCTAGACTTAACTATTAATAAAGAGAAAAGTAAAGGATTAAGTTTTTCAGGAGAAATACAAGGCATTAAATTTAATGAAGTACAGATAGAAATCTTAGGAATAAAGTTCAGAAATGAATAATTATGATAGTTAGAATATGATGTCTTTACATATTTTGGAGACCATTTAGACTTGTGTACAGGAAAAAGCCATATTTAAGTAACTATATAATAGTTGGCAAGATCACATATTCAGCTAATGTGTGTACAATTCCATTAACACTAGAAAAAGACTTAATGAATATAATTTTTACATTCATTTGAGGTCAAGACTAAACAAAGTGAAAAGAGGTACAATTTATATAAGTAGCAAAGCAGGAGGTTTGGGTTTGATACACCCAATTGTATATGTTTTCTAACTAAACTTGGATAAACCTTTAGTATGTATGAAAGATAAGGAACAGTTACTAAAAGAATTATAGAAGAAAAACATAAATCAATTTGGGAAAAACTAGAATGTCTGTAAAGAAGTAGAATATGTATTGTATGGGCATGTAATTATATCAAGAAAAAATATTGATATGGAAAATTGATATAAGGAAGCTAGAAAAAAATAGAAGGATATGGTATGCGAATGTTGTGGAAAAATTGTATTATGTTTACGCCTGGAAACAAATAAGTGAACAGAAAATCAAAGCAGTAAAAATGAGAACTAATAAATATAAGACACATGTAAAATGCACAGATTTTATGGAGGTTATCAATAAGCAAACTACCGGTTAAGGCAAACATGCATATAAAACAATAAAAGATAGAATTTGTATACATTGTGGAGAATTAGAGACAACTGAACACATTTTTATAAAGTGTAAAAGGATACATAAATTGTGGAAAGAGATATATGATAAAATATATTTAAAACAATTGAGAAATATTGAATATATTTACATGGACATGATTGAGTATGGGCATTAGGAAAATGTAAAACAAAATTATATAAACAAACTGGATGAAAAATTGTTTTGTATAATAAGGATAATATGGAATGAAAGAGTTAATGAAGTAAAATATAATGGGAAGTGATCATTGCCAGATATTTTTGAAAAAAGTAAGACATTGGTTATGGAAAAAAGAGTGGGGGACTAACAAATTGAAAGTTTAATACAAATATATGTAAAAATTATGTTAAAAATATTGCAAATATTGTAAATAATATAAATGTGTTAGGAATAGTTGCATATAAGGTGTATATTTTTGTGAATATAATAATAATAAAGAACCCCTATTCACTTTTCATTTAATGCGAGTATGTGGGCATGTCTCATTCCTGGCATAGTGGTAGCTGGAAGGACAGTGCACGAGATGGAGAAACCTACACAGGGAGCAGAGGTGAATGCCACAGCTCGACAACAGATATGTATGGTGTTATGGATGATTCTAAAATACCTTTTCAAAAAGCATTGTTTCTGAAGTCAGAGGAGTCAGCAAGAGAGGAGTGTCTTGTTACAACCCTCCAATCAGGAGGTTTGCAGGATTTTGTACTAAATGGTACATAACTAACTACTGTGAACCAGAAAATTAAGTGTCTTGGCAATAAATAATGAAAAAATACAGGGAGAGGAATTGGAGGCTATTTTGAAAGAGGAGTGCATTCAAAAAAGCATGAACATATGCCAGGACAGTTGCAACTAGTCAGGGGGGAGAGAAAAAAAGAATAGATAAAAAGGATACTATAAAAAAATGTGGTGAGAGTAAAAAGTAAAGGAAATAAGGAGATGAATAGATATGAAGTCTGGGACACTGTAATACTGCCTTTAAGAATAACAACTCAAGAGGTATGAGTCTTTTTTCTAATAAAAAAGAGACATTTTGTGACTTTTTTAAAACTACACATGGTATAGAAAAGTTTTTGTGTGAATATGAAAAGAGACAGAATGACAATCCATGGAATAATTATGTAGTAAAAGCATTTTATTTATTTATTATTTGTTTACCAGGAAAGTCTGACTTGGAATGAGCCAATTTTCAGAGGTGGCCTAGGGAGAAATGTTCCAGGTGAATGTCTTTGTGATGTAGGAGAAGACCAGAGCACCCAGAGGAAACTCACACAAATGCAGGGAGGACATGCAGACTTTGCACAGAAAGTACCCTAGCCAAGAATCAAACTGAAGAACTTCTTGCTGTGAGATGACAATGTTAACCACTGCACCACTTCACCATCATTTTTCATTTAGACAAAAGACAAAACACATGTACAGTTTCAAATAGAGGTAGAAAGAGAGACATTAAAAGGACATTTCAAATGATTATGATAATAGGAGTTTATGGACTAGAAGATGGGATTTATTGGTGTTTGAAAAATGGGAATGGATAAAATCATGCCTATTCCAAGTTTCCAAGTATTATAAACACTGAGCAAAGTAAGGGTGTTGTAAAATATTGGGGCAGCCACCAAATTGTTTTTTTTTTTTTTTTTTTTGAGAGAAGGACATTTATAGGTTCATAGGTTCATAGGTAGGTACTAGGCTATTGGCCCAAGGCCCTAAGTAAGCCTAGTCAACAAGGTTCCCTGGCTTACTTCACCCAAGAAAGTTAATTTCCTGTGCCCCTGTTGAGCAAAGCCACAGAAGTGATCCCCAGGGTGTATTTCCTATTTCCCATCCACTCATCAAGATTTTTCTTGAAGAGTGCTAATGAGGAACTTTGCTGGACATAGATGTGTAGCTTGTTCCAGAATATAGGAAGTCTCTGGGACAGGAATCTATCCCTCCAGCATGTCCTGTTTATTGTGGTGACAAGGTTTAGCTCCCTAGAGCACGTAGCTCAGATGGATTGGGATTTCTTTAGGTGTAGCATGTCCAAGAGCTCTGGGTTTAACATAGCTTTATATGTTAGGCAGAGATCTCCTAAGAGAAGGTGATATGCTACAGAGTAAAGCTGCAGTTTTTGGAGATGGTCAGTGTAGGGCATCTGTTTGAGGCCAGTGATCCTCTTTGTAACGTACTTCTGTGGCCTTTCCAGCTGCTGCAGATGTCTTGTGAGGTACATTCCAAAAGGGGCATTGTACTCTATGATGGGGATAACGAGTGCTGAGTAGAGGAGAACAATGACCTCTTTTTTCCTGGATGAAAACCCTTATGTGATGAGGTGTGCCACACTGAAGGACTTCCTGACTACTGTGGTGATGTGATTATCAAAGGAGAGACTACTGTCCACCTGGGTCCCAAGGTCTCTTATCACGCATTTGACATTAAGTAGACTGCCATTTATGTGGTAGTTCATGGGTACAGAGTTTTTATCAAAGGGGATGACAGTGTACTTTTTGGCATTGAACTTGAGGCCATGCCTCTGATATCAGGCATCTGTCTCAGTGAGGCCTTTTTGTAGGATGTTCACATCATTTGGGGACTCGACTATGGCTCCTAGTTTGCAGTCATCTGCAAACGTCATTAACCAGAGGCCTTCTGTGTTAGCCTGTACTTCAAAGAAGTAGATACTAAACAAGAGAAGTCCCAGGACTGAACCCTGTGGTACTCCACTTGTCACTGGTTTGATGTCAGATTTGGAGTCTGCAAATTTTACAGTGTAGGTTCTGACAGTGAGCCAGTCACCAACCCATCTTGTGAGGTAGGGATTTATACCTAGTTTAGTGAGTTTAACCATGATTCCAGAATGGAGGATGGTGTCAAAAGCCTTGGCAAGATAGGCTGTGTGATCCACCTTACCCTCATCTATGGCTTTGGTGATTGCCTCAAAGAAGTCAAATCAGGTTCAGAAGGCATGATCTGCTTTTCACAAGCCTGAACTGGGTGGAGTCCAGAGTTTGGAGGTTACCAATGTCTTTGTTTATGAGTTCCATGATGATACGCTCCATGGTCTTGTACACCAGGCTCATCAGGCTAATAGGGCGATAGTTCCCAGGATCAGTGGTGGCTCCCCCTTTGTGAAGTGGGATAACTGTTGCTGTGCGCCATTCAGTGGGCACAAAGCCTGACGTGAGACTATGATTCAACATGGTGCTTAGGTGGGAAGCCAGTTCATTCTGAAGTTTGTGTAAAACACAGTCTGGGATATCATCTGGTCCCATAGATGCTGTGTATTTGGTTTTTAGAGAGTGCAGCTTTAACCTGCATAGATGTGATTACAGGGACTCTGCATTCTTCCTGTACAAACATGGGCCCTTTAGAGGGTAAGAGGGTGTAATGTTAGGACTGAACCTATCTGCCAGTACCTTGGCAGTATCTGTTGGTTCTGTAATTTTCGTGATGTGCTGTAACTTAGAGCAGATCTGGGTGTTGCCATTGAGATTCTTGACATAGCTATAGAATGCTTTGTGGTTGCCCTTAGAATAAGTGGCAATTTTGTTTTCATAGCTAGCTTTGGAGGATCTTATAAGGGATCTCAGCTTCTTACTGAGGTTGACCAGGGTGCTCCTCCACTCATGGGATTTTACTCACTTTTGCAACAGTTTCTTATATATGTGGAGAAATAGTGTATGAGGAAAAAATGTGAACTTGAATGTTATAGATGTAAAAGATGGACATTTATGGATGGACTGCAAAGAAAAAGATAATGAAACAATGAAATAGTGAAATGAGGGGGTAATAAAGAACACGTGAAATGAATTAGAAATAATAGAGGAAATATTAGAAAAACAAAAAGGATGGTAATAGAAGAAGAAGAGGAAATAGGAATAGATTTTGAAGTTAGTAGTGAAGTAGAAGTAAGTTAGAAAGCAATAAATGGCAAAATAATTCTATTTTTAAAAGAGTTAAAGACCGAAAGAGGAAATTTAAAGACATAAACATAAAAAAGGAAGGAAATGGATGGTAAGTGTTATATTTTAAAATAATAAATAAGTAGTATAAGTAGAAGAAAATGGTTTCCTTTAAATTATGGAATAGAGGAACTAAGAATTTAAGAATTGTTTCAGTAAATGTAAACAATATGAAAAACATGACAAGGATTGAGATTTTTCAATAGTGTAATAAATGTGATGTAAATATAATTATTTTAGAATATATACAATTTCTAAAAAATAAAGAACAATTACAGACAGAAAGAACATGAAATGGAGACACAGTATGGAATTTGGGAAACAAGCAGTGTTAAGGAATAGCAGTACTATGCAGAAGAATAGTAAAGATTCTAGATGCTGCATTAGTAAGAAAGGAAATACTAACCATTGTAGAATTAAGATGGCAAGGAAAGGTTTATAGAATTATGGCTCTATATGTTTTTGTTATGTATAAAGAAAGGGGCAATTTATTTCAGTATGTTAGAGTATGTAGTAGTAAATATGAATATTATAACAAAAGGAGATTTCAATTGCACTTGAAGGAGTAATAAAAAAGAAAAGAATAAACATAAGAAAAACTGTATGTCGCAAATTGGTAATATGGAATAGAAAATTATGAACATATAGAAGAGGTACACTAAAATCTGAGACTGATTATTTTATAATATCTGAAGCAATAATTATAACAAAAGGAAAAGCTGATGTAATAGAATTTTCAGACCATTTAGGAATATGGATTGAAATAAATGATTATACAAATACAGTAGAATAGGAAAAGATAAAAAGAATAAATGAAAAAGAATAGAATGGAAAAGGAGAGGAATTAACTGTACAATTATGTAGAGATCATGTTATTAGGAGGGCATGCTACGCAAGTTGGTCAGAATGTAAATATAAAAGGAGTATTTTACAATACAAGGGTAAAATAAGAAAGACATCAAATTAATGGACATACTGCACCTCAGAAAATCCAAATCCCATCGAGCCACACGCTCGAGAGACTTGAACCTCAGCACTGAAATAAATAGGACATGCTGGAGGAACAGATTCATAACCCAGAGGCTCCCTTCACTCTGGAATAAAATCCCAGTCCGGGTTAGGCAGAGTCCCTCATTGACTCTCTTCAAGAGGAATCTTGATGAGTGGATGGGAGATTGTAGGTTTACCTCGGGTATCACTTCTGTGTCACTGTTAGACAGAGGCACAGTATACTAACCTCAAAAAAGGGCATAGCAAAATAAATTTAAAATGGGTGGCAAAAGCCAAACACATTCTGGCTAGGCTTATAAATGCCCTAGGACAGATAGCCTAGTATGAACCTATGAACCTATAATGGTATGCTAAAACATATAAAGATTTGTTTGAGAATTAAAAAAAGACAACGAGTAACAATAGTGCAATAAAGAGAAAGAAGTTCATTAAAATACAATGAAAACATAAGGAATTATTATATAATCAATGGGATTTACAAGGGAAAAAGGAAGAAGCTTCAGCATATTTAAGTAAATAGTGAAGGAGAATAAGAGTAATGACAGAAATGAAAAATATAAAAAAAAGTCAATCTTAAATCATGAAAATTGTAGTAAGTTATATAGAAGAAATATGTAAAAGAAAGAAGAACGAATGTAATAAAATCTGGAAAGTAAAAGAATCAGAACAAGTTAATAAGGTAGTTGGAAAAGAGTTTACTTTAAATGAATTGAATAAAGTGTCTAAACAGTTAAACAGATTTGTCAGTAGGTTCAGATGGAATTGACTCAAATGTATAAATATTTAGGAGAATGGTAAAAATATTTTTTACTTGTTTTTAATGAGTGGCCAAATGAAGGTTTGAATCACAAGGAATTATGCAGTGGAATATTAAAATTCATATAAAAAATGGAGAAAAAGGAGATATAAAGAACTGGAGAGCAACAGTGTTAAATAATATAGATTATAAGGTACTTATGAAAATAATACAGAACAGATTTGAACAATAAGACGGAATATATAATGGAAGAAGGCCTATACTGTATGAAATGGAAAGGGTATCAAGAATTATTAATGATAGTGAGAAAAATCATGGCTGATATCCTAAGCGGAAGGGAGGATGCACAACGCATGGTAGGTGATATTAATACAGCTTTTGACTCAACAGAACATAAGACACAATGGGAACTAATGGAGATGTATAATTTTAGTAACACCATTAAGCAAGTGTGTATGAAAGCAAATGGTAATAACAAAGTAGAAATTTTAGTGAATGGATAGCTAAGAAAAGAAATAGAGATGACTAGCGGTATAAGGCATGGATGTCCTATGCATAGTATTTTACTTGCTTTAGTTATAAATATGGTAGTTAGTGAGCTTAATTATAAAATGAAGAATGCAAAACGTATAATGCAAATAGATGCAGAAATTCTACTGTTAATGGCAGATGAAAATTATATTATTGTAACAACTAAAAAACAGGGTATGGATGAATGTAGCTAAGTTTTGTGTAATTGATTGTTTGAAAGAAGTAGTTGCATCATTAAATAAAGATAAAAGTAAGGAATGGGAGACTGTAAATTATATACCTGATATTTTTACTATGAATGACATTTTTGTATTAGGATAAATTTTGATACAGAAGGGAATAGAACAAAATGGAAAACATTATTAAAGGAACTGAAATAAATTTGCATTTTATAGAAAACATGCAGACTAGCCTATACTAAGAAAGTGAATTTGACAAATTCAGCATTAATAGATAAGCAAGCATATTAATCAGTTGTGTTTATAGTTCTGAAAATATGTGAGAAACTATTGCTAGATGTATTTTTTTTTTATTTATATGGAGTTCTAGATTAAAGCAAGTTAAAAAGGGAGTATTATATGTAAACAAAGAAGAAGGAGGACTAGGCATTTTAAATCTAGTAGTGTATGCATCATCATTAAATTTGTATAAATTGTTGAAATGGATAAATTAAAGAAATAAGAGTTTAGTAACAAGATTATTTAAGTACAGGTATGAATAATTTTAGGAAAAAAATAACAAGAAATAAAAAAATAAAATAATGTTTTAATGAAGGAATATATTGTATAATTACCAACAAAATGTAAAACTGTGACAAGTAAACACCAATAAAATAGAAGAAGATTGGAAAATGGTTTAAAATTATAATGATACAATATTAGTGTTAATCCATGAGAAAATGTAGCAGAGAAAAAGATTAAAGCATTAAAAGAATGAAATAAATGGTGAAGTAATAAATTAGAATGTCAAGATTTTTATGAAGATTGGGAATAAAAAAAAATACCAGTTAAAGGTAATATGCTGTATTTAAAAAAAAAGGGAGAGAATATGTTTATATCGTGGTGAAGAGGAAACCACCAAACAAGCTTTTTTGAAATGCAACGTGGGGGGGGGGAGTAATAGGGAATAATACTATAATCAAAATCATTAAGGAAAAATAAATTTACTTTAATACTAAGGGGGCTGGAAAATATATTTCTCTATAACTGGTACATTGTACTTAACAATACATAAACCAATATCCATGTATCAAACTTCTGTTGAGAGAAAAAATGTGGTGCAGGAGCAGATGACAGTCATACTGCACAGTACACCACATTTCTTCTCCTGACGAAGTTTGATTCTTGGATGCGTGTTTATGTATTGTTAAGTATGATGTATCAGCTATCCACTGCAGCCCTTGTGTGATTTGAGTCACATTTAGTGATGTGTTATACTTATAATTCTTGGGAAAATGTATTTCACTTTTATTATTGTATGGTGAATGTCACCTTCATTTTTAGCTATGTAATTTGTTTATTGACTTTAACTACTTAAAACACACTTGGCAACAACTCCTATTGTTTTGTGCTTCTTTCATCTCCTCCCCATAGCCACTAATTTTTCTTTCTCTGTTTCACTGTTAGACCTGCTCATTTGCCAAGAGACAACAGCTGTATTTCACATTCACTATTCAGTACAAAAGCTGAATCAGAGAGAGAGTGATACCATTATCTGTATGGGTGGAAGTTTCCTGTTTCAGTCTATAACAACAGCTTAGCATCAACATGCACTGAATATTTACCTGGGTATGTTGTTCACTTTTATGAACAATGTAATCCATCAAGACTAACCTGCCCCTTGAAAGACTCTTATGGCCAACATTTTCCAACAGGACTCTACCAGGAGACTTAGCATCCTGGACAGGCACCCCACACCCTTCTTCTGAAAACTGACAACCCAAGTAGGTCATGTGACTTCTCCCATCTCCCTGCTAGCTTCAACAAACACCCAAATTGTTGGTCAAACTCTGAGGTTACCTGGGTGACTGTCAGGTCTTTTTTCTCTATAGCTGTGGAACTGGCTAATAGCCTGGTTTCAGAGGTGGATGAAATAAAGAAACGAACAGACTGATTAAGTAACTTACCTGACAGGATATTATAAATGCCCAGACTGTTGGGGTAAAGGTATAGTCAGCAAACAATAGCTCCTGAGTAGTCCAATAACATTCTCATAAAATAATCACTGGTGAACTCTATATTACATCCTTGGTATATTGCTGGAACCTGTAACTAGCTACGGCTGCCAATCAATTCAGCTCTAGTTTTAGGATGGTTTATTTTTTAGGTTAAATAGTTGCCTGGAGCACTTGCCATAAAGGATGCATGCTTCTTAAAAAAGAAGTATGTGTAACTTCATCAGTGTGGTACTTACGCTTTATGGTTAAGGTAACAGTGCTGCTTTTTTCTGTAGACAGGTCCAGTTAATTGTTGCACTCGCAGGTATAAGACCCTTCATCCTTTGCTGTAACACTGTTAATGATGTACTGAACCCATAGATCAGTGTTGGCATTTGAGTAAACAGCCTCATATTTACCATTTTTGTAGAACCAACACTCTCTCAATGCATAGTGCATGCTGCTGCATTCGATTGTCACTTTACTGTCATTGTTTGTGTTTGCTGAGGGTACCATGTATATCTGTGGCTTTTTATACATTTTATATAAAAAAGCTAGTTTGTTGCTAGACTTTGATATCAAGCCACACAGTACAATGTCAGACAAGAACTTCAAATATGTACTTTTTAATCTCACATTGATATCATGAGATTCAGTATGAGCTAAACATCAGCAACCCTCTTATGGTGAGATTCATGTATGGGTAGGTGAAGGAGACATCTGGAATTCTGGAGCTTGATATAAACATTTAGTTACTCATTGCAGTTAAATCATAAAACACTAACCACTAGTGGGGAAGTGGGTGAAATGCCCTTGTATATAAAAGCAGTAGATGTCAAATCATTCATGTCACCATATAGGGAGGGAACTCCTTCCTGAGCATAAAGCAAAGAGAAAGATAATTATCAAAAGCCTCCGTTTTCCATACTTTGATTGATCAGACTGTCAACTGTTGCCCCGTCTTCATTTAGTGCCTCTATCTTTCATTCTTCAAATGTCACATCTGACTATCTCAGGTCTTCTTGCATGCAAAGCACCTGTCTCTTTATTGAATCCTTGTTTTTTTTTTTTTTTTTGCCTTCTTCTTGTCTGTCTTATATCATCTTCACCAAACTGCCTTCTGCTTTCCTGCACAGGGGACGAAGCCAGTGTAATCTTCTTAACTTCTCCACATTTGGGGTTACTTTTAGCTTCTGCCATGATGTCTTCATTTCTTCATCTGTCCCACAGTGTACATTCTACCACCCATCACAGGCACTTCATCTGCATCACCTTTTGTTTCCGCATCTTCATAGGTTCATAGGTGTGCACTTGGCTAATGGCCCTGGAGCCTTTACAAGCCTAGCCCATAGAAGTGTCCTGGCATTGTGGCGCCCAACATTAGTCCACAGTGCCTCTATCAAGTAAAGACACTGGAGTGATCCCTGGGGTGAACTTTCTATTTCCCATCCACTCATCTAGATTTATCTTGAAGAGGGCCACTAGAGGTACACTGCTTAACATGTATGGGAAGTCTATTGCAGAGCATGGGCAGTCTCTGTGTTAAGAAACTCTTACTCCAGCATGTTCTGTTGATTGTGGTAATGAGGTTGAGGTCTGTGGAGTGTGTGGTATGGAGGGATTGGGATTTTTTAGATGTAGCATTTCTAACAGAGCTGGGTCAGACATGGCTTTGTAAGTCAAACAAAGATCACCTCTTAGTAGACGATATGACACAGGAATAGCTGAAGTTTTTTTGAGTCTGCCCATTTAGGACATGTGTTTAAGGCCTAGGATTCTCTTTGTGAGATACTTTTGTGGCCTTTCCAGCTGTTGCATGTGTCTAGTGAGGTACATGCCAAATGGGGCATTGTACTCAATGACTGGCCTAATGAGGGGAAGAGTAGAGAGAGAGAGACAATGAGTTCTTTCTTCCTGGATGCAAAACCCTTGGTAATGAGATGTGCCAAAAAGAAGGAATTTCTGACCACAGTGGCAATGTGGTGGTCCAAGGAGAGGTTGCTGTCAAACTGTGTCCCCAGATCTCTTATAATGCCTTCAGTGTTCAGTGGACTCCCATCGATGTGGTAATTAGTGGGAACTGAGTTTTTCCCAAAGGCCATGGTTTCGACATCAGTCATTGGTCTCAGTGAGGTCTTTCTGTAGTATGTCTACATCACTAGGGGAGTTAATAATGGCTCCCAGCTTGCAGTCATCTGGGAACTTCATCAGCCAGCATCCTTCCGTGTTGGCTTGGACTTCTGAGAAATAGATGCCAAATAGGAGAGGACCCAGGACTGATCTCTGTGGGACTCCACTCATCACTAGTTGGCAGTCTGACTTGGAGTCTGCTACTTTCGCACTATGGGTTCTATCTGTGAAACAATTTGCAACCCACCTAGTGATATAGGTGTTGATGTCTAGTTTGGTGAGTTTATCAATAATTCCTGAGTGGGGGATGGTATCAAAGACCTTGGTCAGATCGAGGTAGGATGTATGAACTGTCTTGCCTTCATCTACAGCTCTGGTGACTGACTCAAGGAAGTCAAACAGGTTGAGCAGGCATGATCTACTTTTCACAAAAATAAATTGCATGGAATCTAGAGTTTGGAGATGCCCTATATCCTTGTTAATTAGATCCATGATTATGCACTCCATAGCCTTACATATCAGACTCATCAGACTAATGGGGTTATAATTCCCATGGTCTGTAGTCATGCCCGTTTTATGGAGAGGGTTGACTGTAGCAGTGCTCCATTCAGTAGGGACAAAGCCTGAGGTGAGGCTGTGATTGAACATTGCACACAGATGTGGTGCCAGTTCACTTTCTAGAACACACCCAGGGATATTGTTGGGTCCCGGGGGAACTTGTATTCTTGGCCTTGGACAATGCAGCTTTGACTGTGGTGCAATAATGCTGGGTGCCTTGCATTCCTTTGGTATTGTGATTGGTCCTTTAGGGGGAGAGAGAGGGGTAAAGTTGGCACTGAATCTGTCGGCCAGTATGTTGGCAATATATTTTGGCTCACTATAGGAGGTACCATTGTGCAGTAACTCAGAGCAAACCTGGGTATTGCCATGGAGATTCTTGATATAACTATAGATGGCTTTGTGGTTGTTTTTAGTGTCTGCTGAAATTCTGCCTTCATAGCTGGTTTTAGAAGTTTTGATGAGGGATCTCAACTTTTTGTTGAGGCTAATAAGGGAGTTTTTCCAGTCTTGGGACTACACCTTTTTCTGCAACAGTTTCTTCCTTCTGTTGTAGAGTTTATTAATGGCAGGGGACCACCAGATTGGCTTCCTTTTTTGGTGGAGAGTGTCTTCGTTCTGTTGGGTATGTCTAGTTCTATGCATTTATGTGCATGTTCATACAGTGCATTGGCGTATGATTTGGCAGTCATGCATCTATTTTACATTGATATGGTTGCTATGAAATTAGCCACCTCTGTTTTAGGAGCCCAAAGTCAGCTTTGGAGAAGTTTTTCATGGTGGTAACCTTTGCGGGGTGTGTGTATGTGAGATGAGGATTTCCATGGTGATTAGTTTGTGGTCAGATCTAACCAGGGAGGAGTTAACTATTGGTGTAGAGCAATGGTTGCCCATGTTAGTAATAACTAGGTCAAGGATGTTGCTTCCTGTAGTGGGGTAAGAAAGAGATGGTCCTGGGCATTGAAATTGATGAATTCCAGGAACCATTGGGCCAGGGTATTGGTGATTGAGTAGTTTTCCTAGTTGATGGAGGGGTAGTTGAAGTGACCTAGTATGAGAGTGTTGGGTTGGACCCTAATAGTTTCCAGGGTGCTTAGAAACATGAAGTGAGAGTCTTTGGACATGGTTGGGGGCCTATAGCAGGCTACAACCTGAACTGCAGTCTTACCCAACGTTAGTTTTACCTGAAGTATGTCCGATGCATTATGCTGAGCTACTAGTCTGGAGGTCTGCATATCCTTTATGAATATGGAGACACCACCACCTTTGGAGCTTCGGTCCATGTTCTGGGACTGGAGGGTGTGGAATGAGTTATAGGCTGGTAGTGCAGGGGTGCTTTCTGCTGCTTTTAACTAAGTCTCCATTACAGCACAAATGTCGATGTTCTCCATTTTGAGGACTGCTTCGAGCAAGTGCATGTTGAGATTTAGACTTCTAGTGTTGAGCAGCATGACTCTCAGATTGCATGTATTTATAGCTGTTATGGGGATAATTTTGGTCTTTGGAACTTCACCTAAAAAAGGCACTATAGGGGTGGCAAGAGCTTTAGCCAGTAGCCGGAAAACCAGGGATGACAGATGCAGGCCATCTCTGGCAAAGCATCAAGGCCTGTCAATCATGTCATCCCAAACAGACAGATAATGGATCCCCATAGAACGACACCAGAAACTTAGGCAATTGTTGAAGTCAATTATTTTCTGCTTGTATTGCAGTATAATTCTGGGTGAAAGTAGGATGCTGCACAGGGCTAGGGTCACACTTGCCTGGGCAACATAATCTGAGATCTCCTCCATGTCTTTTTGCATATAGTCCAGGGAGGTGTGTCTCAGGACATTCACACCCACATGGACAGTGACAGAGTCATACTTGTACTTGTTATGGAGTGACCTGAGTGCATGTGTTATGTGTCAGATTCTGGCACCTGACAGATAGCTGACTGTTACCTTTTCCTGATTCAACCTAGTGAGTGGGACATTAATGTGCCTCACTATTGAGTCATCTAGGAATAGTGTATTTGGGCAAGCTGTTTTGCCTTAGAGGCTTAGGATGAGGGGCACACTGTGTAGGTGAGTTATGTGTCTTGTGGTTTGTGCTGTATTGTGGTGGTCAAGTGCATTTCTGCCTTTGGGTATATTTCTATTTAGAGCCTCCATGAAGGTGGGTGTGTGGTTTGTGTTTTTATGTGAGAGCTGTGATGGTGGACGTTTTGGAGGGCTATGTTTTCCATGTGGTGTGGTGTGGTTCAGGTGTTGATCTTCTCCTCTTGACCAGCTATTCTGGTCTTGGCTTGAGAGTGCGTGGTTTCCAACTTGGATATATAAGTGCATCTCTCACAAGTCTGAGTGTTGGGAGGTAAGAGGAAAGGGTTGTCTGTGTACATGAAGCAGTTGCTACACTGCCTCAGGATGCCCAAGTTCACCAAGTTAATAAGAGAAAGCACAGGGAACTCCCCTTTAGACATGCCAGGAGGGATAGTCATTATTACTAAGTACTGGAGCTGTTTCATTATATATTTATTTTACAGGAAAAATCTCACTCATGGTGTCTGAGTCTGTACAGAGCACTGCCAAACACTTGAGGGGAAACTAATACATAGAACCTGAAAATTTAAGGATGAAGTATTTAGGCAGATATTCTGAAGTTGGAAAGAAATCAAGCAGTACATACTGAAAAATAAAGAATTAGCTTGTCGAGAATGATGAAAAGAGGAGAGTCGCATGAATGGCTACTGCCTGGCTAATACTAATGCTTCTCTCAGCACAGCTTCACTGTGTTGCGATACAATACTCCTTTGCTTCTTCTATCACCAGAAACAAAATGTTACCACCAATCCCAAGAAGAGAAGCAGGCCACTGCCTCTTTGGTGATCCACAGTCTTGTCCCAGATGATGAATGGGTCTGCAGGCTTGTAGCCTTTTTATGGTAGATGCCTCAAATAGCAACCAGACCAAACAGGTGCATTAAGCACAGACACTCACTCTCCAACCAGAAAGAGTTAAGAATCAATGCACTCTGCTCCTACTCTCACCAGGATCATAATATATGCACAGATTCCAAGCTACCTGTAAAGCAGTTATTAAGCTTACTGGTGATCAGCAGTCTCCAGGAAATAATACAACTGCACTCCTTCTCTCACCAGGAGAAAACAGAAGCACTAATCCCAAGATGACTACTGAGAGGCAGAATGTGGGCTCTCCAATAAATGGTGGTCTTGCAATAGATGCTTAAAGGTAAGATGAAAAAAAAATGGTTTATCCTAAACTCTGCAGTGTGCACTAGAAGTGTTAGATGTGAAAGCAGGTAACTTAATTTTAACTGTCTAAAAAGTTAAGGTTCAGTGGAGAGTCACTATTTTTAAAACAGCAAGATAGATTGAAAGGGGGTGGTCACTTTTGTATTCTGGTACTATGGAATACAGTAGGATGGCCAAAAATTTTAAATAGTTGAAGGTGAGTGATTTCAGAAAATGATAATTTTGAGCTTACTCACACTAGCCAGTGAAAGCAAAGAGGAAACAAGATATATGGTGAAATTAACATAAGGGGCAGGAAACTAGAAATACAGTGGTGTTTAAGAACACAACAGTAACCAGGTGGAAGGGTGGGAAAATTTCTATCTGGCTCAAAAGAGACAGAGTTGTGGTCTCTTTTCAAGTTTTAACACTTTCATTAAAGCTCTGAAATGTTTTATTTTACCCCTTAAATAGAAGTCTTAGTTCCTAGCTCCACCTCCTCAGTTCACTGATAATTAACCTTAACTGACCTGTTCTAACTTATGTGTGACTCCTTAATTGACTTGTTCTAATTTCTGTCTGACTCACAACAGACAGAGTTGTGGTCTCTTTTCAAGTTTTAATATGCATTTAAAAGCAGAATACAAGTATAACACATGTAAAGAAAACAAATCACGGTATACAAAATGAAAAAAGGCAATAAAGTAATACAGAATACAGCAAATAAAAAGCAAACTAACCTTTCCCTCACAGCAAACTGTAGTGGAGTCTGGGTGAGCTTTCCAGTAAAACTCTACCTTTAGAGCCTATGTTTCTGCACCATACAGTAGTACTGTTCTCACTACTGCCTTGTACACCTTACTTTTCAGTTTATTTGGCATAGTACCCCTGACGCTCTTTGCTAATTAACTGCAACATCCCTCCTTCTTGCTTTGACATCCTCATTCAGACTTCCCTTCTCCTCAACCATCTTTCCTACATACTTGAAACTGTTTATCTTTTTCTCTGCTTTTACTTTTATCCCAGTTTGTAGCTTCTTCTGATTTTACTCATTTGTTGCCATGACAATTGTCTTGTCTGTACTCAGTTGCATCCCATGTGCCTTCAGGTGTGCATTCCAATCTCTTGTCATTTGCTGAAGTTCCTGGTAAGTTTGCTTGTAGAATGGCATTGGCTTCATAAAGCAACTTAATTGGTCTGAAATCTCTCAGCTGTCTGATAATGTAATCTGTCACCAGTATGAACAGCAGTGTTACAGTGCTGAACCTTAATGGACACCACCTCCCACTGGAATTCTTTTATTGAGTCCAAGTACTGTTCATACTTGTATTATTGTGTTCTTATATATCATCTGCACTAATTCTACCAATGTTTCCCAGACTTTGAGCCATTGCAGGATGACCCACATCACCTTTCTTGTCACCTTATTAAATGCTTTCCCCATGTACAATAATGCCCAGTTGAACTCTTCCCTCATTTCCAACTTTTTTCTCCTTTATCTGTCCCACTGCAAACAAGGAATTGGTTGTGTTGCATCCTAACCTAATTGAGAACTGATCATATCTCATATTACTTTTTACTTGTCTGCTTATTAGATTGTCTATCAGCCTCTGCAATGCATTCATGCAATGTGACAGGAGTTTGATACCTCACCACCCACAGTTGTGAAGGACTCCTTTGTTCTTATACACTGGAACTAGACTGCTTATTATCCAGTCATATGGGATACACTGGGATACACCTTTCTCCTCATGCTGCTAGAACTACCCAGAGGAGCCATTTTCTCTAATATCTCACCCAGCATCTTGATCATATCTTCTGTAGCTTTATCTGAGCCTGCTGCTTCCCCTGATATCATTTTCCTTAGTCATGTGCTTACTGCTTCTAGAGTGGCTTCTTCTTCATCCCTTACTGTACGCTGAGGATAGACAAATACATCTTCTGTGGGTTTTTCCTCATTCAAAAACTGTTGGAAATATTCATTCCATCCACTTCTGATGGCCTCTGGACTCTGGACTAGTGACCAGAATATTATTGGTATCTTTTATGAATGGTGTCTGATACCACTCAGCTGTCCAGATTTTCTCAGAATGCCCAGATTTTTGCCTTATGTTTTTGGTGTGCTTCTCATAAAATTATAGTTCTCTGCAAAATCACTAGCAAATTATTGAGGGCGGAAATAAAAAAAATAATGGCAGACATTTCAGTTTCAGACTTCATATCCTTCAGCAAATTCACCCTAATGTAAATCCTGTCATTCTATAAACTTTCTAAGTTTGTAAGAGCAATATTTAAAAGTGTTCCTATTTTGGGGTCTCTCTCCTCCCATTATGTATGGCTTTGCCCATATTTCTTGCACTAAGAGGTTGAGAGGTATGCTGATGACTGCCATCTTTATCTTTCTGTATTTGAATTGCAACCTGATGTAGTTTATTTGTGCCATCTGCTAAGTCACGTTCCAGAAGCTAGAAGAGTTCCTCTGATGCCTTGGTCTTTGCCATTGCAACTGCTATCTTATCCTCTTTGTTAGTCAGCCAGTATTTCTTCTTAGACTGGTCCATCGACTTTATCGCCCACTGCTTTCTACACTCCTTTCCTTTGATAACTTACTGAAATCCTACATTCTACCACCAGTTTTCCTTATGTACCTTATTTCCACATATAAATATTTTGCGTATCTGTACTACAGTCTTCACACGTGATATTTTCAGACATTGACATTCTTCTTTGATTCCACCTATTTGTGCTTTTTCCTGCGTTGGTACAGCCCTGTTTACTTCCCTGAACTCCTAGACTTGCACTCCAGTCAACTTCCAGGTCTTTAGTCTAGTCTACATTGACCTTACAGCTTTATTGACCACTGCTTTTAGCTGATTATGTCCAGCAGTGGTTTATGCTGAAGGTTGACAGCTTCACTGGGGATGATTTTGCAATCTCTTATTCTACCCTAACCTTTCCTAAGAGGATGTCTACCTTAGGTGAATGTTGAGCATTCTTGTATATCATCCTGTGACTCTTTCTCTTGCTGAACCATATGTTGGCCACCATTGAGCCATTTGTCAAAGAGAAGTCTAGAATGGCCTACCCTTCTTTATTCCTGCTGTCTCACTCATGTGGACCCAGGCAGTCCTTATATCCTGTTCTGTCTGTTCCAGTATGTGCATTTGGGTCTTTCATTACCTATACCAACTCATGTTGTACTGTTTTATCTGGTAGGTTCTGCAACTGCTGTCTGAATGCACACTTTTCCTCACTATCACAACCCTGCTGTGGGGCATAGTCTGAGATTATGAATCCTGCCCTGTCATTAGACTGGAGTCTAATTGCCATGAGTCTGTCAATAATTCTGATTACATCCCTCACTTCCTTCTGAAGCCTCTCCATCACCACAATTCCCACAGCACATCTAGCCTGTTCTCATCCTGAGTAGCATGCTCTGGGTCCCAAACCAAGTGACTTTGCTGCACTGTCCTTTCACCTTGTCACCTGGAGCCACAGAATGTCAAAGCTGCATATTGTCAGTGAAACTATATTAGGTATTCTAATCCTTAATTCCATTTTGCAGGTTGATAGTTTTTATGTCCAGCTGTCTCTCAGCTGAGCAACTCAAGGTAAACCATGATGGTCAACTGGAAACTGTGCAACAATGGTCATTGTCCCATGGCAGCTGGTGGGCATACACTAACCTGTAGGGGCTTATAGATGCCTAAAACCATTAACATGGGTCAGTTATGTAATTTGTAGTAGGTCGGATCATCAGCCTACTTGGCACCTGCAAATACCTATGCTCATATTTGGTGATATTAGTCATTGTAACCAAATTACCTAGAGCCAGTTTTTACACTATCAGTAGCCCTGACACTAGACACACTCTGTGATCCATCTTCTCCTGTCTAGAAGATTCTGTGTGCCACTGTTGTCATTTAAAGTGGTTGACATACACAACTCCTCCCCAGTATACTGTGTGCCACTGTTGTCTTTTAAAGTGGTTGATATACACAACTCCTCCCCAGTATACTGTGTGCCACTGTTGTCTTTTAAAGTGGTTGATATACACAACTTCTCCCCAGTATACTGTGTGCCACTGTTGTCATTTAAAGTGGTTGACATACACAACTCCTCCCCAGTATACTGTGTGCCACTGTTGTTATTTAAATTGATTGATATGCACAGCTCCTTCCCTAGTAGGCACCACATAGAATTTATGCTGCTACCCACAACTCTGCTCAAGAGAAATATATAAGACTGTTACTTAACAAACTTTCCCTGTCACCTGTAATTTAAACATGTAGGAGCTTACAAAAAAAAAAGGAAAACAAAACAAAACAAAACATAATTTTTTGATAAAGTAACCTTCTCCCCTTTCACTCAGAGGGGTGTGTCCTTAAGTACTACAATTGCAAGGACAGTACACATTAGGAAAGTTGGAACTCTTGAAAGCAGCAACTCAGCTGAAATACAAGTGGTATCTGACACTAAAGGTCTTGTTCTTAGTGTTACAACAATCAGAGAACTTATATTTAACTGTTTAGCACATCCAAGACAGAAACACTGTAATATGCCCTTGCATCTTATAACTTTTCATTTATTTACTAGGTTCATAGGTTAGTTCTAAACTAACTGCCCTTGCGAGCCATTTTAAGATTAGCCAGTTATTCCTTGTGAGACTCAAACCTTGCATTTAGTGTTTGTAAGGCAAACACCTTAACCATTAGGCCACCCTCCCTCCATTAGGGTGCTAGGAAAATCCAACTGGGACAGAGCCCATTTTTAACAGAGGCCCAGGGAGAAACACTCCAGACATGTCTTTAGAAAAGGGAGGAAACCTGAACATATGGAGAAAACCCATACAAACACAGGGAGGATATGCCAACTCCATAAAGAAGGCAGCCCAGCTGAGAATCGAACCAGGCAACAGTGCTAACCACTGCACCACCCAGCTTTCTTATGTCATTTGCTATCCTCTGCATAGGCAGTGTTTTGTATGTAATTGAGATGTCTACATTGGGCAGGAGTGGCAAAGAGTGATCACGTGATCACATAATCAGGACAACTATTAAAAGTAGCACACAACGTGTGCTCTTCTGGGAAAACAAATGTGTGCCACAGTGATATATTATATCATGCATATGTTTTTTCATTAAATGATACAATCATCTCATACCATAAAAAGTACCAGCTTAATTTACTTCAGTATCAGTAATTTCATTTAATCAAAATACTATATCCATATCAGTTATTTGAAGATATTGGTAGTAGTTGCACAGTCTTGTATTAAATTCAGCATAAGTTATTAGCAATCTTGCTCAGAAACAGTTTTGCTTCCTTTAAATTTGCTCCTCATTAGCACTAAAAGATTATTAAAGAATTTTTGAAATATGTCCTCATATGATGACACATATTGCCACATGTTAAGCTTCTGATTTGTGTGCTGTTTTGTTTTGTTTGTTTTTTTGTTGGGGGGGGGGCTAACCTAACATCAGATTTTAATTCTTACTACTCCTCAAGATTAAGGAATATTCTTTGTTGTTTACCATATTAATATATGAGCATTTGTAATGTTGAATTTCCTTATTTGGATATTGCTTACAGTGCCAAGTTTGTTTCCTTGATCATTTGGAACACTTTAAAAGTAGTTCACCTGTGAGAGAAGGAAGCATCAGTGAGGTTCTTTGTGTTTACTCATGTCAGACATAGGAATAAGCAGCCTTCTGACTGCCTATTAGCTTTCTTTTTTATTATAAGTTCTTACATTGCTGTGCTTTGCATTACATTTTGTTCTATTTGGCTGATTGCTCTGAGATGTGTCCCATGCTGTGGCAGGACATAATGCACACCACAGATGCAAGTCATGAGTTTTAAACTTTGACCACAATATTAGTTGTTTTTTGCCCTCAACCTAATATATCATACCATGATCATCACTTTAGATATTCGGTTGCTCAAACTTTGCCACACATATTCCAATGGCATTGTTTAGGACCAAGCTATAACATTTAGCTCATAGCTACATGGAAACCCTTACTGCACCAATCTGTAAATACCCTCCATATTATTAGCATTTGGCAGAACAGTCGTGTGCTTTACTGCTACAAGGTGTTTCAATTAGAAAAAGTATCTCATTAAGCCCCAGTCTAGTAGTAAGCATACACACACACACACACACACACACACACACACACACACACACACATATATATATATATATATATATATATATAAAATGATAGCTATAATATAGCTATATATATATATATCTATATATATATATATATATATATATATATATATATATATATAGACATATATATATATATATATATATATATATATATATATATATATATATATATTTGGGTATATATAAGAGTGGGAGGTTAGCTGGAACCAAGTTCTTCAGGGAAGCAGAGAATAGTCAAAAAACACTGTCCATAAAAGTTTCTTCCCGTAGAGAAAAATGCCATTCCAAGACAGACACACAAGCACTTAGTCTAAATCACTTAAGATTTTTAAAGAATTTTTAAAAAAGTAAAATAAAAATAAATGACAATGTGTCACTTTTGTCAGAATTGTGGACCAATTTTACTTAGGCTTTTACTTACTAGCTTAGGTTCATAGGTTCATAGGTTCATATTAGGCTATCTGCCCTAGGGCATTTATAAGCCTAGCCAGAGTGTGTTTGGCTTTTGCCACCCATTTTAAATTAATTTTGCTATGCCCTTTTTTGAGGTTAGTATGCTGTGCCTCTGTCTAACAGTGACATAGAAGTGATACCCGGGGTAAACCTACGATCTCCCATCCACTCATCAAGATTCCTCTTGAAGAGTCAATGAGGGACTCTGCCTAACCTGGACTGGGATTTTATTACAGAGTGAAGGGAGCCTCTGGGTTATGAATCTGTTCCTCCAGCATGTCCTATTTATTTCAGTGCTGAGGTTCAAGTCTCTCGAGCACGTAGCTTGATGGGATTTGGATTTTCTGAGGTGCAGCATGTCCATTAATTCCGAGTTGGACATGGCTTTATACGTCAGGCACAGATTGCCTCTGAGCAGGCAGTATGCCACTGAGTAGAGCTGGAGTTACTTTAACCAGGCAGCATATCGCATCTGTTTGAGCCCTTTGATCCTCTTGGTGAGGTACTTTTGGGGTCTTTCCAGTTGCTGCAGGTGTCTAGTAAGGTACATCCCAAAAAGGGCATTGTACTCATGTGAAACAAGGAAATAATGGGCCTGATGAGGGATGAGTAAAGAGGCACGATGACCTCCCCTGATCTAGATGTGAATCCCTTCATGATTAGGTGGGCTATATAAAATGTTTTTCTAACCACTTTGGCCACGTGGTTGTCAAAAGAGATTGCTATCAACTTGGGTCCCCAGGTCCCTAATTACTTCTTCGATACTTAATGGATTACCACCTATGTGGTAATTTGTGGGCACTTTGTTTTTGCCAAAGGCGATGACTATACACTTTTTGGCATTTAGCTTGAGGCCATGGCTCTGGCACCAGTTGTCTGTTTCTATGTGGCCCTTTTGGAGGATGCTTGTGTCGGCTGGAGAGTCGATTATGGCGCCCAGTTTGCAGTCATCTGCGAACTTGGTCAGCCACATTCCTTCTGTCTTGGCCTGTACCTCCGAGAAATATATACTGAACAAGAGAGGTCCCAGGACTGAGCCTTGTGGGATGCCACTTGTAACTGGTTTGGAGTCTGACATGGCTCCAGCAATTCTAAACATGTGGGTTCTGTCCTTGAGCCAGTTTGCAACCCATCTAGTGACATAGGGGTTTATATTTAAGCTGGTGAGCTAATCTATAATGCCTGAGTGGAGTATTGTATCGAAGGCTTTTGCGATGTCCAGGTAGGCTGTGTGGACCACCTTCACCTCGTCAATGGCCTCGGTGACTGTTTCAAAGAAATTGACCAGGTTTAAGAGGCAGGATCTGCCCTAAACAAAGCCGAACTGGGTAGGATCCAGTGTCTGTAGGTCCCCAATATCTTTATTTATGAGGTCCATGATGATCATTTCCATAGCTTTGCAGACCAAGCTAGTCAGACTTATGGGGAGATAGTTTCCAGGATCCATTGAGGCACCACCTTTGTGGAGAGGGACCACTGTTGCTGTACGCCACTCTTTGGGTAGATATCCTGTAGTAAGGCTGAGATTGAACAGTAGTTTTATGTTTGGGTTTAGCTCTTCTTGGAGTTCATGTAGGATGCAGCCTGGGACACCGTCTGGTCCCATTGATGCTGTGTTTTTTGCTTTGGACAGGGCGGCTCTTACCTGAGCATCTGAGATGTCAGGGGGCAGCACTCTGCTGGGATAGATATTTGCCCTTTTGGGGGGGAGAAGTTTGCACTGAACCTGTCAGCTAGGATGTTGGCAATGTCTGTGGGTTTGGTGTATTTTTTGTAATTTTGGACTAATTCTGAGCATATCTGGGAATTCCCACCCAGGTTCCTAACACAACTAAAGAACGCCTTGTGATCATCCTTAGTGTCCTGTGCAATTTTTCTCTCGAAGCTGGCCTTAGACGATTTTATGAGTGCCCGTAGTTTTTTGCTGATCAGAGATGCCTTCCCTATTTGGGATTTTACTGTATCATGTAGTAGCTTCCTCCTTCTATTGTATAGTTTGTTTACAGCTGGGGTCCACCAGACAGGACGTCTGCCTTTGGAGGATTGGGTCTTGGTTTTATTTGGGATTGCATGATCCATGCATTCCTGAATGTGTTCATAGAATGCGCTTATAAAGGATTCTGCGGTCTGGGCCGTATTTTCCACAGCCTTGGGGGCTTTGAAGGATTCCACCTCAGTTTTGAGGAGTGTGAAATTTGCTTTAGAGAAGTTTTTCACTGTGGTTTTCTGGGCAGGGGGTGGAGTCGGGATGTGAATATCCAGTGAGATTAGTTTATGGTCTGATCTTACCAGTGAGGGATACACTTCTGGTCTGGAGCATAGAGTCCCCATTTTGGTGATGATCAGGTCCAGTATGTTTTGCCCTCTTGTGGGAGTGGTAACAAGTTATTCCATAGCATTTGAGTTTATAAATTCTAGGAACCTTTGGGCTAGGGTGTTGGAGCTAGAGTAATGCTCCCAGTCTATGTTTGGATAGTTGTAGTCACCCAATATAATGGTGTTTGGAGAGACCTTCATATTTTCCAGTGTTCTCAGGAAGGCTGAGTGGGGTTCCTGGGTTTGGGAGGGTGGTCTGTAGCAGGCTATAAACTGGAAGGCAGTTTTACCCACTGTTAGTTGCACATGGATAGTCTCTGATGCTTCGTGCTGTGCCACCAACCTGGAGGTGTGGGTATCTTAGAAGAATATTGATAATCCCCCTCCTTTTGTGGTTCGGTCCAAGTTTTGGGGCCGAAAAGCATGGTATGAGGTATAACCTGGTAGTGCTGAGGTGCTCTCGGGAGCCTTGAACCAGGTTTCTGTTACTGCACAGATATCGATGTTCTCCATGCTAAGGAGAGTTTCGAGTGTGTGCATCTTGAGGTTTAGACTTCTGGCATTGAGTAGCATTACTCTTAGTTTCTTATCCCTTGTGATAACTATGGAGGTGGGTTTGTCTTTGAGCCTTGCCTAAAAAAGGCACTATGGGGGTAGCAAGAGCCTTTGCCAATATCTGAAAGCCCAGGGGTGACAGGTGCAAGCCGTCCCTAGCGAAGCATTGTGGCTTTTCGAGCATGTCATCCCAGGCTGACAGGCATTGGATCCCCTTTGAATGACACCAATACTTAAGCCAATTGTTGAAATTGATCATCTTGTCTTCATATTGTGGCATCATTCTTGGTGAGGGTAAGATGCTACTCAAGGTCAGGGTCATACCGGCCTGGGCTACATGCTCAGAGAGCTCCTCTATGTCTCTTTTCATGTAGTCCAGGGAGGTACGTCTCAGGTCATTCACACCAGCATGGACAATGAATGAGTCATATTTGTACTTGCCTTGGAGTGACCTGAGTGCTTTTGTTATGTGGCGGATCCTAGTGCCTGACAGGCAGCTCACCGTGACCTTCTCCTTTTTCAGCCTGGTGAGCGGGACGTCAGTGTGCCTGATGATAGAGTCACCTATTACAAGCGTATCAGGTGTGTTGTTTAGCCTTAAGGGCTGTGACTGCTCAGCACACTGGCTTTGTGAGCTATGTGTTGCACGTGTTTTGTTTTGGGGTAGCGGTTGCTTGGGTGTCTGCTTTGGAGGTCTCTGCTGCTTAGGCAGATTTTTATTTAGAGCCTCCGAGTATGTTTTTGTGTGTTTATGTGTTTGGTTTGCTGTCGTGGTAGGTCTATGTGAGACTGGAATTGTAGTGAGTGTGATTTCCTTCTCCTCCTGACAGGTTTTGCCAGTACTGAGTTGAGAGAGCTTAGCCTCCAGTTTGGCTATATGGTTGCATCTCTCACATGTGTTGGAATTTGTTGGGAGGAGGAGAGGGTTGTCTTTGTACATGAGGCAGTTGTAACATTGCCTCAAGATTCCCAGATTCACCAGCTGGACTGGAGAGAAGATTGACAACTAACCTTTGGACATGCTAGAATAGTATTGGGAATTCCTTTATAATTGCAAAATAGGGCCAATGGGGAACACGGTACTCAAGGGGAGTTTGTGAGGGTGTAGTGCTTTTATTTTTTTAGTGCTGACTTATATAATTGCTTTAGTGAGCAAGTGCCAGGTAACTTAAATGCAATGTGTTTACAGGTAACTTAAATGCAAAAACGACAAACAGTAACTTTCTTTCAAGTGAAACAAGGAAATAAGTACAGTAAGCAATGCAGATATCACTAGGGATCCACAGAAGCACTGAAAAGCCACGTTTTAGGTGGAATTAGTGTTTCAGGGAAATAACAAGCAAACAACAAGCATACAAACAAAGCTAGATTCAGCAGGCCTGGATCTAGTTATGCTACAGCAAACAAGGTGTACCAATTTCAGTTAGAAGCAGTTCAAATATGCAGGCACTATAAGCCTTTAACCAGAAATTCCCAGCTCAGAGGGGCAGAGTCCAGCCTCTCCTCCCACAAGAGTGCAGAACACAAACCCTTTTAATGTAAAATAACTGGCCTGAAAGCCCAAGTGCTTAAACCAGAATAAATGCACTTTTAGAATAACAGACACTGAGCCCTCAATCGGCAGTTCCCAACTTAGAAGGATGTAAGCTACCTGTTCTGCCACTACAGTGCAGACCACAAACCTTCTTAATGTAAAACAACTGGTCTGAAGCCTTAGTGTTTAAACTAAAAGGCTTAGAATGAGTTACACGAAGCAGTAATAAATACAATTGAGTAGTTTTAAGATGATGCAAAAGCAAAATAAAGTAGGAAGAAACACAAATACAGTAAAAGCAGTTATTTTTTTCCATAGGAAAGCAATTGTAGTTTCTGTAAGACAACATATGGTGCTGGAAGAAATGAGACTCTGTTATTGTCTAGTGGAATATTACAAAGCAGTTGTTGTTAACTTTAACAGCTGGATATGTATTGCAGTACTGCTAATAAGAAAAAGTCATATAATGCCATGATGAATGTTCACAGTTTCTGAGATAATTTAGGTGTTAAACTGATAAATCACAGTCACATCTTTAACAACTCAACCAAGAGATTTTCTAGTTATGTAGTAGCTAAAGGCAAAAAAAGAAATACAGATACATTGCTGATCCTATGTATGGATAGAAAAGAAAACAGTGGTAATTATACAATAAATATTTAAGTTAGTGCTGCAGAAATAAACTGAGACACTCATGGAAGACTGGCAATTTATTTTTACTTATCATTTGTTGACTGGGAAAGTCTGACTAGGTTCCACAGAGCCTGTTTTCAGCAGAGGCCCAGGGAGAAATGCTCCAGATGCATGTCTTTGGAATGTGGGAGGAAACTGAAGTACCCGGAGGAAACCCACGCGAACACAGGAAGAACATGCAAACTCCACACAGAAGGCACCCCAGCCGAGAATTGAACCAGTGAATTTCTTGCTGTGAAGTGACAACATTACCCACTGCACCACTGCGCCACCCGATATAGCTGGTTTCCAGCAGGAGATTTCAGTTTGGCACACCCGATCTATCTCACTTACCCATTAAAAATAAATAAATGGAATGCTTTTGCAGGTAGAATATGTCAGGCCAGAATGATACAGTCATCTGAGCAGGTAATCACACCTTTTATTTATTTTTTTAATTGTATAAAGATCTGCTGGAAAGTTATCTGCTCAGATTTTTTCTTTGCATAAAGCCGGTGCTGGAAAACTAAGCAACAGTGATGAGCATTTCTGCAACATTCTGAGGTTCACTGACAGGTGTTTTGAGTTTCAGATTTCATGCCCTACAGAAAATTCATACTGATGCAAGACCTACTGAACTTTATAAGTTTGTAAGAGCAGCATTTAAAAATTGTCTGTATTTTTTGGACCTTTGTCCTACTTTTATTTATGGCCTTATCTAGATTTCTTGCTCTGAGGTTGAGAGTATATGAAATGTGTCAGGGCCAATGCCATCAGCCAGAGACGTTTCAAATTGTGACATACATGTTGTACCCCCACTCCCCCATGTAGTGACTTTAGATGTGTCCAGGCAAGGAGCACTTGAGTATCCAAGGTAGAAAAGTACAATCATGGCTTTTAATCTGTCCTTTATTTTGCAGAATGTTCTGGTTTTCTGTCATTTTTATACTGTTGATTTTGTGTATTCAGAAAATGCATTTTGTTGGCTGCTTGTTTTTTTATACTGTATTTTGACTGGCATTCCAGTAATGTATTTAAAAAGTTTTTTTCATGCCTCACAGCCTTTGCTTCCCATCTAGATATTAAGTAAGCTGTCATGTAGCCAAGGCATTGAAATATTGTTTTCTTCTCCACTTCATTTTTGTTTTGATTGGACTCTCATAGTGATAGCTTGGCACACAGGGAAGCAGTGTATTTAAAGTACCAGTTTTTGTGGTTTTGAGCATAGTGAAAGAATGCTAGCAAATGTACTTTTTCCTGTAAGAATAAATGTTTACACACTTCGCAGTCTTGGTTTCTGCACCTAAAGTAGCAAAATGCAAGGTAATGTGTGTGTGTGTGTGTGTGTGTGTGTGTGTGTGTGTGTGTGTGTGTGTGTGTGTGTGTGTGTGTGTGTGTATATATATATGTATGTGTGTGTGTGTGTGTGTGTGTGTATGTGTGTGTGTGTGTGTGTGTGTGTGTGTGTGTGTGTGTGTGTGTATATATATAGATATATATATATATATATATATATATATATATATATATACATATACATATATATAAAATGCTTTAAAGTATTTTAAGCTAATGTCTTGGAGATGAACAAATTTAATAATTGATTAATACACTCTTCAGGCTACACCTGGCAAAACAATACTGTCTGAGGTAGTTAAACATTCATTTGGCCCTCCCCCTCTTTCAGACAAGACCCACTTCAGATTGCACCAACTTTACAGAAAGGATGCAGATTACTTATACACAACAGATAAGACATTATACAGTGTTAAGACTCTTAACTTAAGAGCAGAATAATCCTTATTGATTCTGGAAGATCAGAAGGCTGTGGATTCTATTCCCTCCCCAAAAATAGCAGAACAAAGTAAATGGCTTTAAGTTATAAAATTATTTCACATTCTTAAATGAAGTTGGAGACAGTGGGCAGGATTCACGAAGCCTCCGTGTAAGACTTATAGTCTTACACGGAGGCTGCAGTTAAACGGAGTGATGTCAACATGCTCTGCATATTCATGAGAGCATGCTGACTCACACCAAAGGCTTACACGGTCCGTGTAAGAAAGAAGGGGAAAATTTTTCCCTTTTTTTAAACGGGGTTTTTTTTTGGGAAAAAAAGACCTTTTTTTTTTTTAACTTAAAAAAACTTTTTTTTTAAAAGTTTTGTAAAAGGAGGCCCAAGGGCCCATTTAAAAAAAGAAATTTTTGGGGACCTTTTTTTTTTCCCTTACTTTTTTAAATTTGGGGGGGGGGGGGGGGGGGGGGGGGGGGGGGGGGGGGGGGGGGGGCCTTTTTAAAAAAAAAAAAATAAAAAAAAAAAAAAAAAAAAAAAAAAAAAAAAAAAAAAAAAAAAAAAATAAAAAAAAAAAAAAAAAAAAAAAAAAAAATAAAAATAAAATAAAATATATTTCCTAAAAAGAAAAAAAAAAAAAAAAAAAAAAAAAAAAAAAAAAAAAAAAAAAAAAAAAAAAAAAAAAAAACCCCCCCCCCCCCCCCCCCCCCCCCCCCCCCCCCCCCCCCCCGCCCCCTCCCTCACCCCCCCCCCCCCCCCCCCCCCCCCCCCCCCCCGGGAATTTTTGTTGAGGTTGAAGTAAATAAATGGGGTTCAGGCCCAATCCCAAACCCAAAGGACGTTTAAATTGTGAAAAATAATGTTGGTTACCCCTATGTGGTGTTTTTGTGTGTCCGGCGGACCCCTTGAGCCAAGGGAAAAAATTAAAACAGGTTTTTAACGCCTTTTTTCCAAAAGCCTGTTTTTTAACGGTTTTTTGGAAAAAAAAAAGCTTTTGTTGGGCTTGCCCCCAAATTTCCCGGGCACCAAAAGTAAAAAAAGCACCTAAGGTTTTTGACAATTTGAAACTGAGAAAAGGCAGAAATAGTTTCTATTAGGAAATTAAATTCCAAAGGAAGCTTAAAAAGGGCAGGTTTTAAAGCAACATTTTTGGTTTAGCAAAAGGGGGAAAAAACGGAAAATTTTAAAACCCAAAAGGTAAATTTTACACACTTCCCCTTGGTTTTTGGGGAAAAGTACCTGAAAGGGAATTTTGGGTGTTGGGGGGTGTTGTTTTGGGGGGTGGGGGTTTGGGAATTTAAATTTTATGGTTGGTTTGAGGGTTGGGGGTTTTGGGGGGGTTGTGGGGGTTAAAAGGGGAAAATTTTTTAAAATTTTTAATTAATTAATTAAATTTAAAATTAAAAAAGAAAAGGTTTTAACCAATTCGGAAATAAACCCCAAAAAAAATTGATTAATCCAGGACCCGGAAAAACCCCCAATACTGAGTTTTAAACATTTTTCTTTAAAAGAAATTAAAAATTACGAAAATGAGATTTTTCCCAAAAAATAATTCTTTTAAAATGTTAAGCTCTTCCCCTTAAAGCAGAAAAATCCTTATTGGGTTTCCCCAAAGGGCATTGTGGATTCCCCTTTAAAAATGTAACCAAAGAAATTTTTTTAAGTTTAAAAATTATTTCAAAAAAAAAAATGAATTTAACATGGGGGGAAAATTTTTCCGGAAAGATTGTCCCCCCTTTGGGGATGTAATTTCCCATAATAACCCAGTAATTTTAAAACCAAAGGCTTAAAACGGTGTGTGAAAAACCCTTGTTTAAATGTAAAACCTAAAACAACCCCAGGGAGACGTGGAAAAGGAAAAGGAAATGTAAAACACAAAAAGAAAACCCCCCAAGAATCCTGTGAGTTTTTAATTTTTTTTAATTATAAAAAAGTTTGGTAAAGGCGCCCCACCGGGGCCTTTTAACCCAAAAAGTTAGCAGTCAGTAAAAGCTTTAAAAAATTTGGGGAAAGGGGCCAAGAAAAAAAACTGTGGAACATTTTGGCCCAAGGGGAAGATTGACCAAAATTTAAAATTTTTAAAAAACCAAAAAAACCCCACATTTTAAAGATAAAATAAAAGTAAAATGTTAATGAAAGGGCAATTGAAATGTAACAAAATAAAAATGCAATGTATAGTGAGCAAAACGCCCCAACCCCAACTGGTATGTTTGCAAAAAGGGAAAGTTTTTAAAAAAAGCCCTGGTGGCAATTCTGAAAAGCTTTGAAAGTACAGCTAATGAAAGGAAAAAGGAAAATTTAAAATGGTAAATTTTCCACCCCCCCTTCCCAAAAAACAGCTAAAGGGGGACTTGGGCAATTAATTTTAAAATTTTGCCTTTGACAAAGCCTGTTGGCAAAAAAAAAGGCATGGGGTTAAACCCAGGTGCCCTTTTCAAAAAAGAACCATGGCCTTTGCCATCAAATAAAAATGCATCTTTGGAATTGTAAAAGGGTTGAAAAAGCAGGTTTGGGGTTTTTTTAATTTCCAAAAGGGGTGTTTGGAAAAGGGAATATAACCCCATGGGGGTTACAACTAACTGTTTGGTAAAGTATACAAACCATTAAATTTTTTAAAAACAAGGGGGGCAGGGAAAAGGCGGGTCCCAGGGCCCAAACCTCTCCCACCTTTAGCTGGCAAAGGGGGACCTTGGCCCAACTAAGTGCCCAGGTTGGCCCCTTGGTGGCCCGTCCCCCCCAGGTGGAAAGCGGCCCTGAAGGGGATGGGGCCCGTCCCCCCCCAACTGGGGGAAGCCCCCTTAATCATTTTAAAAAATTTGCAAATTTTAGGGAATTGTTTCCCCTTTTCAGCTGGGGGCGGGGTGGCCAACTGGGCTTGCTTGCCCCCACAAGCCCCCGAACCCCCTGTCCGGGGGCATTTGAAAACAGGGGAAATTCCCCCATTTTTAAAAAAATAAATTTCCATTTTGAAATCTGTGGGCCCACCTGGTTTAACCCCCAACATCCGGTCCCCTTTTAAAAAAAAAGTTATCCCCAATGTGTAATAAACCCCCTGTTTCGTCTTGTCTGTTGTTTTTAACCTTAAACCCCCTTCCCAATAAACCTAGAACCTGCCCATCCAATTTCCCTAAAAAAAGGGATTGTTTTCCCCCCAAAAATTAAAAACCCCAATAAAAAACTCCCCTTTTTCAGACAGCTGCGGAAAAGAAAAAAACGGGTTAAAAATTTGGTTCCCACATTTTGTTTTTCCCCCCCCTTCTCGGGGTAAGGGTTTTAAAAAACCCACCACTTTTTAAACCATAAAAAAAATACGGGTGTTGTTTCCCCAACTTTCCTCCCCCCAAATTTTAAATTTTTAAAAATTAGCGGTGTCCCATAAACACTTTTTTGAAATTGGGGGTGCGCCCCTGTGTGTTGCTAACCTGGCTAAGAAATGCCAAAATTTTTGGTTTTGCTTTGAAGTTTTTTAAAACCCCACCCTAAACCCACAAAAACCAACGCTTAAAAGTGCCTTAATCACTTAAGGGAAAAGGCCTTTTGGTTCATAAAAGAAAAATTTTTAAAATCCCCTTTTCATCCCAACCCCAGGCCTTTGGAAACAACCCTGCATGCTTTAACTGTGACGGGTTTCAAAACATTGACCCTTTTTAAATGCCCAATATAGGGTGGGGTTAAAGGGAATAAAAGGATGTGTTACAAAACAGGGTATTTTTAATAAAATGCAAATTAAATTTTACAAAAAGGGGGAAGGGGGGCCAGCCCCACCCCCCCTAGGGGGAGTCCCCTGGAAAACCCCCACGGGACCCCTTCCCCGGCCACCCATAACGCGGGGTTTCTCCCCCCTGAAATTGGGGGAAAACCCCCTCCCCCCTTTCCACTGTGTAAAGGGGAACCGGGCATTGGTTCCCCCGGGAATTCCAAAAGGGAAATGCCTCTCCACCCCCCCAGCCCCCTGTCCGGGGAATTCACAGTGGAACTCCCCAAGGGGTATTCAACGGGTTCCCTTTGGGCTCGGGGCTCTGGAAAACCAAATTGGTCCCCATCAAATGGAATTACAGTTCCATAAAGCCCCTGAGGTCTTGTTTGTCTTGCTTTTAAAAAAAAAAGGGGGAAAACAGAGAAAACCCAACCCCCCAAAAAAAAAAAGGGGAAATTTTTAAAAAAAATTCCCCAACAAGCGGGTTTTTGAAAAGCAGCGCGGGCAGGGAACAAAAAATTGGCGGCCCAAACCAAGTTGTCCCCCCCCCTTTTAGGGGGGGAAATTTTAGAACCTTAAAAAGTTACAACTTTTGGTTTCCCATTTTTGTTAATTTTCTTTCTTTAAAAAAATTTGGGCGGGGTGTCCATAGTAAGGGCCGGGTTACATTGAAAGTGGGGCAGGTCCTGTGCCTTGGGGCAAAATCCCAAGTCCCAATGGGGGGTTAAAAACCATTAAAATGAAAATGTTTACCGAATGAAAAGGGGGTATCATTTCCAAAAAAAAAAAAACCCATGCTGGATTAAAATAGTTCATATTAAAAAGATGATGTAAAAAAATTTTGTGAAAACAAATATATATTAATATAAATATAAAAAATATAAATTTAATAAAAATTCAAAATTTGTAACTGCAGGGTTTTACAAAAATTTAACAGAAAAGAATTATTTAAAATTATATATAAAATTATTTATTAAAAAATATAAAGGTAATCAAAACACAATAAATATAAGGAGATACAATTTAAAACCCCACAAAACAGTGCCCAACACAAAAAGGGGCCCCGCAAATACTAAAAAAACCCACTCCCCTTTCCCAACATGCCCAAATCCTTTTGCTGTCAAAACTTCAGCAATTTTAAAGAAATGCTTGGTAAAAATTTTGGTAGAGGTACAGGACATATAATCCCTAAAAAGATTTGTTTATATACATAAGACGGGGAGAGAGGGGAAAGAGGAGGAAGGACAGAGACAACAGGGGGGAAAGGCAGCAGTAACAAAAATGCCCTACAGAAAACCCCAACCAAAGCCTAACCCCAGTCCCAACCACAAGTTTTATGCCCCACCCCTGCAGGCCAAAACCCATAAGAAAAAGCAAAAACCAGGTAATTTTAAAAAAAGGGGGGTCTACCATAACCCTTAAAGCCCCTTATGTTTTAATTTTAATTTTTGGGAATATGCCCCTTGGTAGGAGGGGCCTTCCAGCAATTGGGGGGGTAAAGGTAAAACCCAAAGGGGCCATTTGTACCAATTGGCCATGAATGGGGGGTTTCAGGTTAGAATGCCCCCTTGCTTGGATTACACCTGCATGTTGTAAAAATGTTTTATAATAGGTTGTATGTATGTAAATTTAAGAGGACAATAAATTTAATATATTTTTTTTTTTAATTTTTATTATTTTAAAAATGCAAATTTTTTAAAAAAGGGTAGGGCATACACACAGTAAGTTTAGGATATTTTAAATTTAATTTTTAATTTTATTTTATTGAATACCCACATGAAATTCAGTTTGGTAAAACCCTTTCCAATAGCCCTTAAACACAATGTAAATTTGCCAAATACCCTGCCCCAAGGCCCCTTGGGTACCCCCCACGTATAATTGAAGGGACTTTGAATATAATGTAGGATGTTTTAAACCCATTTTCAAATGTAATATGTTTTAACATTAACAGGGGAAAAAAAGAGCCTGAGTGGGGAATTGGGGTGTTTGAAAGGGCCCTTAGGCAGGCGGGCCCAAGGCGGGTATTCCCTCCAATTGTCCACAAATGGTTTTAGTGATTTGATTGGATAAGTCAACCATTTCAAAGGCGGGGTTAAGAAAGAGCCCTTGTTAAAGGTGTCGTATGCCCCAATGTTGGGTATGAGGGGGGCCATAAGGGGATCCCATCCAAAGCTTTGGGCCAGAAGGCTGGTTAAAGGTTTTTTTGGGATTTCCCCGGGAAAGGGGTGGAAAGGTGTGTATTACCATTTTTCATTTTGAAATTTGGGGAAAAAATGTTGGTCCCCATTCTCTGTTTTTTCTTCGGGGGGCCATCTAAAGGGGATACCCAAAATTTAATACAGGTTAAAATTCCAAGCGGGTCCCATTTTTGTTTGGTGTGGGCTTTGGGGGGGAAAATGTTTTGCACTTGAACCCTTCCCCCCCTTTTCCAAAATGAAAACCCAAACGGGCCCCGTCAATGAATCCATTTGTTGCATTAACAGGGAAGAAATATCTTTTGGTGTTTTCCAGGTTTAACAAAAATTTTTAAAAAAGGCCGGGTTTGGGTTTTTGTTTAAAGGGCCCTTGGCCATTTGTATTCTGATTGGGCCCTTGGCTTTTTAGTAAAACTGTTTGGGGAAACCAATGTTAAAAAGGAGCCACCCTACAGGAAAGCCGTTTTGGGGGAAAAGTGTCTGTATGTTGTTGCACATTTTGGAAAGGGTTCCCCCTTTTGCAGCCAGGGGGTTAATTGGGGTTAGGGTGGGGGTTGTTGGGGGCATGGGGATGCCATTTCTTGTGGAACTTTCGGGGAAAGGGTAAACCAGTGGGTTTGTGTCCTGCCAAAAGGTTTGGGGGGGTTACCCCCCCAGTTAAACGGTTTAAAGTATTGCCATCCCTGCCCCAAATAGCCTGTGGGGCCGGGTTGTTGGGGGGAAAACAAACCAGGGTTTTTGGGGTGTCAGATCCCCGGGGTTTATTTTAGGGTTCCTTTTACTTGATTTTTCCGGGAAAACCACAAAAAGTGATGGTTCCTCCCAAAGGGTTTTGTTTTCAGTGTCTGATTTTGTTGGTTTGGTTTTTTGGGGGAGGGTAAATTGTGGGGGGTTTAGGTTGAAAGTCCATCCTTTTGGCAGTGAAACTGCATTTTGTTCCCCAAAAGGGGAAGGAACCCCCCAAAAGGTTTAAACATAGGGGTGTGTAAAAAACCTTTTTCTTGGTATCATTATGGGGGTATGTGTGCCAAGGGGTGCGTTTTTCCTTTCTGATATCTTTTGAAACCCAAAAAGGGGGTTTTCCAGGCCCTGTTTTATTGCTGAGAAGTGAAATTTTTAAAAGTGGTGGGGATTACAACACCTGTTCCCCCCCGGCCCCAGAAATAACGGGAGGGCCCTGCTTGGGGCCAGATTGTCTGTATAAATTTTGGGGCCTTTAGGAAATATGACAGAACGTTATCCTGCAGGTTTTGGGTCAAAAGGGGTTCCACCGCTGCCCACCAGAACCCACGGGAAAAGGGGGTGAAAGTGGGGTGGAAAAAATTCACCAAAGGGAAAAGGGGTTCTCCTCAGTGTTTGTGGCCCCAGCCCAAAACCCACGGGAAACCAGCCCACAGTGGGGGGGGCCACACACACCAAGGACTGGGAATTACCTATGTTTTTACCCGGAACATTTTAAGCCCACCATCTGGAGGCTGGAGAAACCCCCCGTTAAGCTCAGGTAAATCCATTGTTAGCTTTTTCACCAGCTCCCTTTAAAAAGGGGTTGTTGTTATGAACTGTATTTTATGGGCAATGGAAAACAGGTCCCCATAAAAGGGCTTTTTTTTTCTGGGGTTGGTTTCAAGGCACAGGCCCATCCGGGCTTTTGGGGTTTTCAAAAAAGGGATGGGTTGATGTGTATAAACCCCTGTAATGCAGATCTATTTATATACTGAAGGGGCAGAGTGTGCATGTGTGCATGTGTGCACGTCTTGGCGTGTGCATGTGTGAATGTGTACATGTGTGCATGTGTGCATGTGTGCACGTCTTGGCGTGTGCATGTGTGCATGTGTGTATGTGTGCATGTGTGCACGTCTCAGCGTGTGCATGTGTGCATGTGTGCATGTGTGCATGTGTGCATGTCTTGGTGTGTGCATGTGTGCATGTGTGCACGTCTTGGCATGTGCATGTGTGCATGTGTGCACATCTCGGTGTGTGCATGTGTGCATGTGTGCATGTCTTGGTGTGTGCATGTGTGCATGTCTTGGCATGTGCATGTGTGCATGTGTGCATGTGTGCACATCTCAGCGTGTGCATGTGTGCATGTGTGCATGTGTGCACGTCTTGGTGTGTGCATGTGTGCATGTGTGCACTCTTTGTGCATGTGTGCATGTGTGCATGTGTGTGCATGTGTGCATGTGCATGCATGTGCATGTGTGCACGTCGGTATGCATGTGTGCATGTGTGCACGTCTTGGCGTGTGCATGTGTGCATGTGTGCATGTGTGCATGTCATGGTGTGTACATGTGTGCATGTGTGCATGTCTGCATGTGTGCATGTGCACATGTGTGTGCATGTGCATGTGTGCATGTGCGGCATGTGTCCATGTGTGCATGTCTCGGAGTGTGCATGTGTGCATGTGTGCATGTGTCCATGTGTCCATGTGTGCACGTCTTGGCGTGTGCATGTGTGCATGTGTGCATGTCTCGGCGTGTGCATGTGTGCATCACCGGTAACATCGTGTACACATTGTAAACTGTGGTTCCTGTCTTCCTCCCACAGGTTCTGTTGCTGCTCTGGTGTCCTGCAGCAGAGAACCTGAATCTGGTGCCCCTGGTATGGATGCTGATGATATCTGTGTAATGGCACAGGAAGGTGTGTCAGGGTCTGTCATTGGTCAGCCAATTGACAGTACACAGCTGTCCACACCATCGATGCGCACAGTCGTCCTGCCAATACATCCCCTGTCACCAATGTCCCTAGGAGATGGACAGGTTATAGCGGGCAGTGACCAGGGTAATGTGGTAGCTGTGGCACATGCTTCCCCACACAGCAGCCATGGGCATGGTCCCGAGGTGCTACCACACAGACAGTTGCCCATGGGTTCTCGGGGGAGCATCCGTGGTCATACCGCCCCAGGCAGGCATGCCCAAAGAGGAATGTCAACCTCGGTTATGTTCCGGGCTGTCATGCAGGCACAGTCTCATATGGAAAGGTACACCAGGCAGGGTCTGAGGGAGCTGAGAGCATGTCGCACCGCCATGACAGACAGTATGCGTGACATTGCGGATGCTATCCGTAATTTCACCGACGTCATAGACCGACGTTGTGGGGACATATTACAGCAGTTCCACAACTACACGTCCATGAGCCAGGGCAATGGTGGACGGTTGCGGCGTCGATGTGGCCACATGCCAGCAACAACAGCAGCTGGCAGTCAGCGCAGACGACAACAGGCCCGCGGCTGCACACATAGTGCCAGCAGCAGCCCCAGCAATGCTGGGTCTGTGCTGTCATCAGACCGCCCCAGGAGACCACGTGCACGTGGCTCTGGACAGTCCCAACAGGGACCTGTGTCCAGTCACCATACCCCTGCTTCCGATGACAGTACCCAGTCAGGCTTAGTACCGGATACAGTCCGTAGCACCCCTGCCAGGCACAGGTACCATGTCCGTGGCCACAGACACTGATCTGTATGACCTGGCAGGTGCAGTCTGTGGCTGTCCACAACAACTGGTATATGGCAGCCATGAGGTGGTACTGTGTGCATGCATACACACATGCAACTTTAACACAACTAGGGCTACCGCACACGCGCACACACTGCATCAACACTGACCCACCCTGTACTTCTGTCCCTCACATACACGCATACACATACATGTCAATTGGTGGTATCAGTGGCTGGCTCAGGCATGCCTACTTCACACCCTGTGCATATGATGAAACTGTGCCGCCACCTGCAATCTCTAACATCAGTGCAGGAACAGGTTAACATGTTGCTGATGCACAGGGTGACTACATAGGATTGTAATAATAGTAACATGTGTATTACAGTAGAGTGTGCTGATATGATTGTGTGTATATCCCAGCATGCCTGATGCAGTAACTGTATGACTGTCCTGAATCATTACATACACCCATAGTAGGTACCATAGTGTAACAGCTGCACATCTTTGCATACTGGTGGGGAGGTTGTCAAGTGATAGCCACATACATAGGTAGCACAGGGGGGAAGGTAACGTGAGTCCTGATATGCAATGATGGACATGTACACTGTTGGTGGCATGTTGGACACGACGCCTATGCTGTGTAGATGTTTGCGCATGTTGATAACTGTGCAGTACCAATTTCATTGCTATTACATTGAATACGACTTACTGTCTGTGTTAACATGGACATCTGCGCTGTGCATTCCTGGGTACATGTTCACAGTACCTGCATATTTCCACTGTTACCTACTGGGAGTGGTACACCTTCAATGTTGTGCAATGGTCCACCTCCAGCCATACATACTGTAGCTTTGTTTGCATGCATGTTTGCTTGACATTCCCTGGAACACTGCTACCACCTGCCAAGTAGGTGTACAGACCTTCTGTGGATTCATACTGACATCTGCATAGCTCACTATCTGTATGTCGCTGTCCCACTTGGCTGAACACCCATGTCTGTCCTGTTCGCATATACGTTGCCTGTGACACATTGCATATGACGTACCTGGCATGTGCCCACATGTGCAGACATAGATGCCAGCGCTAGAACATTGGGAGGACGACACACACACATACCCACCTTCAGTATGTTGATCCCCATTGGCCCTGTGTGTAGGTAATCCCCACGGCATTCACACTACCTTGGTAGCATGTGCAAAGGTAACTGGGGAATCACCTCTATGGTGCAGTTGTGGGATATGTCAGTCATGTGGCGATGACACAGCTGCCACATGTATGCAATCAACACTCTCCCCTGGCCATGGACGTAACACACATGTGTGGGATGCTAACACATAGCTAACCTGGGGACTGAGCAGTCTGAGCCCAGTGCTGCCATACCCTGTCAAGTGGTATGACATACTACAGTGACTACAATAACAGTCTGACATACACCTGCACTGGCAGCAATCCACACACATGAACACAGTGGGGCATACTTGGAGGCCACAAATTGCATACTGCCTCAGCATCACACACATCCACAGATGGCACACAGCCATATGATAAGTCGAACAGAGCACATGCCACACATGGCACATACATCCTGTGTGCCAAACACTCACAGGCTGCAGGGATACATGACACATCTGCTACAGATGTGTCAGGTACCTCTCCTGGCTGATGCAGTGGTGTCCCACTCCACAGGCTGTAGAAGGTGACTGTCACAGTGATATGCACGTGGGCCACTATGGTGCACCACATAACACATGCATAGAGGTCAGTCAAAGGCATGGACACATATGACTCGGTCATTGCTCATGCCACAATGGCTGACCTGTGACGTACCTCCCTGTACCACATGATGGGGAACATAGAAGGGCTCTCGCAGCATGTGGCATGGGCTGGTATGAGCCTGACCTCGGTTGCCATCATGCCCTCACCAGGTATGCAACCACAATATGTCGGAAGGGTGTTCTATGTGTACATTATGATCAATCTCCAATGCCAGACATTGGGTATCCCATGCCTGTCAGCGTGTGCTGAGATGCTAGGGAAGACACAATGATTTTTGGTGCCAGCTTGCACGTGTCACCCATGGTCCATTATATATTGGCAATGGCTCTTGATACACACATAATGCCCTTTGATGCAGGGTCCACATTACATAGCCACCTCTGCGGGTATCACACGGGATTGGACTCATACAGTAATGCTGCACAGCACCAGCAGAGTACACCGCAAGATGTATGCACTGGACACTGTCCTCAGCACGGTGAACTGCAATATATGTGCAGTGACAGAGTCCTGATGCAGGCCTCACAGGTGCACCCCATTACTGCCAGGTTATACCTCATACCATGGGTGAGGTATCCCATGGCACCACATGGACACAAACCTCCAGGTTGTTGGCACAGCACAAAGCATCAGGGCCTACCCATGTGCAGCTAACAGTGTGTTGAACTGCCTTCTGGTGCATAGCCTGGCACACACAACACTCCCATACACAGGGAACACACCTGTCTTCCCCGACAACACTGGGAATATGACGGCCTCCACATATGTCATCATATGGCTGTGCTGCATCCATCAGAACATTGTGTGTGAGCATTACTGTAGCTACAACACAGTACCTGACAGGTTCCTAGCATGCAGTCACTGAATTGCAGTGGAACTACATCCTAACACTCCCACAACAGCTGGGGACATGCAGCACCTGCTCATCGACTACTTGTGGAGTATAGGCCACAGAGCTGATGTGTAACCCCCACTGTTAGGATGTTACCATGTACAACTCACACTGTATATACACATACCACATGCAGCCCCTGCACAGTATGACACAGTCATAATGTTATGCAGTGCAAATAACATTTATTCACTTGAGCCATGTGTCACACATGGGTACTATTTCAGGTCACAGTTATATATGTGTATGTGGCACACACATACATGATGTGTGCATTTCCATTACTGGTTTGAGCAATGTCATGCATTGTTATGTACAACAACCCACACATGTGCATTCTGTGGGACACACACACACGTGGGATGTGTGTGTTACAAATACATAACAAACTGTGCTCTGACAGTTGTATGGGACACAGTAGCAGAGCGCACTGTATGCATTACTGTGCAATTTGCCCTGTTTGGCTGTACATATGGTGTGGTGGCATCACCTGTGTCTCCTGGGGGAATATGCATCATGTGGTGTATTGTCGTAGTTGCCAAAATGAAATGATCCCCCACACTTGCAATTACACACACCCTACTACCCCCACAGAGACACACACACTTGCAGGATTCAAACCCCTACCTGAGTAGATCATGACACACAAGAGAGACGCATTAGCAGAGCACGCTATTCGTACTACTGGGAAGTTGTCTTTCTTAGCCTTTACTTGTAGGGTGCTGGCATCATCGGTGTTTGTAAAGGGGAATGTGCATGATGTAGTTTGTTCCCATGAGTGACAAAACTGCACTTTACTGTCATACAGATTTGCGCATACACAAACCCCCCTCATTCAAACACACACACACTTGCCATCGGTTGGATTCCAACCCCTACCTAACTATGTTATGACTCTTGACAGTGACACATTAGCTGAGAGTGCTATTTGAATAACTGTGACTTTTAGTTTCTTACACTGTACTTGTAGTGTGCTGACATCATCACTGTTTGGAAAGGGGAATGTGCATCATGTAGTTTGTTCTCCTAAGTGACAAAATGCACTTTACTTTCATACAGATATGCACATACACAAACACCCCTCATTCAAACACACACACTTGCCATCTGCTGGATTCAAACCCCTACCTAACTATGTTATGACTCTTGACAGTGACGCATTAGCTGAGCACACTATCCAAATTACTGTGACCTTTAGTTTCTTACACTGTACTTGTAGTGTGCTGACATCATCACTGTTTGGAAAGGGGAATGTGCATGATGTAGTTTGTTCTCCTAAGTGACAAAATGCACTTTACTTTCATACAGATATTTGCATACACAAACACCCCTCATTCAAACACACACACACACTTGCCATCTGCTGGATTCAAACCCCTACCTAACTATGTTATGACTCTTGACAGTGACGCATTAGCTGAGCGTGCTATTTGAATTACTGGGAAGTTTAGTTTCTTAGGCTGTACTTATAAGGTGCTGACATCATCACTGTTTGGAAAGGGGAATGTGCATGATGTAGTGTGTTCCCATAAGTGACAAAATGCACTTTACTTTCATACAGATATGCACATACACAAACACCTCTCATTCAAACACACACAGTTGACACTTGCTGGGTTCAAACCACTACCTAACTACGTTATGTCTCTTGACAGTGACGCATTAGCTGAGCGCGCTATTTGCATTACTGGCAAATCTGCCCTCTCCTGCTGTACTTCAAGGATGCTGACATCATCTCTGTTTACAGATTGCAGTTTACAGCAACTGCTGTGTTGTACTGTTTGACAAAAGGGACGGTTCTCCCACCCTTGTAATTGCACACACACACATTTGCCTTTTGCAGGATTCAAACCCCTACCTAACTATGTTATGACACTTGAGTGAGATGCATTAGCAGAGCACGCTATTTGAATTACTGGGAGGTTCCCCTTCTCTGGCTGTACTTATAGGGTGCTGACATCATCATTGTTTGGAAAGGGGAATGTGCATCATGTAGTGTGTTCCCCTAATTTCCAAAAGGCACATTTCCTTCATACAGGATTGCACACACACGCACTCCCCTCATCCAAACACACACACTTGCAGGATTCAAACCCCTACCTAACTATGTTATGACACTAGTACAAGACGCAGTAGCAGAGCACGCTATTCCCATTAGTAGGAGATCTACCCTCTTCTGCTGTACTTATAGGGTGCTGACATCATCTGTGTTTAGAGGGGGAATATGCAGGAACCAGTGTGTTGTAGTAGTTCACAACAGGGACAGTTCTCTCACACATACAATTGCACACACCATGCAAGTATCTGTTGCTCTGACAGTGTTTGTGCTACGTTATTTCCATAGCTTTCCTTATCTCTATGAACAACTTGTGTACTGTGGCAGCTGTATGCATGTGAGTGGGATCCAGTCCTGTACTTGTGTCTCTGTTGTGATTTCACTGTGTGCAGTGGACAGATATCTGTATTGTGGGATTTTCTGTATTAACACAAACACATGCCAGATATGTGTGTTCAACTGCTGAACTGTGAGATGGCCTATGTGTGTGAGCATGCCCAGTTCACAGTTGATATGGCTTCCTGACTGACACGTCTCATTTATCTAAGTGTGTGAGCATGCCCAGTGTGTACTTTCCAGGAGTCTTAACCTGAAGATGCACACACTCCAAGCTGTCCTCAGTATGGGGAACATCGATATCTATGCAGTGACAGAACCCTGGTTCAAGGCTCTGGAGAGCACCCCAGCACTACCAGGCTATACCTCATATCATGCTTTTCGGACCCAAAACCCGGACAGACACACAAAAGGTGGGGGAGTTTACACATTGAGCAAGGATATCCACACATCCAGGTTAGTGGCATTGCACGAGGTATCGAAGACCATCCATGTGCAAATAACAGTGGGCACAACTGCTATTCCATTTACAGCATCCTACAGACCACCCTCGCACAGTCAGTAATCCCACTCGGCTTTCCTGAGAACATTGGAGAACATGAAGATGTCGCCCAATACCATTATATTATATTGTGTGACTTCAACTACCCAAACATTGACTGGGAGCACTACTCAAGGCCCAGCACCTTAACCCACAGGTTCCGGGAAATTATGAACGGAACTGCTATGTGAGAAGTAGTCACCACTCACACAAGAGGGGACAACATACTAGACCTGATCATTACCAACATGGGGACTCTATGCTCAACACCAGACGTATATCCCTCATTGGTAAGATCAGACCATACATTAATGTCACTGGATGTGCACATCCCGACCCCACCCCCAGCCCAGTAAACCACAGTGAAACACTTCTCCAAAGCAAACTTCTCACTTCTCAAGACCAAAGTGGAATCCTTCAAGGCCTCAGGGCCAGTGGGGACTACGGCCCAAACTGCAGATTCCTATATAAACACATTCTACGGACATCTCCAGGAATGCATGGGTCGTGCTATCCCAAACAAATCCAAGACCCAATCATCCGCAGGCAGGCGTCCAGTCTGGTGGACCCCTGCCATACATACACTGTACAGCAGAAGGAGTAAGCTACTACATGATAGAGCAAATTCCATAATAGGGAAGGCATCTGTGATCAGTACTAGCAATATATTACGATCCCTCATAAAACCCTCCAAGGCCAGCTTCGGAAGACAACTTGCACAGGACACCAAAGACAATCTAACTCTTTTGTCAGTTATGTTAGCAACCTGGGATGCAACCCCCAGACCTGTTCTGAGTTGATTCTAAACAACAGGAAATACACTGAACCCACAGACATCGCCAATATCCTGGCAGACAGGTTCAGTGCAGACTTCTCCACCCCCTCCCCCCCAAATGAGCAAGTATCTATCCCGGCAGAGGGCTGCCTGCCAAACATCTCTGATGCTCAGGTGAAGGCTGCCCTCTCCAAAGCAATAAACACTGCATCCATGGGACCAGATGGCATCCCAGGTTGCATCCTACATGAACTCCGACAGGAACTAATCCCCCAAATAAAACAGCTGGACAATCTCAGCCTCACTATAGGATATGTGCCCACAGAATGGCATACAGCAACAGTGGTCCCACTCCACAAAGGTGCAGCCTCTATGGACCCTGGCAACTATCGCCCCATGAGCCTGGCTAGCTTAGTCTGCAAGGCTATGGAGAGGATCATCATGGAGCTCATACACATGGACATTGGGGACCTGCAGACACTAGATTCTACCCAGTTCAGCTTTGTCAAGGGCAGATACTGCCTTTTGAACCTGGTTGACTTCTTCAAAACAGTCTCCACAGCCATTGATGAAGGGAAGGTAGTCCACACAGCCTATCTGGACCTTGCAAAGGCATTTGACACAATACCCCACTCGGCCATCATAGATAAGCTATCCAGCTTAAATATATACCCCTATGTCACAAGATGAGTCTCAAACTGGCTCAAAGACAGAACACACAGAGTGAGTGTTGCTGGAGCCATGTCAAACTCACAAACGGTCACAAGTGGCATCCCCCAGGGTTCTGTCATGGGACCACTCTTGTTCGCTATATACTTTTCTGCAGTACAGGCAAATGTGTGAGGATTATGGCTCACCAACTTTGCAGATGACTGCAAACTCAATGTGCCCACTGATTACCACATAGGTTGAAACCCATTGAGTACAGAGAAAGTTATTAGGGACCTGGGGACCCAAGTTGTTAGCAATCTCTCCTTTGACAACCACATTGCCAGGGTGGTTAGACAGACCTTCTACATAGCCCACCTCATCAGAAAGGGTTTCACATCTAGTTCAAGAGAGGTAATCGTGCCCCTTCATTCACCCCTCATCAGGCCCATCATAGAATACAATGCCCCTTTTGGGATGTACCTTACCCAACACCTGCAGCAATTATAAGGACCACAAATGTATCTCACCAAGAGGATCATGGGTCTCACACACATGCCATATGCTGCTCGGTTACAAAGACTCCAGCTCTACTCAGTTGCATACCGCCTACTACAAGGCGATCTATGCCTGACATACAAAGCTATGTCAACTCCAGACTTAATGGGCATGCTCCACCTCAGTGAATCTAAATCCCTTATAGCCACACACTTGAGGGACTTGAACCTCAGCACAGATATAAATTGAACTTGCTGGTGAGACAGGTTCATAACACAGAGGCTCCCTTCGCTCTGGAATAGATGTCCAGTTCATGTGAGGCAGAGCACCTCACTGAATCTCTTCAAGACGTATCTCAACAGGGTGCTCGACACCCAAACATCCACCACCTCAAAACATAACACATGCAACACATACTTCAATAAATCAGTGTGTCACGGATTCACAGCCCTTAAGGCCAAACACCGTGCCTGATACACTAGTAATAGGTGACTCTATAGTCAGACACACTGATGTCCCACTTACCAGGCTGAACAAGGAGAGGGTGACTGTGAGCTGCCTGTCGGGAGCTAGGATCTGCCACATAACACACGCACTCAGGTAACTCCGAAGCAAGTACAAATATGACTCCGTCATTGTCCATGCTGGCGTGAATGCCCCGAGACGTACCTCCCTGGAATACATGAAATGAGACATAGGGGAGCTCCCTGATTATGTAACCCAGGCTGGTATGACCCTGACCCTGAGCAGCATCTTGCCCTCACCAAGAATGATGCCACCATACACTGACACGATGATCAGCTTTGATAATTGTCTCAAGTACTGGTGTCATTCTAAGGCGATCCAATGTCTGTCTGCTTGGGATGACATGTTGGGCAAGCCACGCTGCTTCACAAGGGATGGCTTACAACTGTCACCACTGGGCTTCCAGATATTGGCTAAGGCTGTTGCCACCCCCATAGTGCCTTTTTTAGGCAAGGCTCATAAGACAAAACCACCTCCTTAGAAAACAGGAATGTACGAAAACTAAGGGTAATGCTGCTCAATGCCAGATGTGTAATTCTCAGGATGCAGGCTCTCGAAGCACTCCTCAGTATGGTGAACATCAACGTCTGTGCAGTAACGGACACCTGGTTCGAGGCTCATGAGAGCACACCAGCACTACCAGGCTATACCTCGTAACATGCTTTTCCACCCCAAAACCCGGGCCGATCCACAAAGGGAGGGGGAGTGTCCATAGTCATCAAGGACACCCACACCTCCAGGTTGGTAGCAACACATGAAGCATCGGAGACCACACAGGTGCAACTAACCATAGGCAAAACTGCTATACAACTGGTAGCATGTTACAGAACACCCTCCCAATCTCAGGAACCCCATTCAGACTTCCTGAAGACACTGGAGGATATCAATGTATCACCAAATACCATCATACTGTGAGAGTTCAACTACCCTAACATAGATTGGGTGCATTATTCTAGCCATAACACCCTGGCACAGAGGTTCCTGGACTTCATAAATTCAAATGCACTGGAACAGCTAGTCAAATCTCCCACTAGGGGAGATGATATACTAGACCTGATCATCACAAACATGGGGACAAAATGCTCCACACCAGAAGTATACCCCTCACTAGTGGGATCTGACCACAAACTAATCACCCTGGATATACATATCCCACCTACACCCCCAACACAAAAGACTATAGTGACAAACTTCTCAAAAGCCGACTTCACTCCTCTTAACACTGAGATGGTATCCTTTAAGCACACTGTGCCAGTCGAAACCACATCCCGCAATGCTGAATCCTTCACAATTGTGTTATATGGACATCTCCAGGAATGCATGGATCATGCAATCCCAAAGAAACCAACACCCTCTCCACCAAGGGCAAGCGTCCTGTCTGGTGGACCTCAGCCATGAACAGATTGTATAACACATGAGGGAAGCTACTGCACGTCAGAGCAGAATCCCACAAAGGGAAGGCATCTCTGATCAACACTAGCAGAAAGCTACATTCCCTCGTAACAACATCCAAGGGCATCTTTGAGAGAAAACTCGCTAAGGACACTAACGATAACCACAAGGCCTTCTTCAGCTATGTTAGAAACCTGGCTGGGAAACCTCAGATATGCTCAGTGTTAGTTCACAACGACAGAAAATACACTGCACACACAGATATTGGCAACATTCTGGCTGACAGGTTCAGTGCAGATTTCTCACCTCCCTCACCCCCACAGGTTGAAATACTTATCACAGCTGATTGTAATCTCCCTGTCATCTCAGATGTCCATGTGAGAGCAGCCCTCAGCACAGCTGTAGACACAGCATCAATGGGAGCTGACGCTATCCCGGGTTGCGTGCTACGTGAACCCCAAGAGGAGCTTAACCCGCACATACCAATGCTATTTCACCTTAGCCTTACTACAGGATATGTACCTGAACACTGGCGTACAGCAACAGTGGTCCCACTCCACAAAGGAGGTAGCTCTACAGACCCTGGGAAATACCGCCCCATAAGCTTAACCAGCCTGGTCTGCAAAGCTATGGGAAGAATCATTATGGAACTCATCAACGGAGACATTAGGGACCTACAGACACTTGATCCCACCCAGTTTGGCTTTGTAAAGGGCAGATCCTGCCTTTTGAACCTGGTTGATTTATCCGAAACAGTCACTAGAGCCATTGATGAGGGCAAAGCAGTCCATACAGCCTACCTGGACTTAGCTAAGGCCTTGGACACAATACCCCACTCAGGCATCATAGCTAAGCTCAGCAGCTTAAATGTAAACCCATATGTCACTAGATGGGTTGCAAACTGGCTAAAGGACAGAACCCATAACGTCATAATCGCTGGTGCCATGTCAGACTCACAGCCAGTCACAAGTGGTGTCCCACAGGGCTCTGTCCTGGGACCCCTCTTGTTTGGCATTTATTTCTCAGATGCTGAAGCAAACATGGGAGGGTTGTGGCAGACGAAGTTCCCAGATGACTGCAAACTGGGCGCCATAGTCGATATACCAGCTGACACACACTTCCTACAGACTGGGCTCACAGAAACGGACAACTGGTGCGAGAGTCATGGCCTTAAACTAAATGCCAATAAATGTATAGTCATCCCCTTTGGGAAAAACAAGGTACCCACAACTTATCACATAGACAGTAATCCACTGAGTACGGAAATAGTAATCAGAGACCTGGGGACTCATGTCAACAGTGACCTCTCATTTGACACCCACATTGCCAAAGTGGTTAGAAAGACAGTCTACCTTGAACACCTTATCATGACGGGATTCACATCCAGATCAGAGGAGGTCATTGTACCCCTATACTCCTCCCTTATCAGACCCATGATTGAGTACAATGCCCCATTTGGTATGTACCTCACCCGGCACCTGCAGCAGCTGGAGAGACCACAAAAGTACCTCACCAAGAGGATCAAGGGTCTCCAACATATGTCTTATTCTGCCAGACTAAAGAAACTCCAGCTCTATTCAGTAGCATACCGCCTGCTCAGAGGTGATCTGTGCCTGACGTACAAAGCCATGTCCAATCAGGATGTGATGTACATGCTCCACCTGAAAAGATCCACATCCTTCAGAACCACAAGAGCCAAACACTTAAACCTACGCACAGGTATGAATAGAACATGCTGGAGGGATAGATTCATAACCCAGAGGCTTCCCATGCTCTGGAACAGAATCCCAGTTCATGTTAGGCAGAGCCCCTCACTGACACTCTTCAAGGAAAACCTTGATGAGTGAATGGGAGATCGTAGGTTTACCCTGGGGGTCACCTCTGTGTCACTACTAGACAGGGGCACAGTAAACTAATTCATTTATGTAAGGGGATCTTCACTGTGTCACTACTAGACAGAGGCACAGTATTGTAAATCTATTCTGTACCACTACACGGGGTGGCAAAAGCCAGATCACTATGGCTAGGCTTACATATGCCCCAGGGCAGATAGCCTAGTACTTAACTATGAAACTGTAAACTATGGATGGGGGATCGTAGGTTTGTCCCAGGGATTACTCCCATGTCACTATTAGACAGAGGCACAGTAAAGTAGACCTTACAAAGGGCACAGTATACTGAAATCAAGGGGTGGCGTGAGCCATACAGAATCAGCCTAGGCTTATAATCCCACCAGGGCAGATAGCCTAGTATGAACCTATGAACCTATATGTTGGGATCTGTGGTCCACCACATTTGTGTTTGTGTATGGACCTCATCTACACTTCACATGTACAGTTCAGTGTTGGACATCAGGTTGTGTTCTTGCTGGCCAACTACTTTGTGTGTGAACCTAACAGGCATTATGCTGTGCCTGCAGGTTTGCCATGGGATAGTTTGCATACGATTGTCAACATCCTTTTTGACTGGCCAAACTTTGTTGCCGTATAGTGTACTAGTTCAGTACTTTCACAGAGAAATGGTAGTATTAAGGTGATCTTCTGAGCCTTGACCTAGGTTTCTGTTGCAGGTCAGATATTACCATTCTCCATGCTGGGGTGTGATTGGTCTGCATGCTTCTTTGTTGGTCTGCATGAATGTTTGTGTTTCCAGCCTTGCCTATTCAAGGCACTGTGGGGGTGACAACAGCCTTTGCCAGTATCCACACAGCCAGGTGTGCTGTGTGTGTGCCATCCCTGGCAGGTGGTGCATTCTGTCTTGGCCAGCATGTCATCCCAGGCTGTCAGACATTTGTTTTCCTGTGACTTGCAAAACTACTTCTGCCAATTATTGTACTTGGTCATGTCTTCATAGTGTGGCATCGTGCTGGGTGCAGGTGGGCTGTTGGCAGGGATGTCATGTTTGCATATACTAGACAGTGTTACGTGGCTTAACACATGGCAATCTTGCCTCAGGTGGTGCTGCAAGGCTGCCTATGTCGGATGCACATACTACACTCCCTGTACATGTTTGACTACAGGTTGTGTCATGTTAGGCATCCCTGTTACTATATTAGTGTGATGGATAGGGGTATCATTCCCAGGGTTCCTACTGTGCCAGTGTATGTGCTATGCGTTGCCTCTTCGCCAAGGCCAGGGCATACTGGGCACGCCTCCTTCTGCCTACTGGGGCAGGCTCAAGTTGTTCCTCCTCCAAGTCATGCTCAGCCTGTGGTGGCCTTGGCAATGGTGGGGGGCTGCTTGGGCCACCCCTCTGCTGGTCCTGCTGCAGCTGTTTTCACAGGATCATGTTATGTAGCATAGCACACACCATGACAATTTGGGTACATGTAGTTGGTGTGTACTGCAAGGCTCCACCAGATGTGTCCAGACACCAGAAACATGACTTGAGCAACCCAAACACATGCTCTATTACATTTCTTGTTTGTGCGTGTGCCTCATTATGGCGTTCTTGTTCAGCTGTGTGTGCATTTCTGATGGGTGTCATCAGCCATGGCTCCAGTGTGTATCCAGCATCCCCCACTAAGTGACCGTGTGAGATGTCCCCATTGGCAAATGACTGGTACAGCTGTGTCAGATGCCAGATATGGGAATCATGGTAGCTTCCAGGGCAGCCAGCACACACATTGGTAATTATGCCCTGGGCATCACACATGACCTGGCAGTTGATGGAGGGGAAGCCCTTGCGGTTAATGTAGGCCCTACCCTGCTCACCAGCCGGTGCCTTGATGCGTATATGCGTGCAGTCAATTGCACCCACTACCTCAGGGTATTCCGCTATTTGCTGGAAGAGACGCATATTACTGGCCAATGCCTCACGGGAGTTGGGGAAATATACGTGATCTCTGACATGTGCTGACATGGCATCCAGGAACTGGTGCAGTACCCTGGATGCTGATGCCTGTGAGATCCCCATCATATCACCAGTTGGTCTCTGGAAGGTACCTGTTGCTAGTATTCTTAGGCCAACACATACCTTTGTTTCGACTGGGATGGGTTCCCCTCTGTTGGTTCTGTGTGTGAGGCGTGGCCTGCACAGCTCAACAATTTGCTGCAGGAGGTCTCTGTCCACTCTATAGCGCTCCACTATCTCCAGCTCATGTAACCCCTGGTAGGTGACCCTGGGCCTATACACTCTTCTCCGTCTCCTCACTGTGGGTTGTCTGGCAGCATTTGCATTGTCACCACCCTCAGCAAGTCGCCTATGTCTTCTTATGACAGCTATGGCAGCCCCTAGCATTTTTGGTCTGAGTGAAGCTTTTTCAGTTTTCACTTCAATAGCTTACTCCTGTGTTGCAGTGTCTCTTGAGAGAAACATACTGCAGTGCTGTTTGCAGAGTTTTAAAGTGCTGGGCTGGGCTAGGATTCTGCCTGTGTAATTGCCTGCTTCTAATTGTTTTCACCTGCAAGCTCCAGCAGTATTCCCTATGAACTTCCTACTACTTCTGTTGTTTCCTTTTTCCTCTCTGTTTCCTCTGGGTGGAGCAACGCGCATACCAGTGAAAACACGCTCACAGTGGCTTATACATGCACACATGCTTCCACGGAGTGAATTCTGCTTATTCGGGTTAAAACGCGCGCACACCAGCGCAAACTGTCTTAAACTTGACTTACACGCACGCACCACCACTTACACGCGCGCACACCGCCCTACTCGCACCTCCTGGTGCGCACACGCGCGCATGCACGCACAGCAAGAAACTTTGGGTCTAGCAATAGTGTACACCTTCCATTTCTTGGCTTTCCCATGCTTAGCTTGTGGCACACCCCTTTCCATGATGTGTGTCTGACATCTGTCACATAACACTGTCCTCCAATACACTGCATTTCTTTCGGACATTCCCCCCTGTGATATCATCTATCTCTTACTCTGTTCCTCCCCCTTTTGTAAGTCTTACACTACTCGGAATGTGCTCATTTGCTATGTGACACTGTGATTCAGTATCCTCACACTCATTTACATAGGATTGCCTACTAATGCTTAGTTACATGTCTTACACTTGGCTTCCCCCCTTAGCAACCACTAAACGGTGGCCATCTTGTTTTAGGTCTCCTGGTCCCTGCATTGTAACTTCATGTATTGCATGAAACCCACATTTGTGGTTTACAACCTTCGTTTTTATGTTTCATGAAGCGCACTCTCATATTTGCATCAGGGTACCTTGCCAATGGCCACATATTTGGCCATTGGCATGCTGCCTCAGTCATATGCACGCTTTATTTGGAGCTGACATGGCTCCATTGTGTTATTTGCAGAAACATACTCAGTTGTCAACTGAGTACATTTCTGCAGCTAACACGTCCATTACACGGGCTGGTTTGGCCTTTGTGCATTGCTCATATACCTCATTTGCATGCCTTTCGGCTGCAAATGGGGTATTTAGCATATCCATGCCCAGTCCGTGTAAGAGACGTTTTAGCTCTCTTACACGGAGTTTAGGGCTGTTCCTGGATCGCGAGGCTTGCACGGAGTCTTACACGTCTCTTAAACTCCGTGCAAGCCTTCATGAATCCCGCCCAGTGTGTCCACAAGCTGAATAGCTTGCTAGTTACAGCAGGAAGAAAAGACAGACTTTTATGGGTTTATGGCAGTCCAGGTGTGTACCCTGCCCTGAGGATTAATGTTACATGTGTTTGTTTTAATGTACTTGTGATCATATTCGGTGCTTAACTTAGCAACGGCAAGCAGTCCAGTGACACATTTATCTAAGTTAGCTGATGTGCTTCCCTCTTAACAAACTTGCAGTGTTATATTTTATTCTGTTGTACTCTTAACATTTTCCCAGAACAAGACATCTGAGTGTAATTAACAGTATTTTTTAGGGGGTGGGTTATTAGCACGACTACTGCACTTCTATATATTTTATTTATTTATATATATATATATTTTTACCAGTATTGTCTGAGAGTAGCTATAATTATAAGAAAATGAAAAACATAACATTAAAATTTTTAATTAGGGTAGAATGCTTGCATTAGAATAATCTAAAAATAAATAAGCAGGCAGTGTACACATGCATTGTGTTTAAATCAGTATCTGTGGTACTTGAATACTTCAGAATCAGTACATGTGAAATGGAATGTCTGGAATATCATTTCTGTTATATGTGTATTGGTCTGGGACTGGTACTCTGTATGCATCCTCCTTTTCTGGAAAATAAAATTAAAATATATTGTGCATAGAAATAAGGAAATGACTGCATGTGAAAATGCTTGTACATGACTATGGTTACAGTATGATGGTATTTTTGGCCATTTTTAGGAGTCTTTCTTTCTCGAGGTTAGGACATCTGTTGGGGCATTTTAGATCATTTTGTCAGAAATAGGTATCTGAAATGAAATAGCCTGTAGTTTACACAGACAGACACACCACCAAATAAAGTAAGATTATGTGCAAGTTCTTGGCTATTGTGATGTGAAAGAAATGCAACCATGGAGATTTATTTCACTTAAACATTGTAGGTTGAAAGCAGTTTCTCTGGGTAGGGAGTTGGGCTGGGGGCAATGCTTGTGTGAATAGCTGCAGTTCTGTCTACATTTGCAACAGTAATGTACATTTCACTGAAGTAAGATCGACCAGAATCTGAAGCTCTGAAATCTGAGTGTGATTTGTATGTGTGTGGTGTGGGGGGGGGTCAAAGATTTTTTGTTAAACCATGTTCTATTGTAGAAACTCTGGTAAGTAAAATTAATTTTAAAATGAAATGCGTACTTGGCTGATGCACACAAGCTGTGATAGTGAGTCTGTCAGCAAAATGAAAGCATGCAATGCAGCTGTTAGTATTTGTACTTTAATCCTGACCAGTAAAAAGCAGCTACTTCATTAGGTAATGGGAGGGGGGGTGTTTGTGAATTCATTGAGGTGACTGCCCTTGTTTACTGTCAGTTATGGCTTTGCAAGATAACTGTTTGGGTAAACTCTGCTGTTGTGCAAGCCTGTAACTACCGTTTCTGTGCAATGGACTAAATTAATGCAGCCATTTGCAGTTACATTACTGTTTTGCTTTCTGATTTCAGATGTTCGAGCCAGGTACTTTTGGTAGCCTGTTGGGATGGGGGACTTTCATGTCGCCAATGTTGGAATTAAATAACCATTTAGTATTGTAATTCTGGCTTTGCAAAACTCTAATATGTCTGAGGGAGTAAGCAATATGCATACAGGCTGTGACTACGGTCTCTGTGCAGCAGATATATTTTAATGCTGGAAGGATCAAAGCCAATAGTATAGTGGGGGCAATGGAATAACTGCCCCTGTTAGTTCTGCAAAGACAATGTAAGCTGTGACAGTGTGTGCATCACAATGCATTAATATAGTCTTTAATCCTGGCAAGGCCAAGCCAGATAGTTGGTAGATCATGGCTGTGGCAGACTGTCAATGAAATGAGTGCTGTTTCTGAAGCTGTACTTTTTAACATGTATACAACAGTGGCACTTAAATCATTTCTGCAATATCTTCATTTCAGAGTTGCAACAACTATGATGACCAGAATGAGTGAACAGAGCGAGCAGAGTGTTACAGTGGCCTATCTGAAATCTATTAATTTTAAAGAGTTGACTCTTAATGAGAAGTTAAGAATCAAGAGGACTGGAAGACCCACACCTGATCTAGAGATAGAGTCTGCAGGTACAAGTAGGTCAAGAACATACACACGCAGCTTCAACAGGTCAGTTTATGACAAACACACCTGGATCTGTGGTTGTGAGGAAACAAACAGCTTGTACTGCTTCCCATGTTTGTTGTTTGGTGGAGAGGATGCCTGGACATCAAAAGGTATGGATGACCTGAAGAGACTGGAAGAAAAGTCCAGAAAGCATGAACAGTCTGCTAAACATTTTGACAACCAAATGAGTCTAGCAGTGTTGGGAACTGTGGATATCAGGTCTCAGTTAAGTAGTGGATACCAGTTATCAGTAGAAAGACACAACAAGAAAGTGGAAGAAAACCTTCACGTTCTATCACTTATAATACACTGCATCAAGCTGTGTGCTGAACAAGAAGTTGCTTTAAGAGGCCATGATGAGTCTGAAGAGTCATTGAGTGCAGGAATGTTCCGGAGACTGGTAGACTTCAGCTAAAAGTTTGATCAGAAGTTGGCTGAACACTTGAGAACTTCAACTGTTTTTAAAGGAACATCAAAAACTGTTCAAAATGAACTCCTGGACTGCATGCTAACAGTATGCAGAGAAGAAATAAAAAAGGAGATTCGTACTGCAAAATTTGTAGCAGTAATTGCAGATGAAACCACAGATGTCACTGGGATATGGCAAATTGCTATTGTGTTCCATTACGTTGTCAATGGACAGGTGGTGGAACGTTTTTGAAGATACTTTACACCACTTGGACAGACAGCAGGAAATATTGCTGGTGTGATAAAACAACAGTTGAAAGAAGTAGTGGGAGACCAGCATGAAAAAGTGATTGCTCAGAGTTATGATGGTGCATCTGTTATGAGTGGTGTTCAGCATGGGGTCCAGGCCATCATAAGAGAAGAGTTTAAATATGCCTACTATGTACACTGCTATGCCCACCAACTTAATCTGGCAATGCAAAGAGCCACACAACAAAATACTGAAGCAAGGACATTTTTTTAACATTTGGTGCAATTCCAGCCTTTTTCAGTCGTTCAGTTCAAAGACAAGCTGCTCTGGATAGTATAGTATCACTACGCATGCCAAGAGTGTCAGGAACATGGTGGAATTTTAACATCCGTACTGTAAATGCAGTGTATGAGAAGTTGGAGTCGCTGGCAGAGTGCTTTAATTATTTGTACAAGAGTCCTACATCATCTGCAGCAACTGTACTGGAAGCAAATGGGCTACTGCGATCAGGTGAAGATGACGAATTTAAATTTTGGCTTACTGTTTTCCATCATATAATGCCCCATGTTGACATTCTGTACATGCAACTTCAGTGTCGTACCACAGATGCAACTGCTGTTGAAAAGGATATTCATACATTTTTGGATGCAATTGACAGTGTCAGATCGGGTATCAACGGTACTGCAGAACAGTATCTACAGACGGAGAACATCCTGTCAAAACATAGATGAGGGCCATCAGCTTCCTGACCACTGCATGAGACCTTGCCAATTGCTGCAAAGGAAGTGTGTGATGTCATAAAGTTCCAGGCAACATCACGATTTCAACAAACTGGCCATCTTCAAGCTTCTCAGTTACTTCTGCCTGGAAAGTTTTCAACATACATAAGAGAGTTTCCAGAAAATCTGTTCACAGGAACAATGGACAGCTATCCATTCCTGTTGAGGGGGCAACTTAGAACAGTACTTGGAGTGGTGTATCAACGTGAAGACTTTAAAGCAGCTGGCAGTGCAGTCCAGATGTTAAAATTCTTGTTGGACAACTCCTTAACCAGTGTGTTTTCACAGATTTACAAAGTGTTGTTAATTATAGCCACCACACCAATGCCAACTACTGAGGCAGAAAGGTGTTTCTCAACATTGAAAAGGATTAAAACTTTTCTTCGTTCTACAATGGGGCAAGAGAGATTGAATGCTTTGGCTATGATTTCCATAGGAAAGGAGTTAACCCGGAGTATAACTAACTTCTACCACAGAGTTATTGATTTGTTTGCACAAAATAAAGACAGACAAATGGACTTTATCTATAAGTAACGGAACACGGAACACCATACACAGAAGAACACAAGAGGCACTTATTTGGTACTACTACAAGCACTTTTGTAACGCAGCCACTGGGGATGCACAAGCCAGTGCATTTCTTTGTGCCGGTCCAAGCCCGGATAAATAGGGAGGGTTATGTCAGGAAGAGCATCCAATATAACCTCTGACAAATGACATGTGGGACAACAATACAGATTTTGATACAGGAGGATTGATCGAGGCCCGGGTTAACAATGACAACCACCAGTACTGTTAGCCAACAGGGTGCTTGCAGAAATTGGGGGGAGGCTACTGTTGGCTCTATAAGTGGGGGAAGGCATGCCCAAAGGTGATATTGTGTTGATTAGGACATGTGCTGAGGAGGGATGCTGGGTATATTGGGAGAAGGATGCTATGGATGGAGCTGCCAGGGAAGAAAAGAGGAAGGACTCATAAGGTTAGATTTATGGATGTGGTAGAGGAAGTGGTGTGGTGACAGAGCAAGATGCAGAGGACAGGAACAAATGGAAACAGATCTGATGTGGCAAGATGCAGAGGACAGGAACAAATGGAAACAGATCTGATGTGTCAAACCCCTAACAGGAACAACTGAAAGACTACAAGCACTTATTTGGAACCAGGTGGGGGTCACGTGAATATTATTTGCTTGGGGAAACTTAAAACTGTCCCTTTTGAGCCTCCATGAAAAAGGGGGGGAAAGAAATCCAGTATGACCTGATGTGTTCCAGATCACAGCTTCTCCTCAGGTGCAGAAACGGATTATGAAGTACTGTTTGCAGTACACCGCAGAGGTAAGTGTTCAAACTAATGTGTGTATGTAATAATGTGTGCTGTGTAGAGTATTCAGCATGTGCCATACTGACTAAGCATTTATTTCATGTAAATAAGTATGTCCAGCATTGATCCCATTGCACCATAGCTCCACCCCTTTTAGTTGGTCACACCCCATTCATGTTGGCCCCGCCCATTCCACTGTCTCCTGCAGCCCCCCTTTGATTTGAAGTCACCAGCCGCCACTGTAGTTAGCCTAGTAATAACCTATGAGACCTGTTAGATATTGTGAATATAAGGGTGAAATTAATTCTGTTGTAAATATGCTGAAAGAAAAAGATTGCTTAAATGCAGAAAGAGTTTAGTAATATGTGATCAGCATTCATACTAAATTACCATGGCTTGGAATCTGCTGAATGTACATTTTTCCCTTACAGACTTAAAAGCAGGATGTATGCAAGAGAAAAAATGCAACATCTGCTTTTAAAGAACACTGACATTTTTTTCTGCATATAAAAAAATGGACACAATATGTTTCCTAAAACAACAGGATGGACAAAATATGTTTCCTAAAACAACAGGATGGACACAATATGTTTCCTAAAACAACAGGATATGTTAAGCTAAAAAATAATATCATTAAGTCAGCAGTTTGCATCAGCATCTGGAACAATTTGTATTGTTTCTACAGGATGAGCAATTCTCCAAAATAGAATACCAAAAGGACTAACGTATATAAAGAGTTGTATGAATCCAGTTATGTTAGGGGTATGGTAAGGACATTTGTCCTGAGGTAAATGTTATATCTCTCACATCATCTGTACTATATGAGAAGTAAAGTTGGAACAGTACTTTAAGCTGCAACGTTAGTCTGTTTCGTTTATTATAAAAAGTTATTTGTTATTACTCTAAAGTTGATGCTGCAAAGTATATTCTCATCAGTGTATATTCTACAAGTTTCTGTATGCAACAGACTGTGAATGCAAATATAACCAGACTTTGAATTATAGCAGAATCCAGCCAGCAAGACTGAGTGTCTTAAGAAGACTTCAAATCCCACAGCAAGCAGCAAGCAGTAAGCAGCTCAATATAATTTTTCAATGGCAAGCCAGCCTGCATTTGAACCTAAAATCTGCATTCAAACACAGGGGGAGTGACGGTAAGCCCTGCAGAGGGTTACTTCAGTTAAATTGCAGTAACTAACATTTGTACGTATGTGTAAATCCTAAACAGAAGTATTCCAGTTTGTGCAGCTTGCAGTAGTAAAGTTTTTAGACGTCTAAAATCCGGAGTGAGACTAGTTCAAGAAATTTGCGGTGCCATAAATTCTTCAAGAAAAGGTGGATATCCACTAGCACAGCAGTCCGCTGCCTGTTGTGCTTCACCAGCTTCTCAAGTGACTCTGAAAAATGTCTAGCCATCAGCAACAACAGCCTAGTCACCTGTTTTCTTGCTAACTGGTAAGACTTTTTTCTGTGTCACATATTTAGTGTGGATGATGTTAAATAGTTTGTATATTCTTACAATAGTTTGTATATTCTTAGACAGTTTGGATGTTCTTAGACAGTATGGATATTTATAATGCATGCAGGAGTAAACCAAACTTTAGTACATTGCAATGTTGGTATGTATACACAGCACATTAGTAAATATAAAACCTTATTAGGGCAGGTTGATAGTAAGGCATTATGCAAATGTATTACAATATTTGACTGGTATCTCAAAGAAAACCATGTGAAATATGACAAACGTTTATTGTGTGCTTCAACAAAAACTGCATTTTGTGTATTATGCCATAAAAAAGTATTGCATCATATTGCTAAAAAAATAGACTGTAAAGACAGATCTGTTCATGATAAAGAATTAACTAAGGGTAAAGTGTTTCTATTACATTCAGATGTTGAACAGTTATGTCCTGTCACTACATGTGAGTCAAATCAGTTACTGATAGAACCCTTAGTACATTTTGTTACAAAGGAATGTAATAAACTTTTAAAAGACAGACACAATGAATTCAGAAAGCTTAGACAAGTTATACATACATCTTTTCAAAAGTGCATAGGAGTTTCAAATTCAGCAAAATAGCTTACTAAAACATGTCAGAAAGACCATGCAACATTGCAGAAAATTCAGCAGCAGTTGCAGGATAAAGGAAATAAATTAGCTGAACTGACAGACACTGGGAACTTCCTGCATATGCAGCTAATCTGTGCAAAAGAAATATATTTTATAATATGTTTATGTTTTGAAAATGGTTAAACATACATGGTAGGATGGTAGGATCTGATGTCTGGACAAATTATTCTCAAATGTTTTACTTTCATTCAGTTAAAGCAAGACATTTATCAGTAGTACGGTATATAACTGCTAAGCTAATAGCATAGTCAAAAGGTACACAACAGGTTTAGTGTATAAAAATTACATAAAAATAGTTACACTATACTGTTCTAGTGCATAAAATTAAATAAAAATAGATAATGAGTAAAAAGTTAAAGTCACAAGACTGACATGCTTGTATAAATATATACAGATACAAGACAGACATGCATGTATGTTTTTTTCATCTAGAGTACATTTGTTTACAATGCACAAAAGTAAAAGGCAGCCAAGATCAAATATATATAAACATACGTTAGTTAAGCTAATATCTATTTGTTTTTTACAATTTTTATATAATTTTGTAGTAACGCCACACCAAACAGTTAAAGTTCTGAATTTTAAAAAGAAAATCACAGATGGTGTTATTCAAACAGTTTTTATAAGATTAATGGCAGGACAATTAAATAAATACATAAATAATACTGAAAAATATGTAAACTAATTGCAAAATAATGTCTATTTATGTAGTATAAATGCATAGTTATGCAAATCCCAATCAAATTAAAGGAAAAATGCCAAAATAATTAACTATAATTTAAAATGTGAGCAAAGACCCTCCTAGACTGGATGAATAGTTACAGGAAATGTTGGAAAGATAAGATAAACAACAAGACTGATTGCCAGACAAGTAGCTTGAGTTTTTCTAAAGCATCATTGTTATTAAAACATAATTGTTAAAATGTTGGCAGGCAACACTATTTGGTAATTGTAATAAAATATCACAATTGTGCATAGATGTCACTGATCATCTGTTTGCAAGTAAATGTTAAAAGAAAAAAAAACTCAGTTGCATCAAGTACAGCCAGCAAATGGGCTATAGTATACATACAGTTCAAATTAATTGTGCAGAAGGGTATACATATCTACTAGAGGTAGTAAACAGTAAAAGCTTTATAAAAATGATCAAATCAGATAAAAGCCCATAGTTTATTAGTAACCTAATAAAGTAAATGTATGGCCAAAGTGTTGGGCTGGTGTACATTCTAAAGCAAATAAACAGTGCTGCAGATGTACTTTCTCAGTTTTACACTGACTATATAAGCAGTACTGCACAATGGTCTAAAATAAAGCTACAGGAAGAAATAGTTCATTCCTTCTTGACAATACTCTTTTAGGGGGGAAGGAAAAAACAGATATTGGTGCATTAGAAACACTGGTAAACAGATTAAATCTGAAAGTCCAGTATATATTACGCTAGTTATTATTGTATTGTTTATTATTAAATTGTATTTGCAACATGTTACAGCTATTCAAGAGAGTAAAGATATGTAAAAAAATTGCACAAGATTGGTCACTATTCTTAATATGTTTTTTGGCAAAACAATGTAGATATAAAAAAGCATGAATATTTTTAATTGCTGAGTATGTAGTTTAAAATAACAGGACATATGCATTTGGTATCAATTCCACTAGATACTTATAAAGAGACATAAGAATTTTCCAAAATTTTTCTTGATATTAATGTTATTAAATTTGTAAGATTAGACTAAATGTAATTTATAGTCTTTGTATGTACAAATGCAGAAAAATTCAGTACAAAAAATGTCTTTGTATGTACAAATGCAGAAGAATTCAGTACAAATGAAATTAATGTCTAGTAATGAATATGTGTGAAAAACCATATTTAAAGAAAAAAAATGGGTCCAGGGTAACTAGTAGATTGAAATGCATGAATAGCAAACAGTCTGTGTAAATACATACTGTACAGGATACATTGTAATAAGTTCAAAACTAATTTGTCAAGTTGTAATATCACTGGTTTTACCCCAGTTAGAGGAAAATTATATTAAAATATTGTACTCATACAGCTAATGGACTAATATGTGCATAGCATTCTCTAGTGTATAAATCATGTTTTTTTAAGTTCTCAAGTATTAAATATACTGAAATAATTGCTTTCAAATATTTATTATCTAAGCCCAGTTCAGTATTTTACCAATATGTTAATGATCAGTTCAAAGTCATGACCACAATGTTATGGTTAAAATGACATTGAAACTGTGTATTTTCAGTAGTGTATAAATGCTTGCAGTAGCACATGGCTCTTGTCTCTTATAGTTAATTCAACAGTTGCAAATAGTTAATGTAACAGTTCTAAGTCATAAATTAAATTCTGTAATTTTCAAAAGAATAAATTAATCAAGTTAAATTAAAGCAAACACACCTCATAACTGATAAAATATTTTCACAGAATGGTCTGCAAAAGAAAAAGTTGTTAAATATTTCAGTTTTGGTAGTAATACTTAATATCATTGTATTAACTATGTAAAATTGCATTTTGATTTGTTGTATCAAAAGAAGACTAAAGGTTTGTTTCTTGTGTTTTCTATATCAAAAAATATATATCAGTATAAAATATTTTGAGTATGTTTAAAAACAGAGGGAATTGTTAGAAACAGAGTTTAGTAATATGTGATCAGCATTCATACTAAATTACTATGGCTTGAAATCTGCTGAATGGACTTTTTTCCCTTACAGGCTTAAAAACAGGATGTATGCAAGAGAAAAAATGCAAAATCTGCTTTTAAAGAACACTGACGTTTTTCTGCATATAAAAAATGGACACAATGGGCAGGATTCACGAAGGCTTGCATGGAGTGTAAGAGATGCGTAACACTCCATGCAAGCCTCGCGATCCAGGAACAGCCCCAAACTTTGTGTAAGAGACCAGCTAAAATGTCTCTTACACGGACTGGGCGTGGACATGCTAAATACCTCACTTGCAGCCGAAATGTATGCAAATGAGATATATTAGTGATCCACGAAGCAGATACCAGCCTGTGTAAGAGATGTTTTAGCTGCAGAAATGTACTCAGTTGACAACTGAGTATGTTTCTGCAAACTGCATAATGGAGCCATGTCAGCTCCAAATAAAGGGTGCATATGTGTCAGGCAGCATGCCAATGGCCTAATATGTGGCCATTGGCAAGGTAACCTGATGCAAAATAATAAAAATATATATATTTTTTTTGCCGATGTTTAAACCCAGCGCAGCCCCGCGCAAACGGGCTGCGCTGTATAAAACATAAAAATAAAGGTTATAAACCCACAAATGTGGGTTTTATGCAATACATGGATTTACAATGCAGGGACCAGCAGACAAAAAAAGCATGGCCACCGTGTAGTGGTTGCTAAGGGGGGAAGCTGAGTCTAAGACATGTAACTAAGCATTAGTAGGCAATCTGATGCAAATGAGTGTTAGGATACTGAATTCCACTGTCACATAGCAAATGAGCACAATCTGAGTAGTGTAAGAGTTACAGAAGGGGGAGGAACAGAGTAGGAGATAGGTGACATCACAGGGGGGAATGGCAGAAAGAAATGCAGTTCATTGGAGGTCAGAGTTACATGACAGATGTCAGACACATATCATGGAAAGAGGAGTGCCACAACATAAGCATGGGAAAGTCAATAAATGGAAGGTGTAACCCGTTGCCTACACCAAAGTTACTTGCTGGGCATGCATGCACACGTGTGCACACCATGAAGCGCGAGTAAGACAGTGTGCGCGCGTGTAAGGCAGGATGAGCATGTGGGAGCGTGTTGGTAGCTGTTTAACACTGTTTGCGCGGGTGTGCACGCGTTTTAACCTGAATAAGACGATTCTGAACCGTGTAAGCACGTGTGCACATGTGTAAGCCACTGTGAGCGTGTTTCTGCTGGTGTACACGCTGCTCCCCCCAGAGGAAACAGAAAGGAAAAAGGAAGCAACAGAATTAGTAGGAAGCTATCAGGGAATACTGCTGGAGCCAACAGGTGAAAACAATTAGAAGCAGGCAATTACACAGGCAGAATAGTAGCTCAGCCCAACACTTAAAAGTCTGCAAACAGCAGTGCAAGATGTTTCTCTCAAGAGACACTGCGAGACAGGAGTAAGCTATTAGAAGTGAAAACTGAAAAAGCTGAACTCAGAGCAGAAATGTTAGGGGCTGCCATAGCTGTCATAATGAGACATAGGCGACTTGCTGAGGGTGGTGACAATGCAGATGGTGCCAGACAACCCACAGTGAGGAGACAGAGAAGAGTGTACAGGCCCAGGGTCACCTACCATGGGTTACATGAGCTGGAGATAGTAGAGTGCTATAGAGTGGACAGAGAGCTCCTGCAGCAAATAGTTGAGCTGTGCAGGCCACACCTCACACACAGAACCAACAGAGGGGAACCCATCCCAGTGGAAACCAAGGTATGTGTTGGCCTAAGAATACTAGCAACAGGTACCTTAAAGAGACCAACTGGTGATATGATGGGGATATCACAGGCATCAGCCTCCAGGGTACTGCACCAGTTCCTGGATGCCATGTCAGCACATGTCGGTGATCATGTATATTTCCCCAATGCCCGTGAGGTATTGGTCAGCAATATGCGTCTCTTCCAGCAAATAGCGGAATACCCTGAGGTAGTGGGTGCAATAGACTGCACGCACATGTGTAAGCCACTGTGAGCGTGTTTCTGCTGGTGTACACGCTGCTCCCCCCAGAGGAAACAGAAAGGAAAAAGGAAGCAACAGAATTAGTAGGAAGCTATCAGGGAATACTGCTGGAGCTAGCAGGTGAAAACAATTAGAAGCAGGCAATTACACAGGCAGAATAGTAGCTCAGCCCAACACTTAAAAGTCTGCAAACAGCAGTGCAAGATGTTTCTCTCAAGAGACACTGCGAGACAGGAGTAAGCTATTAGAAGTGAAAACTGAAAAAGCTGAACTCAGAGCAGAAATGTTACGGGCTGCCATAGCTGTCATAATGAGACATAGGCGACTTGCTGAGGGTGGTGACAATGCAGATGGTGTCAGACAACCCACAGTGAGGAGACGGAGAAGAGTGTACAGGCCCAGGGTCACCTACCATGGGTTACATGAGCTGGAGATAGTAGTAGAGTGCTATAGAGGGGACAGAGAGCTCCTGCAGCAAATAGTTGAGCTGTGCAGGCCACACCTCACACACAGAACCAACAGAGGGGAACCCATCCCAGTGGAAACCAAGGTATGTGTTGGCCTAAGAATACTAGCAACAGGTACCTTAAAGAGACCAACTGGTGATATGATGGGGATATCACAGGCATCAGCCTCCAGGGTACTGCACCAGTTCCTGGATGCCATGTCAGCACATGTCGGTGATCATGTATATTTCCCCAATGCCCGTGAGGTATTGGTCAGCAATATGCGTCTCTTCCAGCAAATAGCGGAATACCCTGAGGTAGTGGGTGCAATAGACTGCACGCACATACGAATCAAAGCACCAGCCGGTGAGCGGGGTAGGGCCTACATTAACCGCAAGGGCTTCCCCTCCATCAACTGCCAGGTCATGTGTGATGCCCAGGGCATAATAATGAATGTGTGTGCTGGCTGCCCTGGGAGATACCATGATTCCGACATCTGCCATTTGACACAGCTGTACCAGACATTTGCCAATGGGGATATCCCACACGGACACCTAGTGGGGGAAGCAGGTTATGCACTGGAGCCGTGGCTGATGACACCCATCAGAAACGCACACACACCTGAACAGGAACTCCATAATGAGGCACACGCACAAACACGTAATGTAATAGAGTGTGTGTTCGGGCTGCTCAAGTCACGGTTCCGGTGTCTGGACACATCTAGTGGAGCCTTGCAGTACACACCAACTACATGTACCCAAATTGTCATGGTATGTGCTATGCTATATAATATGATCTTGTGAAAACAGCTGCAGCAGGACCAGCATAGGGCTGGGCCAAACAGCCCCCCACCATTGCCAAGGCCATCACAGGCAGAGCGTGACTCAGAGGAGGAACAACCTGAGCCTGCCCCAGTAGGCAGAAGGAGGCATGCCCTGTATGCCCTGGCCTTGGCAAAGAGGCAATGCATAGCACATACACTGGCTCAGTAGGAACCCTGGGAATGATACCCCCTCTGACTCACTCAAATAATAACATGGATGCCTAAAATGACATGACCTGCTCACAAACATGTACAGGGAAGTGTAATATGCGCATCCGACAGAGGCAGCCCTGCAGCACCACCTGAGGCACCAACACAGTAGGAGAAAAGTGTCCAGAATCCATAAACAAAGATGCCCATGAACAACGTACCACTCCCACAAGAGGGGTAAGCATACTGGATGTGATAATCAGCAACATGTGTACTGGATGGCAAGATGAGAAGTGTATCCTTCACTAGTAAGACCAGACCATAGAGTAATCACACTGGATATACACATCCCGACCTCAGTTCCTGGCCAGAATACCACAGTGAAAAACATGTGTAAAGCATAGGTTGCACCCCTCCAGACTGATGTGGAATCCACGAAAGGCCTGTGCAAGTGCAGAATATGGGACACACCTCAGAACATGTTATACAGGAATTCCATGAACACAGCCAGGAATGCTTGGAGTATGCAATCACAAATAACAACAAGACACAATGCCATACACGCAGGCATCTGGCATGCTGGACTCCAGCCATTACCAAACCGTGCAAGAGAATGAGGAAGCTACCACATGATAGAGCAAACATAAAAAAGGAAGTAATCACTGATTAGTACTATGGCAATAACATATGTCCACACATACAATCCACTAAGGCCAGCCACAACATGTAGAATCTGTGAATCCAGAGGCAATGTGACACCTGTCCCAAGTACACAGACAACCACAACTCCCCCCAATAAATACAAATATATGTGATAGATGCAACCATGTATCCAATCCAGAGGCCGAGCTCCCCCAACCCAGTACTGTCAAAACTAGTTAGGACGAGAAGGTAACCACATACACCACAAACCCAGTCCCACATAGACCTACCACAACTGTAAACCAAACACATAAACACACAAAAACATTCCCGGAGGCCCTAATTACAAACACACCACACCAACAGAAGCCTCCAAAGCAGATCACAAGCAACCACAACCTCCAAACATAGCACATGCAACACATAGTACACAAAGCTGGTGCGCCAAACAGTCACAGGCCAGAAGGAGAAACAACATACCTGATTCGGTTGTAATAGGTGCCTGCATAGGCAGACACACTGCTGTCCCACTCACCAGACTGAACAAGGGAAAGTGTACACTAAGCTGCCTGTAGGCTGCCACAATATGCCACATAACACAAGTACGCAGGTCACCTCAAAGCAAGCAGAAATATGATGCACTCAATGTCCATGCTGATGTGAATGACCTGAGATGTACCTCCCTGGCTACATGAAAAGAGACATGGATGAGCTCTCTCCGTATGTACCCCAGGCCGGTATGACACTGGCCTTGTGCAGCATCTAACCCTCACAAGAATGATGCCACAGTGCAAACACAGAATGATCATGTTTAACAGGTGGCACAGTTACAGCTGTCAGTCCAAGAGGGTCTAATGTCTGTCTGCATGAGATGTCAAGCATGACAAGCCATGCTGCTGTTCCAGGGATGGCATGCACTTGTTACCCCACCCCTGTGCATCTGGATACTGGATAAGGCCTTTGCCACCCCCATAGAGCCGTATGTAGGCAAGGCCAAAAAGACTACCCACCACCCTAGAAAACATAAGTGGTAAGAAACATAAAGGTAATGCTGACCAATGCCAGATATGTAAACTGCAATATGAATACCCCTGAGGAACATCCCAGTATGGAGAACACCGACGTCTGTGCAGTGACAGACGCCTGCTGCAAGCCTAGTGATAGCACACCAGCACTACCAGGTCATACCACATATCATGCGTTATGGCCCCAACACCTGGACCAAAACATCAAAGGAGGGGGAGTATCCATATGCAGCACAGACACTCATACGGCCAGATAACTGACAATGCAGAAAGCAGCGGAGACCACCCATGTGCACCTAAGTGTAGACAAACCTGCTGTACAGTCTGTAGCATGCGACAGACCACACTCTTACACACAAGACCTCCACCCAGACATCCTGAAGACACTGGACAGTATGAATGTCCCACCAAATACCAGACAAGGTACACACATATTACCACATAGGTTGCAAACCATTATGTATGCAACGAGTAATCAGGGACCTAGGGACACAGGTTGACAGTACTCTGTCATGTGACACTCACAATGCCAATGTGGCTAGGAAGATTGTTGATACTGGACACCGTATCATGAAAGGATTCACATCTACATCAACAGAGGTCACTGTGCTGCTGTACTGTACCCTTAGCAGACCCATAATCTAGTACAATGACTCATATGGGATGTACCGTACGTGACACCTGCACCGGTTCGGAATACCTCATAGTTACCCCACCAAGAGGATAAAGGGTGTAAAATATATATCATATGCTGCCTGAGTGTAGACACCCCAGCTGAATGCAGCCACAGACTGCCCACACAGAGGCATTCTATGTCTGTTGTACAAGGCTATGTCCAACACAGGAGTAATGGACATGCTCCACCACAGGAAATCAAAGCCATTGGAGCTGTGAGAGTGACAGATGTCAGCCCCAACACATAATGAAATAGGATGTGCTGGAGGGACAGATACATAACCCAGAGGCTCCCCACACCCTGAAACAGGATCCCAATCCATGTTAGGCAGAGCCCCTCACTGACACCCCTCAACAGGAATATCGCCAAGTGGATGGATGATCATACATGTATACTGGGGGTCTTCACTGTGTCATGACCAGACAGAGGCACAGTAAAGACATTCATAAATGGCCATAATAGTCACATAGCAAGGGGCGCCGAAAGACACACACACTCTGGCTAGGCTTACTAATGCCCTAGGGTGGATAGCCTAGTATGAACCCATGAACCTATGAAGATACAAATTGTACAGGACACTAAGGATAATCACAAGGCTTACTAAACTGATGGTAGGAACCATGTTGGGCATCCACAGATATGCTCCGAATCACACGGATATTACAAACAACATACCAAACACACACACATATTGCTAACATACAACCTGACAGGTGCAGTGCAAACTCCCCCCCCCCCAGAATGCAAACTATCTATCCCAGCAGACTGCTGGTCCCCTGACACTGCAGATGCTGAGGTAACAGCCATCATCTGCAAAGCAAAACACACAGCAGCAAAGGTATGTGATGGTGTGCTGGGTTGAGGCCAACATGGACACCAAGAATAATGGAATGCCAAATCACACTACTGCCCAATGTCAGCCCTACCACAGGATATGTACCCAAAGAGCAGAGTATAACAACAGTGGTCCTTCACAACAAAGGTGTTGCCAGAATGGATACTGCAAACTATCACCCCAGGATCCTGATAAGTTTGGTCTGCACAGCTATGGAAAGGATCAGTATGTACCGCAGACATAAAGCTATTGTGGACCTACTGATACTGGACCCTACACAGTGTGGCTGCCGTAACTGCAGATCCCACCCCTAAACATGTGTGACCCATTTGAAGTGGTCATTAAGGTCATTGATGAGGGCAATGTGGTCCACACAGCGTAGCTGGACCGTGCACATGCTTCTAGACAATACCCTACGAGTTCAGTATGGATATGTTCACCAGCTGAAATATATACTCCTATGTCAGTAGAGGCGTTGCAAACCAGACCAAGGACAGAACTGACATGGTCAGAAATGCTGCATCCATGTCAGACTACAAAGCAGATATGAGTGGCATCCCACAAGGCCTGGTCCTGGCCCCCCCCCCCCGTTCTGTATGTATGTCCCATAGGTATAGGCCAACATGGAAGGACAGTGACTGAACATGTATGCAGAGGAGTACAAACAGCCCACCATATCCGACCCCCAGCTGACACAAGCATCCCACAAAAGGGCCACCTAGAAACAGACAACTGGAGCCATAGGCAAGTCAGCAAGCTAATTGCAGAACTGTGTATAGACAACCACTGTGGATATACAGTAAGTGCCCACAAATTACCACACAGGTGTTAACCCATAATGTACCTAATATGTACTGAGAGACCTGGGGACAAAAGGAGATAGATACCCTGCACTGGACAAACATATGGCTGTAGTGTTTGCAGAAACATACTATATATCCACCCAATCATGAAGGTTGTCAGATGTAGATAAGGGGAGGTCACTGGCTCTGCAGTCATCCTTCATCAGCATCACAATTGACTACAATAGCCCCTGTGAGATATATATCAGCAGACACCACCATCAACTGTAAAGTCCACAACAGTACCCCACCAGGAGTAGCAAAGAGCATGAACAGATGCCATGTGTTGCCTGAGTAAACAAACTGCAGCCCCACACACTGCCATACTGACCAGCTACAGGCAAGCTGTGCCTGATGTATGAAGCCATGTCCAACATGGAATCACTGAACATGCTGCACCTTGTACAATCTGAATGGCAGTGAGCTATGCACATGACAGACCTGAACCCCAGCACTGACATACATAGGGCAAGCCGTACAGAATGAACCATAACACAGAAGGCACCCACACTCTTCAGTAAACTCCCGGTACAGGTCAGCCAGAGAGTCACCTATCGACACTCCTCAAGAGGAATTGTGATGTGTTGATGGGAGATGGTAGGCTAACCCTGGGTATCACTGTTATGTCAGAGGTAGACGGAGGCACAGTATACTAACCATGACATATGTCATGGCAAACTCCAGTTACAATGTGTGTCGAAGGACAAACACACCCTGTGACTAGCATTAGAAATGGCCTAGGGAACATCGCTAGTGTTTGCCAATGTCCACCCATGTTGTGGAATACACTACCAATGTTGGACGAGCCTGGTGTAGGTAGTCCATATCCAAACATAATGCAACATGGCCATATGTGCACAACTGGCCCCTACACTCTGTTGTGCTCACTATGAAGATGTCAAGCAGTGATAGGGCTAAAGCCCAGGATACTGTCCACCACAGTGAAAGTACTGAACCAGTACACTATACAGTACTACAGTGTTAGGTCATTATGAAAGTATGTTGACAACTGTCTGCAAAGTATCCCATGCAATCCCTGCAGGCACAGTATAATCCCTGTTGTGGCAGGCACGAAGCAGTTGGCCAGTTAGTACACAACATGACACCCAACACACAAACATAAACGTGACATATTGTTGAACTGCACACATGCCCAAATATGTGGAGGACTTCAGAGTGCAACATATGGAAAGCTCACACTGGGCATGCTCGCACACTTTGATAAATGAGGCATATGTCAGACAACATGCCATGGAAAGGCTGAACTGGGCATGCTCACACACTTAGGCCATATCTCCGTTTAGCAGTTGGCCACACATATCAGGTATTTGTACGTGTCATTCCAGGAACCAACCACAACACAGCAATCTGCCCAGTGCACACAGTAAATGACTACAGAGACATAAGTGATATAGTGGATCGCCGTCATATGCAAACATATTCCACAGATACACAGGTTGGGCATAGGAACAGGGAATGCTATGGCAATAAAGACCTGCAAACAGTAGAACAGCACAACAAATATTGTGCATCTGACAATTGAACATATGGGTGTAGAGGTCAATACTAGGCTTGTTGCCCTAGTTAATGACAGCTCAGCCAGAGTGTGCTTGGCATCTGCATCCCCAGTACAGTAGGCTACTGTGCCACTGTAAGGTAGGTCACATAAGGCAATGTGTGGGGCTAGTGAGCTGTGCCTCTGTCAAGCAGGGGCACAGTGGAGTTCCCAGGGTTTGAATGTGCTAAGCCACAGCCATGTTGTCAGTGTGTGCTGGAAGAGGGTTGCTGAGGATCTCCAACCATACGTGGACATCAATAACAGACTGAGGGGAGCCCTATCCGCATTCTCTGGACAATTCCACTGTCAACACTGTGTTGTGATGATCATGTGTGACTGAAGTGCTGTGCCGGAACTGTTCACAGATGTCCTCCCTCTGTGGGCTACAGCTCTGCAATGTATTAGCTCACTCTGTCTGTTGTACGGCTCATATATGGCTGGTGTACACCTGACAGGTGTCTTGTTGTGGAACAGTCATGGGTATATGTGGGATAGCATGATCAATGCAAACTGTACACATGCATTCTATGAGCATGTGTACAGTTTGCATGATCAATGCAAACTGTACACATGCTCATAGAATGCAATTGTCAAGGATTATGCTGAATGGCCAGTAAACTCCCCCAGCATGGGTCCTCTGAAGTCGTCCACCCCAGTCTTCGCAAGTGTAGAGTCTGCTTGTGCTAAATACAGTTTGTGTGCAGTGACAACCTTGCCTGGGAGTGGAGATGGGATATGGATGTCCAGGGAAAGGTGGGTATGGTCAGATATCAACAATGGTGGTCTACCTCTGGTGTGGAACAGTGAGTACCCATGTTGCAGATGGACAGGTGCAATATGTATTCCCCCATGTGGCTGTGGTGTGTGGTTCTGCCATAGCACATGGACCCACAAATTGTAGTGGCTGTAGGGTAAAGTGGTAGAGGCCTGCGTAGTTCACACACACAATATGCCTGTACCTGATGTTAACAACTGGAATGGTGTATGTGAACACATGCATATCCTGGCACTGTTCCCAGGGAAGATAAGTGTGTTTCCTGGATGTGGGTGTGGTGATCTGGACTGGTTGTGTTGTGTGTTACAGGTCCTGTGGTCACAAAGCATGGTATAGAACATAACCTGCCAGTGCGATGTGCATATCTGACCCTGACGTAGGTGGCTGCAAATGCATATATATGCTATCCCCCACCTGACAGGTAGTACTACATGTACATACCTCTGTAGAAATAAAGATGTCGGCACCCTATAAATACTGCAGGTGCGGAACAGATGCCCAGTAATTCGGATAGTGCGCTCTGCTAATGCGTTTCCCTCAAGTTTCCTAATATAGTTAGGTAGGGGTTTGAATCCTACAAATGCTCAGTGTGTGTAGGTGGATGAGTTGGGTTTGTGTGTGTGAAAGTGTGTGTGAGTGAAATGTCCCTTTTGGCAACTGGGAAAACACATGCACATTCCCCTTTCTAGACACTGATTATGTCAGCACCCTATAAGTACAGCAGGAGAAGAGAAACCTCCCAGTAATGTGAATAGCATGCTCCGCTAATGCGTCCGTCTCGAGTGTCATAATATAGTTAGGTAGGGGTTTGAATCCTGCAAATGCTCAGTGTGTGTGGAGGGGGTAAGTGTGTGTGCAGGTCTGTATGAAAGCAATATCCCTTTTGGCAACTAGGAGAACACACTACAGGATGCACATTCCCCTTTCTAAACACTAATGATGTCAGCACCCTATAAGTACAGCAGGGGAAGGGAAACCTCCCAGTAATGTGAATAGCGCGCTCCGCTAATGTGTCTCTCTCCAGTGCTATTATATAGTTAGGTAGGGGTTTAAATCCTGTAAATGCTCAGTGTGTGTGGAGGGGGTTAGTGTGTGTGCAAGTCTGTATGAAAGAAATATCCTGTTTGGCAACTAGGAAAACACACTACAGGATGCACATTCCCCTTTCTAAACACTAATGATGTCAGCACCCTATAAGTACAGCAGGGGAAGGCTAAACCTCCCAGTAATGTGAATAGCGCGCTTTGCTAATGCGTCTCTCTCGAGTGTTATAATATAGTTAAGTAGGAGTTTGAAACCTGTAAGTGGCATGTGTGTGTGTTTGGATGTGGGGAGTTTGTGTGTGTGCAATTATGTATGACAAACATGTCAGTTTTGGCAATCAGGAGATCACACTACCTGATGCACATTACCCTTTCAAAACACTGATGATGACAGCACCCTATGAGTACAGCCAGAGAAGAGGGACCATCTAGTAATCCGACTAGTGCGATTCGCTAATGCATCTCTCTCATGTGTCGTGACCTAGTTAGGTAGGGGTATGAATCCTGCAAATGGCAAGTGTGTGTGGGGGTAGTAGGGTGTGTGTAAATGCAAGTGTGTGAGAACAGGTCCTTTAGGCAAATACTACAATACACCAGATGCTGCATATTTCCCAAGTAAACACAGGGGATGTCACCACACTATCAGCACATCCAAATAGGGCTAGTTGGCCAGTAATGCCAATAGTGTGCTCTGCTAATGTGTCTATTACCATTGTCAGAGTACAGATAGGTATGTTCTGGTAAGTCACAACTGCCACGTGTGGTTGTGTCACACAACATGGCCCTGTGTGGGTCTTTCTGCATAACAATGCATGCCATTGCCTAAACCAGCAATGGCATTGCACACATGATGTATGTGTGTGACACATACACATTAATACCTGTGACCTGCAGTAGTTACCATGTCTGACACATCCCTCGAGTGGATAAATGGTATTTGCAATGCATAACAATATGACTGTGTCTTACTGTGCAGGGGCCGCACGTGGTATGTGTCTATACAGTGTGGGTGTATATGGTAAAATACCTACAGCAAGGATGCTCATCTGGTCTGGGCCATATAGTCTACATGTAGTCGATGTACAGGTGCTGCATGTTCCCACCTGTTGTGGGTGTGGTAACATGTCATTCCACTGCAATGAAGTGACCACATGCTGGGAACCCTTCAACTAATGTGTTGAAGCTACAGTAATGCTCACGCACAATGTTCTGCTGGATGCAGTCCAGCCATATGAAGACGGTTCTTGAGACTGTCATATTGCCAGTGTTGTTATGGAGGATAGGTGGTCATCCTGTGTATGTGAGGGTTGTGTGTGCCAGGCTATGAACCAGATGGCAGTCCAACACACTGTTAGCTGCACATGAATAGGCCCTGATGCTTTGTGCTGTGCCAACAACTCGGAGGTGTGTGTATCTGTGGTGCCTTGGGATACCACCCCCCTGTCCATGTGTGTTACATGTGTAGGGGACAACAGGCATGGTGTGAGGCATAACCTGGCAGGGATGGGTTGCACCTGTAAGCCATGACTCAGGAGTGTGGTACTGCACAGACATTGCAGTTCACCATGCCGAGGACAGTGTCCAGTGCATGCATCTTGCGGTTTACACTGCTGGTGTTGTGTAGCAGCACTGTTTGTGTCCTAACCTGTGTGATAGCCATGGAGGTGGCTATGTAATCCGTGTCCTGCAGCATAGGGCAGTATGTGTGTATCAAGGAGCTTTGCCAATATGCATTGGGCCATGGGTGTCACATGCAAGCTGCCCCTTGCACATCATTGTGGCTCCCCTAGCATGTAAGCACATGTTGACAGCCAGCGGATACCCTATGAATGACATTGTAGACTGAGCAGAATGTGGACATACAATGCCCTTCCTACATATAGTGGTAGCATACCTGGTGAGGGTATGTTGGCAATCAGGATCAGGCTCATACTGGCCCATGCCACATGCTGAGTGATCCCTTCCATGTTCCCTATCATGTAGTCCAGGGAGGTATGTCTCAGGTCATCCATAGTGGCATGGTCAATGACTGAGTCATATGTGTCCATGCCTCTGGCTGACCTGTATGCATGTGTTTTGTGGTGGACCATAGTGCCCCTGAGGCATATCACTGTGACCTTCACCATATACAGCCTGTTGAGTGGGACCCCACTGCAGCGGTCAAGACAGGTACCTGACACATCTGTAGCAGGTGTGTTGTGTAGCCCTACAGGCTGTGAGTGTGTGGCACACGGGATGTGTGTGCCATGTGTGGCATGTGCTCTGTTCAGACGTAACATATGCCTGTGTGCCAGCTGCAGAGGTGTGTGATGCTCAGGCAGGATGCTATTCTGAGTCCCAACATATGCCCCAGTGTGTTCAGCATGCCATCAGTGCTTGTCTATGTCCGTCTTGTAGTGTAGTCACTGTAGTATGACATGCCACCTGACAGGGTATGGCATTACTGGGTTCAGAGAGCACAGTCCCCAGATTGGCTATGTGGTGGCATCCCACACATGTGGTGTACGTTCCTGGCCAAGGGTGATTGTGGACTGCATACATGTGGCAGCTGTGACATTGCCACATGACTCACATAAACCACAACTGGACCATAGAGGTGATTCACAGGTTACCTATGCACATGCTACCCTAGTAGTGTGATTGCCATGGTGAGTAGCAACACATAGGGCCAATGGGGAACGACATACTGAAGGTGTGTATGTGTGGGTGTACTGCTACTGTTTCATAGCACTGGCATATATGACTGCACATGTGGGTAAATGCCAGGTTAGACATTTGCAATGTGTCACAGGCAACGTACATGCGAACAGGACGGACAGTGACGTTCTGTCATGTGTAAACATGACATACATATCGTACACTGTGCAGATGTCACTAGGGGTCCACAGAAGCACTGTAACTCTGCATTGCAGGTGGAAGCAGTGTTCCAGGGAACCCCAAGCAAACATGCATGCAAACAAAGCTACAGTAAGCAGGGCTGGAAGTAGTTCATTGTACAACAGAGAAGGGGTAACACTAACAGTAAGTAACAGTGCAAATATGTAGGCACTATCAACATGTACCCAGGGATGCACAGTGCAGATGCCCATGGTAGAACTGATATTATGTCATACTTAATTGTGATATGGATTACATTGGTACTGCACACATATCAACATGCGCAAACATCCACATTGCATAGTTGTTGTGGGCAACCAGACACCATTACTGTACATGTCCATCATTCCATATCTCTACTTGCATTAGCTTCCCCCCTGTGCTACCCATGTATGTGGATATCTGTTGACATCCTTACCACCGGCATGCAATACTGTGCAGCTGTTACACTTTGGTACGTACTGTGGGTGCAGATAACAATTCAGGACAGTCATATGGTTACTGCAGCAGGCATGCTGGGATGTACACACAGTCATATCAGCACACTGTACTGTTACCAACATGATACTACTAATACACTTTTATGTAGTCACCCTGTGCATCAGCAATGTGTTTACCTGTTCCCACAATGATGTTGGAGATTGCAGGAGGTGGCACAGTGTCATCATATGCACAGGGTGTGAATTAGGTATGCCTAAGACTGCCACTGATACCACCAATTGACATGTGTATGTATGTGTGTTGGTGAGGGACAGCAGTACAGGGTGGGGCACTGTTTGTGCAGTGTGTGCGTGTATGTGTTAGCCCTAGGTGTTGACATTTCGCATGTGTGTATGCATGCACACAGTTCCACCTCATGGCTACCATATACAGGGGTTTGTGGACAGCCACAGACTGCACCTGGCAGGTCATACAGATCAGTGTCTGTGGGCACGGACATGGTACCTGTGCCTGGCAGGGGTGCTACGGACCATATCCAGTACTAAGCCAGACTGGGTACTGTCATCAGAAGCGGGAGTGTGTTGACTGGACACAGGTCCCTGTTGGGACTGTCCAGAGCCACGTGCACGTGGTCTCCTGGGGCGTTCCAATGACAGCACAGACCCAGCATTGCTGGGGCTGCTGCTAACACTATGAAGGGCGTCGCAGGCCTGTTGTCATCTGCACTGACTGCCAGCTGCTGCTGTTGCTGGCATACGGCCACGTTGATGCCGCAACCGCCCACCATTGCTCTGGTTCATGGACATTTGGTTGTGGAACTGCTGTAATATGTCCCCACAATGTCTGTCTATGACATCGGTGAAATTACGGATAGCATCCGCAATGTCACGCATACTGTCAGTCATGGCTGTGCAACATGCTCTCAGCTCCCTCAGACCCTGTCTGATGTACCTTTCCATACGTGACTGTGCCTGCATGGCAGCCCGAAACATAGCTGAGGTTGACAGACCTCTTTGGGGACGTCTGCCAGGGGCAGTACGCCCATGGATGCTCCCACGAGAACCCATGGGCGACCGTCTGTGTTGTACCATCGCAGGACCCTGCCCATGGCTGCTGTGTGGGGAAGCATGTGCCACAGATACCACATTACCCTGGTCAATGCCCACTGTATCCTGTCCATCACCTAGGGACAATGGTGACAATGGATGTACTGGCAGGATGACTGTGCGCAATGATGGGGTCGACAGCTGTGTACTGTCAATTGGCTGACCAATGGCGGACCCTGACACACCTTCCTGTACCATTACACAGATATCATCATTACCAGTACCTGTGGCACCAGATTCAGGTTCCCTGCTGCAGGACACCAGAGCAGCACCAGAACCTGTGGGAGGAAGACAGGAAACACAGTTTACAGTGTCCACACAATGTTACCAGTGATGCAGTTATGTACACATGCACACATGGACACATGCACACATGCACACATGCAGACATGCACACATGGACACATGCACACAGGCACATATGCACACATGCGCACATGCACACAGGCACACATGCACACAGGCACACATGCACACATGCACACGTGGACACATGCACACATGCACACATGGACACATGCACACGTGGACACATGCACACAAGCACACGTGGTCACGTGTACACATGCACACATGCACACATGCACATGTGGACACATGCACACATGCACATGTGGACACATGCACACATGCACACATGCACACATGGACACATGCACACATGCACACGTGGACACAGGCACACATGCACACATGCACATGTGGACACAGGCACACATGCACACATGCACACATGGACACAGGCACACCTGCACACATACACACCCCACAGTATACACACAGAGCACTACTGAGCTACACTAGTGTTACTAGCACAATCAGGACTATTATAGGTATTGTTAAACACACTCACCAGCATGGATGGCCTGCCTTGCTGTAACCCCAGAGGGACCTGCAGAAATGAGGGGATTAATGTCGGTGGGCACAACTGTGCCATTGATACTGCATATGATACAGTGCAGTAGTACACCAGTCGCCTTTCACACGTTAGCTGCTGATAATGCCGATATAACACATGCACATTTACATACTATGTTGACAGCTACATACCACGGACACACCTTACACATGCATAAACTAACAGTGTACAGGACAGTCAAGTGTACATATGGCATATTACCTGCATGCTCCATGTCGTGCTGCTGTGTGGATCCAGCCTCCATCATGACGCAGGTGTATTGATGTTGCTGTTCCGGGGCTGGAGCCACAACACTTAGGAGTAGCCCCTCCAGTCTGGTGAGATGTGTGGCCAACCCACCCCCTGTGGCAACCTGTTGCCTGTGGATATCCGACGTACGCTGACGGACATTTCTGATTAAATCACTGCAGTGATGTCGTACCTGCTCATATGTCCTATTATGCATGCCAATGTTATTTACCCTACGGACAAGGTCTTGCCACAGTGCAGCCCTCTCCTGCTGATTCTGGCTGGTGCAGGAAAACAGTATGTCATACTCCCGCACCAGGCTCTGGTGTATCTCCTCATCTTCCGCTGCAGAGTAGGCGGGATTACGCTGACGCGCCATCTCCCTGGAAGAGAACACAAACAGGATATCAGCAGACTATGTCAGCAATATATGGCACACATACTATACATGATACTCAAGTGTAGTGATATACTACTACTCCCACATGTTGCATGTGTGTGTGTCTCATGGTAGATACACAAGTACATGGCCAGATATCAGTGCTCACCCAACACCTGTGCAACGATACCTGCCACATTCCATACACCATAGTAGCATGCCCCATGGGTCAACACACTGCAACAGGTCCAATGCACAACCTCACTCTGGGGGTTCATACCAAGGTACTGTATGTGGAACACCATCCACTAGTGTGATGTGGACACAAGTTACTCAGCCTGGATATACATATCCCACCACCACCACCAGCACAGTAGACTACTTTGATATGTATGTGATTAGACAGTTATTCACTTGTTAGGACTGGGATGGTATCCATGCAGCCCACTGGGCCAGTGGAAGCCACAACCCACACTGCTGACCCCTTTACGAATGCTTACCACGGACATCCCACAGATTGCATGGAACTTGCACACACGTCTAACCCAGACCCTATGCACAAAGGTTAGGCATCCGTTCCGGTGGACCCCAGCCAGAGGCAGATTGTATAACAATAGCAGGAGGCTACTGCAGGACAGAGCAGATTCACATTAAGGGAAGGCATCTCTGGTCAGCACTGGTAATACGCTACGGTCTTTCATAACAACGGCCACAGCCTTCTCTGGGAGGGGAATGGCCACAAACACTATAGATAACCATAAGGCCTTCTTCAGTTATGTTACACATATGGACCAAATGCCTCAGATATGCCCTGAGTTAATACACACCTACTTGACATTCACCGAACATACACATATTGGCAACATTCCTGCAGACAGGTTTGGTGCACGTATCCCCCCTCCTTCTACCCCACATGTTGAAATACTTATCACAGCTGTATGTAACCTATAAACCACGAAACAAGGCACTAAAAGACACCCACTGGTAATCCTAAAACACCAAGATGCAGGAATCACGAACCAAATGCTGAGTAAAAAGATTTTTTAATAAAAACAGCTCCACTAGTTTAACATAGAAAATGATAAACACTCCAGGCATATAAACCTAAGCTGTATGTAACCTCCCTATCATCTCACATGTCCAGGTGAGGGCCACCCTCAGCAAAGCAGAACACACAGCATCACTGTGATCTGATGGTATCCCTGGATGTGTGCTACGTGCACTCCAAGAGGATATACAACCGCATATACAACTGTTATTTAACCTTGGCTGTACTACAGGATGTGTACCTGGATACTGGCATACAGCAACAGTGGTCCCACACCACTAAGGAGGCACCTCTACTGACCCTGGGAACTACCACATCATAAGCATATCCAGTCTGGTCTGCTAAGCTATGGAATTATTCAGTATGGGACGCATATACAGTGATATTGGGTACCTGCAGACACTTGTTCCCGGCCAGTTTGCCTTTGTGATGGGCTGATCCTGCCTTTTGAACCTGGCTGACCTTTCAAGACAGTAACTACAGCCATTGCTGAGGGCAACGCACAGACAACTGCTGCCAGGATCATGGCCTAACACTGACTGACATGTAATGTATAGTCATCCCCTTTTGATGGAACTACGTACACACAACATATGACATGGACATACCAATAGATACAGACCTATGACACATTTGGAGGGTTCACAGTATGCAGACTATTAACCTGCTACTTTACATTACCTGTGTTTGTCACAGCGTTACCACTGCTTCTGCTTCCTGCTGCTGCTGGCACGGCTTGCTAGTGTCACTGCTGACAGCTTAGAGTCATGGTGTGTAGCGTGTGTTTTTTTTTCTCTCCCTCTCTGTTTTCTGTCTCTGTCTGTCTCTCTCCCTCTGTCTGCTTCCAGACAGTGCAATGAATGTATTGCATGTGTGGAGCATTAGTACAGGCTGCTTTTGTAGGTATCTGCATAGGTCCATGTGATGGCCTCTGCACCAATTTTAAGCCAGCATTTGCTAATTGCATGCAGCCAGTTGAGCACTGATTGCAATTCTCACTGTGATTTCAGGACACTGCTGTAAAAGGGTATGTGAGATAGGCGTTGCCCTTTCAGATTGTGAGGGCGGGGACCATGCTGGTATGCTGTGGAGACTGTTCTGTGAGTGTAAAGGTTAGTATCTCTCTCATTATTCAGGCTGTGTTGTAGGTTCACATTTCTCCATTCCTCTCTCCTGTTCCCTGTAGTAAGTGTGTATGCACATATGTACATTAACTGACATTATTACCTACTAGCTACCAACTAGCATGGCTGTTTCTGTTCACACACTACTATTATGGGAATCCACTAGTTTTTATACTGCTTCTAACTGACATGCTTTGTGTACTACACATCCTATATTCCCTTTACATTCATTCCTACTATTACATGATATATTTATTTTAGCACAATGTTCTTGTATAAGAGTCATGGCTTAGTGGTAGGTCATACAGACTACTGTTTCCAAGGTCCTGGGTTCGGGACTGACAGTGGGGTTTTATTTTGCTTTTGAACTGACTACAGGACCTGTCAACCAGGGTGACTAAGGCACTTATAAGCAGTTGTAACCGGGTTAGTACTGGTTTGCACGAAGCTCACGCATGCTCACTGGCATTCAGCTCACCACACACCCACTTACAACCGCTTAACAGTGCTTACTCTGGCGCACACCCGCGCTATTTTCTTTGAAAGAAATGAAAATGGGGAGACAGGAAAGTGGTGAAAAAGGGGTCACAAAGAGGGTAAGACAGTAGGGAAACAAGCTTGGGATTTGCAGGAGGGATGTAGGTAAGGTCCATAGCTGCCCATTTCTTCATCAGCAACAGCTGTGCATATGTATGTAATTTTTTGTGACATTTGAAACCTTCCACCCCTGAGAGAGGTGTCAGGACAACAATACTACTTGTTGTACAGCCAATGGAAATTGATAGTTTCCATGTCCAGCAGACATGTGTGTGGAATGGGCAGCTATGTATGGGGCATAATTTGTTTGTGGGTACAGAGTGCCCTTTTTTTTTTTTTCAGGTGAGAGTGGTATGTCAGGTGAAGGAAGTCGGTATAGCTGGGGAGGTAGGTTGGGTAGGTCAACAGACAAGACAAGCAAGACGCATACAGGGGCGGTGTATGACACATGTGGGGGGGTTACACCATTGACGGGGATGGAGGTTTGGATATCCAGAGCCCATGAGCCCACAGATGGCAACAGTGGAACTGATATCCCCACCCATGGGCAGTTGCCACTGTTCCTTCACTGCCCAGGACAGGGCTGTGCTGGGGGGCTGTGTAGGCCGGGCAACAGGCATGCCCGTGAGCTGTACCACCTGTGCCTCAAGCTGACATAGGGGCTCAAGAACAGAGTCCCGGATCTCCCTACGCACCACAGTCCGGACGCTACGGAGGGTGAGTGGTAGTTCTCCTCTGGCCACGCTTGCAGAGGGGGGATGGGCCCCATCCTGCAGCTTCCACCCACAGGTGGCACAGGGCCACCGGAGGAGGGTCCAGACTGGGCACTAGTGCCAGGTGCACTCGCCAGCTGAGGTGGGAGAGGTGGGTTCGCTGGAACCCGCCTTCCCTGTCGTTCTGTGTTTTGCATTATGTCATGACAGTTTGGGTTAGTAACATACAATACCATTCGCAATTAGTTGTAACAGCATGCATTTGTATTCCCATTAACCAAACACCCAGATATTCACACCATTGAACAGCGAGCATAACACATGCATAATTTGAACAGCAATACACAGTCCAACAACATGCAGGGTTGATTGATGGCAACAGGCCATCAGGTTTGGATGTATGAACAGGGCAGATGCATCAACGGACATGCAAATATTTATGACACGTCAGGACAAATGTCCAGGGGTGTTAATTGTGATTGCACATACCATTTTCACGTGGAATGGATTATATGTGGTTATAGGGTGGGGTGAAGAAAATATTATTAACACCTTCGAATACCAATATATATGCTGTACATTTCTAATAGCTACAGATATATACACACTGCTGTTCTAACTACAGTTTCCTATATGATACTACTTCACTTTGGTGATAGGACTGTTACTGCTACGTCAATATACATTTTATTGTTATTCATACACGTTCATATCTGGCTTTGTTCAGCTACATCATCCTGCTACATTTGCTTTATATAGCTATAGACAACTGTGGAAGTTTGATATTTCTGACAATCATACTATCTGCATATTGCAGACTGAGAGCAACATATCCAGATTTTGGGATACACATTCCGGCTGCAGAAACTTTTTGGATACATTTCGCAGTTTGGTTCTACTTGTCACATTCATTTTATTCTGTACTGACTGCAGTATACTTTATTCAGGGGGTATTACTACTTTATTGGTGGATTCATAACTCTTTCTCACACCCTCTCACTTGTTTTCATTTTACTATTCAGGATGGTACTTACTTCTAGGCTTTCTTGACATGCTTTACCTGTAGTTATTACAATCCTTTCCAGCAGTCTCACTTCTGTCATGTTTCAGTATTTCAACGGGGATATATTTCACACATGTGAGTTGCTCATCTTCTGCAGCTGTACTTTTCAGCCTGCTGCAGGTTGTGCACTATGATATTATAGGTGCGGCATCTTTATTTCATACTTTATTTCAGACATTTTCATTTTTCTGTGTGGATTTCAGACTGCAACAAACTTTTGTAATCAAGCAATACTTGCAAACACTTTTACACTGTTACTTGCACATGTTATTACTTAGTGACTACACTGCACTCTTTTGCTAACTGTCATACTTTTATATTTCTTTACAGTTACTGGGTGTGGATTACTGACCTGCCTGGTGGAGCAGCCACACCAGCCTATTGCCATAGGCTCTGCGGTTCGCAGAACGGACACCTGCAGCTGTAATATAAATGAAGTCATATTGGAATACACATCTCCATAATATCAGCTAATTTAAATTCTTACATACATAATTAAATGTAACTTACTCAGTAGTGGGGCGTTGGGCATTTGCCGGGCCTCCTGGATCCATTGGTTCAGTAGGTCCTGCTTGCATCTCTTCAGGTCTGCATGGTGGTGATGGACCTGCTCACCAGTCCTTGGAATCCCTGTGGCAGTGGTAAGATCATGAGCCAACAGGTCTCACGCCTCAGCCCTATATGCTCCCCACAGGACCTGTCACTGCATGAGTTGGGCCTCATGATAATGGACTAGGAGCCTGACCATGTATCTGAACTCAACGCCCCACCTCTGTGCTCGAAAGCAACTACCCTCACCTACACCTGACATTCTGGCTGCAAGTCAGTTCTACAATTGTTTATGCTGTGTATTCCTGCCTATGGGGCTTATATATGCCGTTTTTCCCGCACTTATCTGTGATTGGCCATTTTGGAATTGTATCCACTTCACAAAAACCTGCTTTGTCATGCTCCACTTTCTATTCATTCCTATATATTTGCTATTACTGCATTTCTGAGTACAGCTGCTGTAGCTTAGTGGTTCAGTACCTTGACTATGGTGCTTGGTATCCTGGGTTCGAACCTGGCCACTGCTTTTTATATTTTATGACTGTCTAGACAGGTTAGGGGGTGTGCCTGTGTAAAGGCAGTTTTGTTACAGCTTGCTCAACATTGCCCATCAGCTTGTTGGCGCGGTGCGTAGCTCCGCGCAAATGGGGTGCGCTGGTTTAAGCCTCATTTGGCTATCAGCACGCATATTACGCTCAGCTCAGCTAGGGTCACACATTTTCAGCATGTGAATCCACTGCTCAGCTATGGGCACTCATTTAGCACCTGTTAAACCACTGTTCAGCTACGGGCACTCATTCTGCCCCTGTTATACCACTGCTCACCTACGGGCAGATGCACTCACATTGTGAAACTGTAGCTCAGCTATAGGCACATCTGGCATTGTTTTATTGTTTTGTTACCTCACATTTCTTCAAAATAAATGGACGAGTTCATTACATTTTAAATAAAATGTGATTTTATATGTGTACATGTTTGTCAGGGACTTGTTTTGTGCTTATTTTGCTAAAAATAAATGTTGGTGTTGTGGGGGCTCGAACCATGAGTGCCTGCTCTTCAGCTGACGTCTCTACTGCTACGCTATTGCTTCTTGGCTTACTTTGCATATTTAGTTCTTATATGCTTTCCCACTGACTGATAACTGTAGCTGCGCTACAGGCACACCCGTGCAAACGAGCTCACTCACGGGCAAACATCTTTACAATTTAAAAAAATATATATATGTTCATTTCTATATTTTCTGTTCATAGTCTGTGGCGGCATGTGTTGTGTTGTGTTTATTCACATTTCCATGGACTCTGTCGTGGGTGTTTACTTTGGGTACTTTTACTCTTCTGGGGGCATGTCCGCTTGCAGGGCTCGGCCTACGGACACACCCCCTACTGTCTTACATGGACCGTGTTAGACTTAGGTGTGATTCAGCATGCTCTCATGAATATGCAGAGCATGCTGACATCACTCTGTTTAACTGCAGTCTCCATGTAAGAGTTATAACTCTTACACGGAGGCTTCGTGAATCCTGCCCAATATGTTTCCTAAAAAAACAGGATGGACACAATATGTTTCCTAAAACAACATGATATGTTAAGCTAAAAAATAATATCATTAAGTCAGCAGTTTGCATCAGCATCTGGAACAATTAGTATTGTTTCTACAGGATGAGCAATTCTCCAAAATAGAATACCAAGAGGACTAACATTGTATCACAACCAATGTGTCACATAGTTCACAACACCAGTGTGCCACCCAGCAACAGCCCCTAAGGCAAGACAATGTACCTAACACTTTAGTCATAGGTGACTCTATAGTCCAGCACACTGATGTCCCTCTCACCAGGTTGAATAAGGAGAAAATTACAGTCAGCTGCCTGTTGGGTGCCAGGATCCACCACATAACGCATGCACTCAAGTCACTCCACAACAAGTACAAATATGACTCTGTCATTGTCCATGTTGGATTGAATGACTTGAGACGCCTCCTGGACTACATGAAAAGAGACATGGAAGAGCTCTCGGATCATGTGGCCCAGGCAGGTATGACCCTAGCCCTGAATAGCATCCTGCCTTCGCCCAGAATGATACCACAATATAAGGACAAAATTATTGACTTCAACAATTGGCTAAGCTTATGGTGTCATTCAAAGGGGATCCAGTATCTGTCTGCCTGGGATAACATGATTGACAGACCAAGATGCTTTGCCAGAGATGGTCTGCACCTTTTGCCCCTGGGATTCAGTTTACTAGCTAAGACTCTTGCCACCCCTATAGTGCCTTTTTTAGGCAAACTTCAAAGGACAAAACCACCACCGTAACAGGTACAAGCATGCAAAATCTGAAGGTAATGCTAGAAGTCTAAACCTCAAAATGCACACTCTCGAGGCACTCATAAAAATGGAGAACATCGATATCTGTGCAGTAACTGAGACCTGGTTCAAGGCTCCAGAGAGCACCCCTGCAATACCAGGCTACAACTCTTACCACACTTTTCGGCCACCAAACCAAGACCGAAACACTAAAGGTGGAGGAGTGTCAATATTCACCAAGGATATTCACACCACCAGGCTAGTTGGCCAACACAATGTGTCTGGAATTCTCCAGGTGCAACTAACACTAGGTAAGACTGCAATCCAAACTGTAGCTTGCTACAGATCCCCCACCATACCCCAAGATTCTCACTACACCTTTCTAAACATACTGGAAAATATTAAGATAGAACCAAACACCCTAATACTGGGTGATTTTAACTACCCTGCCATTAACTGGGAAAACTACTCATGTCCCAACACCTTTGCGCTACGGTTCTTGGAAATCATAAATTCCAACGCCCTGGATCAACTAATCCATAGTCCCACCAGGGGCTCCAATATCCTAGACCTGGTCATTACCAACATGGGAAATCAATGCTCCATACCTATGGTCACCGCCTCGTTAGTCAGGTCTGACCATAAGCTAATCACCCTTAACATCCACATCCCACCGCCACCCCCCAGTAAAGAAACCACCATAAAAAACTTCTCCAAAGCCAACTTCATGCTACTCAAGTCAGACGTGACAAACTTCATGACACCCATGCAGACGGGAACTGAAAGTTCAACTGCTGAATCCTACACTAAGGCACTGTATGAGCACATTCACTCATGCATGAATCATGCCATCCCAAATAGAACCAAAATGCTCTCATCCAAAAAAAGGAAGCCAATCTGGTGGTCCCCTGCCATAAACAAATTTTACAACAAAAGGAAGAAACTTTTGCAGAAAAGAGGAAAATCCCAGGATGCAAAAAACTCCCTTACTAGCCTCAGTAAGAAACTGAGATGCCTCATAAAATACTCCAAAGCTAGTTATGAAAATAAAATTGCCAAAGATTCCAAAGACAACCAGAAAGCATTCTATAGCTATGTCAAGAATCTAAATGGCATGCTCAGATCTGCTCTGAGCTAAAACAGAATGGCATTAAATATACTGATCTGAAGGATATTGCCAATATCCTGGCAGATTGACTCAGTGCCAACTTCACCCCCCTCTCACCCCCTAAATGGCCCATCTCAATATCGGAAGATTGCCAAATTCCGGTAATAATGGCCACACAGGTTCAAAACGCACTCTCTAAAGCCAAGAATACAGCATCCATGGGACCAGATGACATCCTGGGCTGTGTACTACATGAACTACAATATGAACTGGCACCTCACCTAAGTGTCATGTTTAATCATAGCCTCACCTCAGGTTTCATGCCCACTGAGTGGCGCAGAGCTAGAGTTATCCCAATCCACAAGGGGGGATCCACCTTGGATCCTGGAAACTACCATCCCATCAGTCTGACAAGCCTTATCTGCAAGGCCATGGAGTGTATTATCATGGAACTTATAAACAAAGACATTGGCAACCTTCAAACACTGGACCCCACCCAGTTTGGGTTTGTGAAGGGCCGATCTTGTCTCCTGAACCTGATTGACTTCTTTGAAGGGATCCGTTGGAGCAGTGGATCCAAGAATCAAGGCAGATGGCTGATGCCCCAGCACTAAGTACTCATTCTACTATGTAGATAATGATTGCCTAGCTTGTGTATAGTATGAATAGGTAATGGCTAAGTATCACTGTATTTCTCTGACAGCTGCAGATGAGCAGGCTGTGAACTAGCAAGCCCATGCTGCTAGGCTGTAAAGGCTGCGTCGCGAGGCAGGTTAGTAATAATCTTGCATGTACTGTCATAACAAATAAATATACCAGTTCTAGAAAGTGTTGTACCAGTATAAAAATGTATTGGGTATGGGATGTACTGAGTAAACTAGACAATCTGGTAGGAAGACTGTCATATAGGTTGCATGTAAATAAAGGTGTAATATCTTGTGAATAAAAGTATAACCCCTGGAGTGGTTGTGTACATACTGCTTTTATATGTTGTAGTGTTGCATTCTATAAAAAGTACTGTTGTATTAAGCAGTATCACCCACACTGCTGAACGCAGATAAAATGTGTAGGAAGTTCAGTATAACAATGTTTGAAGTCCCAAGAGGTCAGTCATATTGTACAACTGAGGGAGACTTAGAAAACATTGGAATGCTTCACACCAATTCCCTGATAGCACAGTGCACTGTGATGTCGACTGTAATATTTTTACCATGCACAGCAGGGGTTTGAATCCCGGGAGTGGTAGTATAATCATACCCCACAAATGTACAGAGTTTGTGAGAATGTTCAGATAGAAACTGTATGCATAATTAGACCCAACAATTGTACAGAATTTACTAGAATGTTCAGATAGTAAGCTGTAAGCATAATCATAACCATCATCTGTACAGACTGTGGCAGAATGTTCAGGTAGTAAGCTGTAAGCATAGTCATACCCCTCAACTGTTCTGATCTGTCCAGTATGTCCAGATAAATGGCCCAAATATGCTGTCCAGTAACCCGTTCCCCTGACAAATCAGTGTGATGATCCAAGAAATGTAGGCAGCTTATACTGACATATAACTGATAGCCAGACCTGAACATAGTCAGTGATACATGAAAACAAACCTGTCATTGTACCATCTCAACCAAAGTGTATGAGAGCAATTCTCAAAATATGTCACATTAACACCTGCATCCTGTCAAGCCCTGACCAGAGTGTGTGCAATATCAGATAGTTGGGTATGTGTATAACATCAACATGGAATCTGGGAGTATGTGTAGAACCCATCAGGTAGTGTTAACAAAGATTTTCTCCACAGCTATAACAGGTTAGAGGTGTAGACTATACATAAGACACAGTCCATGTATATACTAATCTACAAACATACCATTGTACAAAGTAAGGACATTGGGTAGTGTAATAATACATGTAAGGGACAGATCACTGCAGTGACTAAGAAAGTTGTGAAAACTACAGAACTACAGGGATATCATAGTTATTAATTGACCTGTCTCTCTCACTCCGACCATATGTGCTACAATAACCTAATTACACACCTCAATGGGTACGTGTACACTCCAAACTTTTGTTGGGACATATGTCCTATTGGTTTATAAATATTCACTTTTGGTTCTATTCATGTGCCATGTTAAAATACTCCCATATTGGTGGTCTGTTGGCATCAATGAAACCTGCATGCTGTTGTAATGGCCACTGTTGTCCCATATATGCATGTCTTCTGCTTGCTCTGCAACTGTTGTAAATCTGGTGTCTTGGGTTAATGGGAATACCTATGCATGCTGTTATAACTAATTCTGAATGCTATTGACTATTGCTAACTGAGATCTGTCTTAAAACTGCAACACTATAGCTCATATGGGAAGGCCAGTCCCAGCGGACCCACCTGTCCCACCTCAGCTGGCCATGGCACCGGGCACCAGCATGTCTGGGGCCCAGCCTGGGGCCTCCTCCTCCATTGGCCCTGCACCACCTTTGGGTGGAACCACCGCATGGGATGGGGCTTGCCCCCCCGGGAGTGTGGGAGGAGAGGTACATGTCACCCGCCATCAGGTCCAGGCCGTGGTGTGTAGTGAGCTCAACAAGTAGATCAGAGACCAGTTATGCCAGCTTGAGGGCCGCATGGCGCAATTAGAGAGTGAGCTTGCCCCTCCTACCCAGCCCCCAGCACAGCTACCTTTGTGGCCATGAAGGTGCAGTGGTAACTGCCCATGGGTGGGGACCTTAGTCCCACTGTTTCTACTTGGGGGCTCATGGGCTTGTGACTTCCAAACACCCCTCCCCATCCAAGGTGTTTACCCCCCACATGTGTCATATACTGCCCCTGTATGCATCTTGTTTGTCTTGTCTGTTAACCTACCCAATGAACCTCCCCAAATATACCTACTACCCCTCCCCAACATCCCACTTTTACATGAAAAAAAAAAGGCAATCTGTTCCCACAAAAAAAAATCTCGCCCCATACATAGCTGACCATTTCGCACGTGTCCACTGGACACATGTAATCTAGTCTAATTGGCATCACAACATATTATGGCTGTCCTCACCCCCTCCCAGGGGATTGAGTGTCCAAATCTACCTCCAAATGCAGTGCATATGCACAGCTGTTGCTGTAGAAGAAATGGGCAGCTATGGACCTCCCCTACAACCTTCCTGCACATCCCTGGCTATTTTCCTTACTGTCTTTCCTTCTTTTTTGCCCTTTTTTTCACCACTTTCCTATCAACCTCTTTTTCTTTTCTTTTAAAGAAATTAGCAGTAAGGTAAGCAGGACTAAGCAGTTTTAAGCAGCAGTAAGTGGGCTTAAACCTGTTTGCATGGGGGTAAGCAATGCCTACACAGGTTAAGCACTTTAGAAGCTAACTGAGTGTCAGAAACTGTAACCAGCAGTTAGCTGTGCTTACCTCCATGCAGACCTGCTTACAACTGCTTTAAAGTGCCTTAATCACTCTGTATCCAATGGCCTGGGTTCTTCCCAGCAACAAAATAAACTGCCTCTGCAAGGCTTGCACCCAGGACCCTACAGATCACAGACAAAGTGATTTACCATTTAGCCATGCCAGATAGTCATGAATCCGATGTTTTCAGAAACCTAACATCCAGCCCAGTCATGCAACAGTACAGAAAATGTATACCAATATCTAGATGTATGTGTGTGTACATATATCAATATCTAAACAGATACAACACATCTATCTATATATATATATATATATATATATATATATATATATATATATATATAAAACACTTGCTACAAAACAACCTGCTAGCTAGCTGTCAACATGGCTTTAGACCATTTCACAGCATCACCTCTGCTCTATTATCCTTCACCAACTGCATCAACAAAAATCGTAATAATGACACACTATCCTCAGCTCTCTTTCTTGATCTGTCAAAAGCATTTGACATGGTCAACCACCAGCTACTCATAAGCTTACTCAAAAACTTGTCATTGGCTCCTCCTACTATACAGTGGTTTCAGTCCTACCTAAGTAACAGGCAACAAGCCATTCTATGGCAGAATAGCCTATCCTCCCACCTCCCAATAACCCTCGGTGTCCCTCAAGGCTCCATACTTGGTCCTCTCCTCTTTTCAATCTTCAAAAATGATCTTCATACAGTAATACCTGAAGCCACCTGTATTCAATATGCAGATG